>NC_042963.1:15547592-15891967 GCF_901001165.1 Salmo trutta | reverse complement strand
TTCATCTGACTCTAGGGTAGTAGATAAAGGACTTCATTGCCTTCATTGTATCCCTTTAAAGACCTCTTACACAAAGCCCTGGACTCAGTGTAACTCAGTCTTCATTTGTTAATGTTTATTGACAACTGACAGAACATTGGCATTTCAATTGAAGTGTTTACCTATTTCTTCATGCATCCAGACATGTAGTGGTGGGGAAAAGTACCCAATTGTCATACTTCAGTAAAAGTAAAGATACCTTTATAGAAAATGACTCAAGTAAAAGTGAAAGTCACACAGTAAAATACTACTTGAGTAAAAGTTTAAAAGTATTTGGTTTTAAATATACTTAAGTATAAAAAGTAAATGTAATTACTATAATATACTTACATTTCCAATTCCTTATATTAAGCAAACCAGTAAAATATTTTGTCTTGTTTTTATTTATGGATAGCCAGGGCCACACTCCAACACTCAGACATCATTTACAAATGAAGCATTTGTGTTTAGTAATTCCACCAGTTCGGAGGCAGTAGGGATGACTAGGGATGTTCTCTTGATAAGTGTGTGAATTGGACCATGTTCCTGTCCTGCTAAGCATTCAAAATGTAACAAGTACTTTTGGGTGTCAGAGGAAATGTATTGAATAAAAAGTACACTATTTCTTCACGAATATAGAGAAGAAAAGTAAAAATTGTCAAAATTATGAATTGTAAAGTACCGCAAAAAAATACTTTGTACTTTAAACTATTTTTACTTAACTACTTTATATCACAGCAGACATGCCATTCTAAGGGCTAAATGCCATTCTAAGGACTGTGTTATTCACTCCTTTATATCTGGAGGCTGAACACCAATTTAGGGAAAATTGTATAGCGGTGTAATTAAAGCTGTGAATAGATCACAGTTTGTGTCTGTGAATGCACACTGCAGATCTTTTTAATTGTTTGTGTGTCTGTGTGTGTGCATGCAATTTTGGGGGGGTATTGGATGTTTTCTCCCATGTATTCCATGTCTGAGAAGAAGACAAAGTATTTCTACTGTGATTTTGTTATTTTGGCTTCTTCCCACCCAAACCCCTAGTAACGGCTCAGAGACCTCCGAGGACCTCTTCTGGAAGTTGGACGCCCTCCAGATGTTTGTCCTGGACCTGCACTGGCCCGAGCCTGAGTTTGCCAAACATCTGGAGCAGAGGCTGAAGCTCATGGCCAGCAACATGATGGAGGCCTGTGTCAAAAGGTCAGAGGGCAGGCGACGGTCACCACCTGGGATGGGTTGGGGTTCAGCGTTTACCCACCCTATTTTTTGACACGGCATTCCTGGTTTATAATTGAGATATTATTGAGGATAATGAGAATGAGGTTAGTCAGGGGCGAACTGGGGCCAGAAGCTGCTCTGGCATTTTTAACACACCGGCCCATTTTTTCCCTGGAGGCCTCACACCGGTCAAGATAATGACCATTTTGCGCAGGGAAAAAAACAAGTTAGACAGGCCCACAGGTCAAAAAATGGAGCGAAATGCCAGATGGCCAGTCCGCCCCTGAAGTTAGGGATGGAGTTCTGAACAGTGTTTTCCATAGCCCCCTAGGAATTAACCATATCATAAAACGTTTCAACTATCTTTTTTACCCAAAGAACGAAAGCGGCTTTCGACTCCAAGATGCAGAAGGCCAGCAAGTCAACGGACTTCCGGGTGTCGTTGTTGGTATGCACCATGTTCAATGTGCTCATTGACGCCAAGAAGCAGTGCTCCAAACTCTGTGTGCTGGACTCCGGTCTAGAGGTACGACCGCATTCAACTGCTATTCTCTGTTCTTTGACCACACAAACTGACCACACATTTCCATCGATACATGCAAAACCACCACAAACCCTACTAACGTCAATCGTGGTTGTTTACATGTACATATTACCTCAATTAGCCCGACTAACCCCCGCACATTGACTCTGTACCGGTACCACCTGTATATAGCCTCGCCACAGTTATTGTCACTGTCTGTTTACTGTTTTTCTTTATTTTTTTACTTATCTATTGTTTACCTAATACCAATTTTATACTTAAAAATTGCACTTTTGTTAAGTAAGCATTTCACTGTAAGGTCTACACCTGTTGTATTCGGCGCACGTAAACTTTGATTTGATTTCGGTATTCAACTATTGAGTGTAGCAAACAATTGGGAATACTGTAGTTAAAAGAATGGGCAGGGCCTCATTTGTTTGTTAAACCCTACATGCCCTAATCAGCTATAAGTACACTGAACCACCACAACAACAGAAGCAAATATTGTTCCCTACCTTGCCTGGGTTTCCCTAAAGAACTCAATAACTTTGGTTTCCCTTTGTCTGTGACAGATTCAGTAATATTACCTTGACAGCTAAAACATTCATTGTGATGGGCACATTCATATCACGTCCAGATCAGTGGTAAAGTGCAGTGGCTGCTCTAAATTGATGCGTCTGAATGAGCGCTCAATCTCTCCATTACAGCATTTCACGGTGCTAAAGGCTAACCCTCCTCTACCCAGCGACCATTTACAGTGTCTCTACAGAGAGCTAAGCTCACTGTCCCTTTAACCTTCAGCTCCACAAGTCCCTGAGGATGTTTATTCATTGCCGAACAGACACACTCAGGTTCGTACACTCAGTGTACTCTACAGATTCCAA
The DNA here is from genome assembly GCF_901001165.1 of Salmo trutta. Lineage (NCBI taxonomy): Eukaryota > Metazoa > Chordata > Actinopteri > Salmoniformes > Salmonidae > Salmo > Salmo trutta. The sequence goes on along the minus strand of NC_042963.1, from coordinate 15,889,324 downwards.
TTTGGATTGGAACTAATTGAGTTACTGCATTAATTATCTACAGTTGATGTGGTTATGATGTGATAAGGTGTTGTTTCACCTGTGCAAAATACAGTTCAAGATCATTATATATACAGCGTCTGAACCATTGATGATTTAGCGTAGCGGATGAAAATTGTGTTATTTTTGATCTAGCTACATGTCAAAAAATGTGTATATATCCACTCACCTTGGATCATTTACATGAAATGTGTAGATTTTTTTTTTAAGGAATTCTAGCACATTGCAAGTTGTCACTCGGGAGGCTATTAAATTATTTTGAGGGTATATTTTAAGAAGCTTTTGTTAGAACAAAGGATGTTGTAGTGAAACTCTTCAAGGTTCAAAAAGCAATTTTCTGCATTTATTCTTTACAAAGAAAATTATTTATTTTCCAATTGATGCCTTCCTTTGAGATGTTATAAGTTCTTTTGTCACATCCCTGCATTTAAGTGGACTCTCCAGTGCAAAATCATACCTTTCCACAAAATGTATATAATTAGTTGATTTTGACATGTATAAAGTTAGCATATACTGATATATCAAAGGCTGTTGTCCCTGACACAGATTAAGTATTAGGCTAAAAAGTACTTTCAATGGTAATTCTCCTTTAAGCATGCTTTTTAGTAGTATGTTTAAGTCAAAATCGAGATCCGGGAAGCTGGCCCATACACACACAAACACACACTATATATATATATATATATATATATATATATACCTTGCCTGGGTAGGGAATATATATATACATACAGTACCAGTTAAAAATTTGTTCACATCTACTCATTCCAGGGTTTTTCTTTATTTTTACTATTTTCTACATTTTAGAATAATGAAGACATCAAAACTATGAAATAACACATATGGAATCATGTAGTAACCAAAAAAGTGTTAAACAAATCAAAATATAATTTATTTATGAGATTCTTCAAAGTAGCCTCCCTTTCCCTTGATGACAGCTTTGCATACTCTTGACATTCGCTCTACCAGCTTGATGAGGTAGTCACCTGGAATACATTTCAATTAACAGGTGTGCCTTGTTAAAAGTTAATTTGTGGAATTTCTTTCCTTCTCAATGTGTTTGAGCCAATAAGTTCAATCAATCAAATGTATTTATGAAGCCCTTTCTACTTCAGCCGATGTCACAAAGTGCTGTACAGAAACCCAGCCTAAAAACCCCAAACAGCAAGCAATGCAGATGTAGAAGCACGGTGGCTAGGAAAAACTCCCTAGAAAGGCAGGAACCTAGGAAGAAACCTAGAGAGGAACCAGGCTCTGAGGTGTCGCCAGTCATCTTCTGGTTGTGCCGGATGGAGATTATTAACAGCACATGGCTAAGATGTTCAAACGTTCATAGATGACCAGCAGGGTCAAATAATAATATTCACAGTGGTTGTAGAGGGTGCAACAGGTCAGCACCTCAAGAGGTAATGTCAGTTGGCTTTTCATAGCCGATCATTCAGAGTTAGAGACAGCAGGTGCGGTAGAGAGAGAGAGTTGAAAACAGCAGGTCCGGGACAAGGTAGCTCGTCCGGTGAACATAGCCGCAGGCCGAACAGTTGAAACTGGAGCAGCAGCACGACCAGGTGGACTGGGGACAGCAAGGAGTCATCAGGCCAGGTAGACCTGAGGCATGGACCTACGGCTCAGGTCTTCCAAGAGAAGAGAGAAAGAGAGAGAGAGAGTTAGAGGGAGCATACTTAAATTCACACCGGACACCGGATAAGACAGGAGAAATGCTCCAGATATATCAGACTGATACTAGTCCCCCGACACAAACTATTGCAGCATAAATACTGGAGGCTGAGACAGGAAGGGTCAGGGAGACACTGTGGCCCCGTCCAACGATACCCCCGGACAGGGCCAACCAGGCAGAATATAACACCACCCTCTTTGCAAAGCACAGCCCCCACACCACTAGAGGGATATCTTCAAACCACCAACTTACTACCCTGAGACAAGGGCGAGTATAGGCCATGAAGATCTCCCCACGGCACGAACCTGAGGGGGGGGCGCCAACCCAGACAGGAAGATCACCTCAGTGACTCAACCCACTCAAGTGATGCACCCCTCCTAGGGACGGCAATGAAAAGCACCAGTAAGCCAGTGACTCAGCCCCCGTAATAGGGCTAGAGGCAGAGAATCCCAGTGGAGAGAGGGGAACCGGCCAGGCAGAGACAGCAAGGGCAGTTCGTCGCTCCAGTTCCTTTCCATTCACCTTCACACCCCTGGGCCAGACTACTCAATCATAGGACCTACTGAAGAGATTAGTCTTCAATAAAGATTTAAAGGTCGAGACTGAGTCTGCGTCTCTCACATGGATAGGCAGACCATTCCATAAAAATTGAGCTCTATAGGAGAAAGCCCTGCCTCCAGCTGTTTGCTTAGAAATTCTAGGGACAATAAGGAGGCCTGCGTCTTGTGACCATAGCGTACATGTAGGTGTGTACAGCAGGACCAAATCGGAGAGATGGGTAGGAGCAAGCACATGTAATGCTTTGTAGGTTAGCAGTAAAACCTTGAAGTCAGCCCTAGCCTTAACAGGAAGCCCGGTGGACTGAGAGGCTAGCACTGGAGTAATATGATCGAAGAGTAACGCCGAGGTCCTACACAGTTTTATTTGAGACAACTGTACAACCTTCAAGATTAATTGTCAGATCCAACAGAAGATCTTTGTTTCTTGGGACCTAGAACTAGCATCTCTGTTTTGTCCAAGTTTAAAAGTAAAACATTTGCCGCCATCCACTTCCTTATGTCTGAAACACAGGTTTCCAGGAATGGCAATTTTGGGGCTTCACCATGTTTCATCGAAATGTACAGCTGTGTATCGTCCGCATAGCAGTGAAAGTTAACATTATGTTTCCGAATGACATCACCAAGAGGTAAAATATATAATGGAAACAATAGTGGTCCTAAAACGGAACCTTGAGAAACACCGAAATGTACAGTTAATTTGTCAGAGGACAAACCATCCACAGAGGTAAACATATCTTTCCGACAGATAAGATCTAAACCAGGCCAGAACTTGTTCGTGTAGACCAATTTGGGTTTCCAATCTCTCCAAAAGAATATGGTGATCGATGGTATCAAAAGAAACACTAAGGTCTAGGAGCACGAGGACAGATGCAGAGCCTTGGTCTGACGCCATTAAAAGGTAATTTACCACCTTCACAAGGGCAGTCTCTGTGATATGATGGGGTGTAAAACCAGACTGAAGCGTTTCGTATACATTCTTTGCCTTCAGGAAGGCAGTGAGTTGCTGCTTCTCTTTTTCAAGAGAGACTTTATTACTGCCACTTTTAGTGAGTTTGGTACACGTCCGGTGGAGACGGAGGCGTTTATTATGTTCAACATAGGAGGGCCAAGCACAGGAAGCAGCTCTTTCAGTAGTTTAGTTGGAATAGGGTCCAGTATGTAGCTTGAAGGTTTAGAGGCCATGACTGTTTTCATCAATGTGTCAAGAGATATAATATTTAAAAAACTTGAGTGTCTCCCTTGATCCTAGGTCCTGGCAGTGTTGTGCAGACTCAGGACAACTGAGCTTTTGAGAAATACGCAGATTTAAAGAGGAGTCCGTAATTTGCTTTCTAATGATCATGAGCTTTTCGTTAAAGAAGTTATTGAATTTATCACTGCTGAAGTGAAAGCCATCCTCTCTTGGGGAATACTGCTTTTTAGTTAGCTTTGCGGCAGTATCAAAAATAAATGTAGGATAGTTCTTATTCTCCTCAATTAATTTGGAAAAATAGGATGATCGAGCCGCAGTGAGGGCTCTTCGGTACTGTCTTTCCAAGCTAATCGGAAGACTTCCAGTTTGGTGTAGCACCATTTCCGTTCCAATTTTCTGGAAGCTTGCTTCTGGGCTTGGGTATTTTCTGTATACCAGGGAGCTAGTTTCTTATGACAAATGTTTTTTTTTTAGAGGTGCGACTGCATCTAGGGTATTACGCAAGGTAAAATTTAGTTCCTCAGTTAGATGGTTAACCAATTTTTGTACTCTGACGTCCTTGAGTAGGTGGAGGGAGTCTGGAAGGGCATCTAGGTATCTTTGTGTTGTCCGAGAATGTATAGCACGGCTTTTGATGATCCTTGGTTGGGGTCTGAGAAAGTTATTTGTTGCGATTGCAAACGTAATAAAATAGTGGTCGGATAGTCTAGGATTATGAGGAAAAACATTAAGATCCACAATATTTATTCTACGGGACAAAACTAGGTCCAGAGTATGACTGTGGCAGTGAGTAGGTCCGGAGACATTTTGGACAAAACCCACTGAGTTGATGATGGCTTTGAAAGCCTTTTGGAGTGGGTCTGTGGACTTTTCCATGTGAATATTAAAGTCACCAAAAATGTGAATATTATCTGCCATGACTACAAAGTCCGATAGGAATTCAGGGAACTCAGTAAGGAACGCTGTATACGGCCTAGGAGGCCTGTAAACAGAAGCTATAAAAAGGGATTGAGTAGGCTTCATAGATTTCATAACAACAAGCTCAAAAGACGAAAATGCAGTCATTTTTGGGGTAAATTTAAATTTGCTGTTGTAAATGTTGCAACACCTCCGCCTTTGTGGGATGTGCGGGGGATATGGTCACTTGTGTAACCAGGAGGAGAGGTCTCATTTAACACAGTAAATTCATCATGCTTAAGCCATGTTTCAGTTAGGCCAATCACATCAAGATTATGATCAGTGATTAGTTAATTGACTATAACTGCCTTGGAAGTGAGGGATCTAACATTAAGTAGCCCTATTTTGAGATGTGAGATATCACACTCTCTTTTAATAATGACAGGAATAGAAGAGGTCTTTATTCTATTGAGATTGCTAAGGCAAACACCGCCATGTTTAGTTTAGCCCAACCTAGATCGAGGCACAGACACGGTCTCAATGGGGATAGCTGAGCTGACTACACTGACTGTGTTAGTGGCAGACTAAGCTGGCAGGCTGGCTATCAACCTGCTGCCTGGCCTGCACCCTATCTCATTGTGGAGCTAGAGGAGTTAGAGCCCTGTCTATGTTCATAGATAAGATGAGAGCAATCCCTCCAGCTAGGATGGAGTCCGTCACTCCTCAGCAGGCCAGGCTTGGTCCTGTTTGTGGGTGAGTCGCAGAAAGAGGGCCAATTATCTACAAATTCTATCTTTTGGGAGGAGCAGAAAACTGTTTTCAGCCAGCGATTGAGTTGTGAGACTCTGCTGTAGAGCTCAACACTCCCCCTAACTGGGAGGGGGCCGGAAACAATTACTCGATGCCAACAAATCTTTCTAGCTGATTTACACGCTGAAGCTATGTTACGCTTCATGACCTCTGACTGTTTCAGCCTAACATCGTTGGTGCCGACGTGGTTAACAATATCCCTATACTCTCTACACTCGCCAGTTTTAGCCTTAGCCAGCACCATCTTCAGATTAGCCTTAACGTCGGTTGCCCTGCCCCCTGGTAAACAGTGTATGATCGCTGGATAATTATTTTTAAGACTAATACTGCGGGAAATGGAGTCAGTTGTGTTGTGAAAAAGTAGGGTTGGTATACAGAAGATAGACCTACTTGGTAAAATACCAAGTCCATATTATGGCAAGAACAGCTCAAATAAGCAAAGAGAAACGACAGTCCATAATACTTTAAGACATGAAGGTCAGTCAATCCGGTAAAATTCAGGAACTTTGAATGTTTCTTCAAGTGCAGTTGCAAAAAGCATCAAGCGCTATGATGAAACTGGCTCTCATGAGGACCACCACAGGAAATGAATACCCAGAGTTACCTCTGCTACAGAGGATACATTCATTAGAGTTAACCTCACCTCCGATTGCTGCCCAAATAAAGGCAACTGTTCAAAGGAGACTGTGTGAATCAGGCCTTCATGGTCGAATTGCTGCAAAGAAACCACTACTAAAGGACACCGATAAGAAGAAGAGACTTGTTTGGGCAAAGAAACAAGAGCACTGAACATTAGACCAGTGGAAATCTGTCATTTTGTCTGATGAGTCCAAATGTGAGGTTTTTGGTTCCAACCGCCGTGTCTTTGTGAGACACAGAGTAGGTGAACGGATGATCTCCACGTGTGTGGTTCCCACTGTGAAGCATGGAGGAGATGGTGTGGGGGTGCTTTGCTGGTGACACTCTCAGTGATTTATTTAGAATTTAAGGCACACTTAACCAGCATGTCTACCACAGCATTCTGCAGCGATACGCCATCCCATCTGGTTTGCGCTTAGTGGGACTATCATTTGTTTTTTAACAGGACAATGACCCAAAACACACCTCCAGGCTGTGTAAGGGCTATTTGATCAAGAAGGAGAGTGATGGAGTACTGCATCAGATGAGCTGGCCTCCACAATCCCGCGACCTCAATCCAGTTAAATGGTTTGGGATGAGTTTGAACGCAGAGTGAAGGAAAGGCAGCCAACAAGTGCTCAGCATATGTGGGAACTCCAAGACTTTTTGATAAACATTCCTGCTGACTAACTTATGAAGCTGGTTGAGAGAATGCCAAGCGTGTTCAAGGCAAAGGGTGGCTACTTTGAATAATCAAAAATATATAGTGAAAATAAAGAAAAACCCTGGAATGAGTAGGTGTGTCCAAACGTTTGACTGGTACTGTATACAGTGAGGGAAAAAAGTATTTGATCCCCTGCTGATTTTGTTAGTTTGCCCACTGACAAAGAAATGATCAGACTATAATTTTAATGGTAGGTTTATTTGAACAGTGGGAAAAAGAAAAACAACAGAAAATTAAGAAAAAAAATCCTGAAAAATGCATGTCAAAAATGTTATAGATTGATTTGCATTTTAATGAGGGAAATAAGTATTTTGACCCCCTCTCAATCAGAAAGATTTCTGGCTCCTAGGTGTCTTTTTATACAGGAAACGAGCTGAGATTAGGAGCACACTCTTAAAGGGAGTGCTCCTAATCTCAGCTTGTTACCTGTATAAAAGACACCTGTCCACAGAAGCAATCAATCAATCAGATTCCAAACTCTCCACCATGGCCAAGACCAAAGAGCTCTCCAAGGATGTCAGGGACAAGATTATAGACCTACACAAGGCTGGAATGGGCTACAAGACCATCGCCAAGCAGCTTGGTGAGATGGTGACAACAGTTGGTGCGATTATTCGCAAATGGAAGAAACACAAAAGAACTGTCAATCTTCCTCGGCCTGGGGCTCCATGCAAGATCTCACCTCGTGGAGTTGCAATGATCATGAGAACGGTGAGGAATCAGCCCAGAACTACACGGGAGGATCTTGTCAATGATCTCAAGGCAGCTGGGACCATAGTCACCAAGAAAACAATTGGTAACACACTACGCCGTGAAGGACTGAAATCCTGCAGCGCCCGCAAGGTCCCCCTGCTCAAGAAAGCACATATACATGCCCGTCTGACCACAACTGGGTGAAAGTGTTGTGGTCAGATGAGACCAAAATGGAGCTCTTTGGCATCAACTCATCTCGCCGTGTTTGGAGGAGGAGGAATGCTGCCAATGACCCCAAGATAACCATCCCCACCGTCAAACATGGAGGTGGAAACATTATGCTTTGGGGGTGTTTTTCTGCAAAGGGGACAGGACAACTTCACCGCATCAAAGGGACGATGGACGGGGCCATGTACCGTCAAATCTTGGGTGAGAACCTCCTTTCCTCAGCCAGGACATTGAAAATGGGTCACGGATGGGTAATTCCAGCATGACAATGACCCAAAACACACGGCCAAGGCAACAAAGGAGTGGCTCAAGAAGAAGCACATTAAGGTCCTGGAGTGGCCTAGCCAGTCTCCAGACCTTCATCCCATAGAAAATCTGTGGAGGGAGCTGAAGGTTCGAGTTGCCAAACGTCAGCCTCGAAACCTTAATGACTTGGAGAAGATCTGCAAAGAGGAGTGGGACAAAATCCCTCCTGAGATGTGTGCAAACCTGGTGGCCAACTACAAGAACAGTCTGACGTCTGTGATTGCCAACAAGGGTTTTGCCACCAAGTACTAAGTCATGTTTTGCAGAGGGCTCAAATACTTATTTCCCTCATTAAAATGCTAATCATTTTATAACATTTTTGACATGCGTTTTTCTGGATTTTTTTGTTGTTATTCTGTCTCTCACTGTTCAAATAAACCTACCAAATTATAAACTGATCATTTCTTTGTCAGTGGGCAAACGTACAAAATCAGCAGGGGATCAAATACTTTTTTCCCTCACTGTATATACAGTGCATTCGGAAAGTATTCAGACCCCTTGACTTTTTCCACGTTTTGCTACATTACAGCCTTATTCTAAAATGGATTTCAAAAAAAGTTCCCTCATCACACAATACCCCATAATGACAAAGCAAAAACAGTTTTTTCAAATTTGTTCAAATTTCTAAAAATGAAATAAAAAAGATTACATTTACATAAGTTTTCAGACCCATTACTCAATACTTTGTTGAAGCATCTTTGGCAGCAATTACAGCCTTGGGTCTTCTTGGGTATGACGCTACAAGCTTGGCACACCTGTATTTGGGGAGTTTCACCAATTCTTCTCTGTAGATCCTCTCAAGCTCTGTCAGGTTGGATGGAGAGACTCGTTGCACAGCTATTTTTAGGTCTCTCCAGAGAAGTCCGGGCTCTTGCTGGACCACTCAATGACATTCAAAGACTTGCCCTGAAGCCAACCCTGCCTTGTCTTGGCTGTCTTTTTAGGGTCGTTGACCTGTTGGAAGGTGAACCTTCGCCCCAGTCTGAGGTCCTGAACACTCTGGGGCAGGTTTTCATCAAGGATCTCTCTGTACTTGTCTCTGTTCATCTTTCACTCGATCCTGACTAGTTTCCCAGTCCCTGCCACTGAAAAAAAACAACAACAGTATGATGCCGCCACCACCATGCTTCACCGTAGGGATGGTGCCAGGTTTCCTCCAGAGTGACGCTTGGCATTCAGGCCAAAGAGTTCAATCTTGGTTTCATCATACCAGAGAATCTTGTTTTTTATGTTCTAAGAGCAACATTAGGTGCCTTTTTGCAAATTCCAAGTGGGATACAATGTGCCTTTTACTGACGAGTGACTTCCGTCTGGCTGTCAGGCTACCATAAAGGCCTGATTGGTGGAGTGCTGCAGAGATGGTTGTCCTTATCAAGGGTTCTCCCATCTCCACAGAGGAACTCTGGAGCTCTGTCAGAGTGACCATTGGGTTCTTGGTCACCTCCCTGACCAAGGCCCTTCTCCGCCGATTGTTCAATTTGCCGGGCGGCCAGCTCTAGGAAGAGTCTTGGTGGTTCCAAACTTCTTCCATTTAAGAATGATGGAGGCCACTTTGTTCTTGGAGACCTTTAATGCCGCACAAATGTTTTTGTATCCTTCCCCAGATTTGTGCCTCGACACAGTCCTGTCTGGGAGTTCTACGGACAAATCATTCGACCTCATGGCTTGGTATTTGCTCTGACATTAACTGTCAACTGTGGGACTTAACATAGACAGGTGTGTGCCTTTCCAAATCATGTCCGATCAATAGAATTTACCACAGGTGGACTCCAATGAAGTTGTACAAACATCTCATGGATGATTCATGGAAACAGGATGCACTTGAGCTCAATTTCAAGTCTCTTAGCAATGGGTCTGAGTATTTATGTAAATAAAGTATTTTTTGGTTATATATTCTAAAAACCTGTTTTCTCTTTGTCATTAGGAGGCATTGTGTGTAGATTTATGTGGAAAAAAATGTAATTTAATCCATTTTGGAATAAGGCTGTTAAGTAACAAAATGTGGAAAAAATCAAGGGGTCTGAATATTTCAGAATGCACTGTACCTACACGAACACTACAGTCAGAAGACGCAGGCCTCCTTATTGTCCCTAGAATTTCTAAGCAAACAGCTGGAGGCAGGGCTTTCTCCTGTAGAGCAACATTTTTATGGAGTGGTCTGCCTATCCATGTGAGAGATGCAGACTCGGTCTCAACTTTTAAGTCTTTGCTGAAGACTCATCTCTTCAGTGGGTCCTATGATTGAGTGTAGTATGGCCCAGTGGTGCGAAGGTGAACGGCAAGGCAATTGAGAGACGAGCCACCCTTGCTGTCAGGCTTCCCTCTCTCCACTGGGATTCTCTGCCTCTAACCCTATTACAGGGGCTGAGTCACTCGCTTACGAGTGCTCTTCCATGCCGTCCCTAGGAGGGGTGCGTCACTTGAGTGGGTTGAGTCACAGACGTGACCTTCCTGTCCGGTTTTGCGCACCCCCTCGGGCTTGTGCGGTGGAGGAGATCTTTCGTAGGCTATATTCAGCCTTGTCTTAGGGTAGTAAGTTGGTGGTCTGTTGATATCCCTCTAGTGGTGTGGGGGCTTTGCTTCGGCAAGTGGTTGGGGTTATATCCTGCCTGGTTGGCCCTGTCCGGGGGTATCATCGGACGGGGCCACAGTGTCCTCTGACCCACCCCTGTCTCAGCCTCCAGTATCTATGCTGTAATAGTCTATGTGCCGGGGGGCTAGGGTCAGTCTGTTATATCTGGCGTAATTCTCAGGTCTTATCTGGTGTCCTGTGTGAATTTAAGTATGCTCCCTCTAATTCTCTCTCTTGCCCTCTTTCCCTCCCCTCCCGGAGGACCTGACCCTTAAGATCATGCCTCAGGACTACCTGGCCTGATGACTCCTGGCTGTCCCCAGTCCACCTGGTCGTGCTGCTGCTCCAGTTTCAACTGTTCTGCCTGCGGCTATGGAACCCTGACCTGTTCACCGGACGTGCTACCTTGTCCCGGACCTGGTGTTTTCGACTCTCTCTCTCTCTCTACCACACCTGCTGTCTTGACCTCTGAATGCTTGGCTATGAAAAGACAACTGACATTTATTCCTGAGGTACTGACCTGTTGCACACTCTACAACCATTGTGATTATTATTTGACCCTGCTGGTCATCTATGAACGTTTGAACATCTTGAAGAACAATCTGGTCTTAATGGCCATGTACTCTTAAAATCTCCACCTGGCACAGCCAGAAGAAGACTGGCCACCCCTCAGAGCCTGGTTCCTCTCTAGGTTTCTTCCTAGGTTCCTGCCTTTCTAGGGAGTTTTTCCTAGCCACCGTGCTTCTACATCTGCATTGCTTGCTGTTTGGGGTTTTAGACTGGGCTTCTGTATAGCACTTTGTGACATCGGCTGATGTAAAAAGGGCTTCATAAATACATTTGATTGAATGATTTCGGTAACAGAACTTTTCAGTCAGAAATGGCTGAAATTATGTTGCCGGTTTAGCAACACGGACAGCGTGATAATCACTTTGATGTTCTGTGGTGGTCGCTGCAGCAAGGAGGAGAGAGAGACAACGGGGGCTAGTCACAGTCACTCGCTTTTTTTTAACACAGCGCAGCATGTCTTAGCCCGGCCTGGCACAATCAAATGAATTGCTGGTTGGACTCCCTCTAGTCATTTGTGTCTTAATTATTTTATCAAACAGTGTGCTTAAAGCATCAGACAAGCTCAGTGAATATAGTTGATTTGATTAAAACACATAGGATGTGTCAATATATGGAAAATAACACGTTTTAACATTTTAAAAAAGAACAGAGGACTCTTGGTCGCCGAAGATTTATGTTTTGACGGGGACAACCCTAATCGCAATTTGAATGCACTGAGATACCGTGACGAGATCCTGAGGCCCATTGTTGTGCCATTCATCCGCCGCCATCACCTCATGTTTCAGCCTGAATCTGTACACAATTCCTGGAAGCTGAAAATGTCCCAGTTCTTCCATGGCCTGCATACCCACCAGACATGTCACCCATTGAACATGTTTGGGATGCTCTGGATCTACGTGTACGACAGTGTGTCATGCCTTCAGAAAGTATTCATACCCCTTGACTTTTTCAACATTTTGTTGTGTTACAGCCTAACCTCAAAATGGGTTAAATTGATTTATTTTCTTACCCATCTTCACATAATGATGAAGTGCAAACATGTTTTTAGAATTTTCTTTGCAAATGTATTGAAAATTAAATACAGAAATATCTCATTTACATAATTATTCACACCCCTGAGTCAATACAAGTACTTGGGAGTATGGCTAGATGGTACACTGTCCTTCTCTCAGCACATATCAAAGCTGCAGGCTCAAGTTAAATCTACACTTGGTTTCCTCTATTGTAATCACTACTCTTTCACCCCAGTTGCCTAACTAATCCTGATTCAGATGACCATCCTTCCCATGCTAGATTATGGAGACATAATTAATAGACCGGCAGGTAAGGGTGCTCTCGAGCGGCCATCAGATTTGCCACCAATGCTCCTTATAGGACAAATCACTGCACTCTACACTCCTCTGTAAACTGGTCATCTCTGTATACCCGTTGCAAGACTCACTGGTTGATGCTTATTTATAAAACCCTCTTAGGCCTCACTCCCCCCTATTTGAGATATCTACTGCAGCCCTCATCCTCCTCATACAACACCAGTTCTGCCAGTCACATTCTGTGAAAGGTCCCCAAAGCACACACATCCCTGAGTTGCTCCTCTTTTCAGTTCGCTGCAGCTAGCGACTGGAACGAGCTACAACAAACACTCAAACTGGAGAGTTTTATCTCAATCTCTTCATTTAAATACTCGATCATGGACACTTACTGACAGTTGTGGCAGCTTTGTGTGATGTATTATTGTCTCTACCTTCTTGCCCTTTGTGCTGTTGTTTGTGCCCAATAATGTTTGTACCAAGTTTTGTGATATTACCATGTTGTGTTACTACCATGTTGTTGTTATGTTGTGTTGCTGCCTTGCTATGTTGTTGTCTTAGGTCTCTCTTTATGTTGTGTTGTCTCTCTTGTCGTGATGTGTGTTTTGTCCTATATTTATTTATTTGTTTTATTTTAATTTTAATCCCAGTCCCTGTCTCCGCAGGAGGCTTTTTGCCTTTTGGTAGGCCGTCATTGTGAAAAATAATGTGTTCTTAACTGACCAACCAAGTTAAATAAAGGTTAATTAAATAAAAATACTTTGTAGAAGCACCTTTAGCAGCGATTATAGATGTGAGCCTTTCTGGGTTAGTCTCTAGGAGCTTTCCACATCTGGATTGTGCAACATTTGCCCATTATTCTTTTCAAAATTCTTAAATCTCTGTCAAATTGGTTGTTCATCATTGCTAGACAACCATTTTCAGGTCTTGCCATAGGTTTTCAAGTAGACTTAACTCAAAACTCTATCTCGGCCACTCAGAAACATTCACTGTTTTCTTGGTAACTCCAATGTATATTTGGCCTTGCGTTTTAGATTATTGTCCTGCTAAAAGTTAAATTAATTTCCTAGTGTCTGAACAGGTTTTCCTCAAGGATTTTTGCCTGTGCTTAGGTCCTTTCAGTTTATTTTTTATCCTGAAAAACTCCCCAGTCCTTATTGAGTACAAGCATACACATAACATGGTATGAGTGGTACTCAGTAATCTGTTGTATTTGCCCCAAACATAACACTTTGTATTCAGGACAAAAAGTACATTTCTTTGTCACATTTTTTGCAGTATTACTTTAGTGGTTTGTTGCAAACAGGATGCATGTTTTGGAATATGTGTTTCCTGTACAGGCTTCCTTCTTTTCACTATGTCAATAATGTTAGTATTGTGGAGTAACTACAATGTTGTTGATCCATCCTCTATTTTCTCAGTTTTCTCCTATGACAGCAATTCAACTTGGATGCAATGATCGCGATATAGTGGCTATAGCTAGGAAAGCCAAAATTCCAAAAGCTGGGCCTAAAATAGAGCGTAAGATTTTTTTGTGATTCTTATGTGGATGAGGTTAAAAATACTTGTTCTGATGTGATTTAATATGGAGCATTCAGACTATGCACTTGATGAATCTATGAAATTGCTTCTTCCAATTATTGATAAACATGCATCTGACTGGCTGACTTACTGCAAATTGAGAAATTATGTGACTAAACTCAACAAAAAGAAGAAAACTGTATTATGAAGCCAAGATCAATGATTTAAAGAATGATGGGAAAACCAGCAAACCTGGTTTCAAAAAACAGATAAAGCAACACCTCATTGCACAATGCCTCTCTCCTAATCGACCTAGATTTGTTGTGTGTATGTAGGCTATCTGTGCAATTTCTAAATGTACAGTACCAGTCAAAAATTTGGACACACCTACTCATTCAATGGTTTTTCTTTATTTTGACTATTTTCTACAAAACTATGAAATAACACATATGGAATCATGTAGTATCCAAAAAAGTGTTAAACAAATCAAAATATATTTTATATGACAGCTTTGCACACTCTTGGCATTCTCTCAACCAGCTTTGTGAGGAATGTTTTTCCAACAGTCTTGAAGGAGTTCCCACATATGCTGAGCACTTGTTGGTTGCTTTTCCTTCACTCTGCGGTCCAACTCATCCCAAACCATCTCAATTGGGTTGATGTCGTGGGATTGTGGAGGCCAGGTCATCTGATGCAGCATTCCATCGCAGCACTACATCACTCTCCTTCTTGGTCAAATAGCCCTTACATACCCTGGAGGTGTGTTGGGTCATTGTCCTGTTGAAAAACAAGTGATAGTCCCACTAAGCGCAAACCAGATGGCATGTCGTATCGCTGCAGAATGCTGTGGTAGCCATGCTGGTTAAGTGTGCCTTGAATTCTAAATAAATCTCTGACAGTGTCACCAGCAAAGCACCCCAACACCATCACACCTACTCCTCCATGCTTCACGGTGGGAACCACACTTGCGGAGATCATCCGTTCACCGACTCTGCATCTCACAAAGACACAGCAGTTGGAACCAAAAATAATTTTTTTTGGACTCATCAGACCAAAGGACAGATTTACACCAGTCTCATGTCCATTGCTCATGTTTCTTGGCCCAAGCAAGTCTCTTCTTCTTATTGGTGTCCTTTAGTAGTGTTTTTTTGCTGCAATTCGACCATGAAGGCCTGATTCACGCAGTCTCCTCTGAACAGTTGATGTTGAGATGTGTCTGTTACTTGTGAAGCATGTATTTGGGCTGAAATGTCTGAGGCTGCTAACTCTAATGAACTTATCCTCTGCAGCAGAGGTAACTCTTGGTCTTCCTTTCCTGTGGTGGTCCTCGTGAGAGCCAATTTCATCATAGTGCTTGATGGTTTTTTGCGACTGCACTTGAAGAAACGTTCAAAGTTCTTGAAATATTCCAGATTGACTGGCCTTCATTTCTTAAAGTAATGATGGACTGTCGTTTCTCTTTGCTTTTATTTTGCTGTTCTTGCCATAATATGGACTTGGTCTTTTACCAAATAGGGCTATCTTGGCTCAAACGCATTAAGAAGGAAAGAAAGTCCACAAATTAACTTTTAAGATGGCACATCTGTTAATGGTTGAGAGAATGCCAAGAGTGTGCAAAGCTGTCATCAAGGCAAAGGGTGGCTACTTTGAAGAATCTGAAATATATTTGTTTAACACTTTTTTGGTTACTACATGATTCCATATGTGTTATTCCATAGTTTTGATGTCTTCACTATTATTCTACAATGTAGAAAATAGTCCAAAAAAAGAAAAACCCTGGAATAAGTAGGTGTGTCCAAACTTTTGACTGGTACTGTATGTAGTTCTGTACTTGAACTGTTCTTGTCTATTAGTGTTCTGTAATATGTCTTGTTTCATGTTTGGTGTGGACTCGAGGAAGAGTAGCTGCTGCTTTCGTAACAGCTAATGGGGATCCTAATAAAATTCCAGATACCAAAACTCAGAATCTGTTGACCTCATGGTGAAATCCCTTCTCGGTTTCCTTCCTCTCCAGTAACTGAGTTTGGAAGGACGCCTGTGTCTTTGTAGTGACTGGGTGTATTAATACACCATGCAAAGTGTAATTAATAACTTCACCATGCATGAGAGAGAGAGACACACAGTTGCAAGTGAGCTCTCACATTTTTCAACATGTTTTTTTACAAAAGGATAGGTTTGGAGTTAGATAAACTTAGATTTTTCAGCAGGGATATATGCAGGATGCTACCCTCCACCGCATAGCCTTCACTCCAGATCAAAACTCCAAGCTTACAACCTAATTTTGGCCAAAATTACCTGTAGGGATTACTGCTACCAAGGATTACTTTTTCCAATATATACGGAGGGTGCTCTAGCAAACAAACAGCAGAGACCTGAGGACACCATCCAACCTGGAACTGAGTGAGTAGTGTTTGGTCTGATGCTATTTTGAAAGCCAAGAATAAAAATAAAGTACATTACAATGAAATATTTTCCTTTATTTGGACTGCATGCTGAGTTAAGCTTGCCAGGCTTGCTAGGACTGACCAGACACAACTTCAATTAGCACTGAGGTTTGAAGTGAGAGGTGGCGAGGCCTTTGGGCCCAACAAATTTGCAGGGGTCTTTGAAGCCCCCTTTGAAGCCCTGTTCAAAGACCATCCAGAGGGATTTTCTATAAGAAATCTGCCTCCAGAAATAAAAGCTCCCAAGTGGGTGTGACACCTACTCTCGTTGCCTGCTGCACAGGCTTCCTGGATTCCACTTGGCGATCTGTTCACCATCTGCCCTGGCCTGTCTCCCCCTGTCTGGTACAGGTACCCCCACCACACTCCCCCTCTCTCCCGAGATTTCACTTGCCTCCAGCACACACGCACTGTTGGGGTGAGTGACTCTGAACTTACAATAGCTAGCCCCAAGTCGTTATCTAAAGTTGAAGTCGGAAGTTTACATACACTTAGATTGGAGACATTAAGACTCGTTTTTCAACCAAGCCACAAATTTCTTGTTAACAAACTATAGTTTTGGCAAATTGGTTAGGACATCTACTTTGTACATGACACAAGTATTTTTTCCAACAACTGTTTACGGACAGATTATTTCACTTATAATTTACAGTATCACAATTCCAGTAGGTCAGAAGTTTACATACACTAAGTTGACTCTGCCTTTAAACAGCTTGGAAAATTCCAGAAAATGATGTCATGGCTTTAGAAGCTTCTGATAGGCTAATTGAGATAATTTGAGTCAATTGGAGGTGTACCTGTGGATGTATTTCAAGGCCTACCTTCAAACTCAGTGCCTCTTTGCTTGACATCATGGGAAAATCAAAATAAATCAGCCAAGACCTCATAAAAAAGATTGTAGACCTCCCCAAGTCTGGTTCATCCTTGGGAGCAATTTCCAAATGCCTGAAGGTACCACGTTCATCTGTACAAAAAATAGTACGCAAGTATAAACACCATGGGACCATGCAGCCGTCATACCGCTCAGGAAGAAGATGTGTTTTGTCTCCTAGAGATGAACGCACTTTGGTGAAAAAATTTAAAATCAATCCCAGAACAACAGCAAAGGACCTTGTGAAGATGCTGGAGGAAACGGGTACAAAGGTATCTATATCCACAGTAAAACGAGTCCTATATCAACATAACCTGAAGGGCCGCTCAGCAAGGAAGAAGTCACTGCTCCAAAACAGCATAAAAATGCCAGACTACGGTTTGCAACTACACATGGGGACAAAGATCGTACTTTTTGTCCTCTGGTCTGATGAAACAAGAACAGAACTGTTTGGCCATAATGACCATCATTATGTTTGGAGGAAAAAGGGGGAGGCTTGCAAGCCGAAGAACACCATCCCAACCGTGAAGCACGGGGGTGGCAGCATTATGTTGTGGGGGTGCTTTGCTGCAGGAGGGACTGGTGCACGTCACAAAATAGATGGCATCATGAGGATGGAATATTATGTGGATATATCGAAGCAACATCTCAAGACATTAGTCAGGAAGTTAAAGCTTGGTCACAAATGGGTCTTCCAAATGGACAATGACCCCAAGCATACTTCCAAAGTTGTGGCAAAATGGCTTAAGAACAACAAAGTCAAAGTATTGAAGTGGCCATCACAAAGCTCTGACCTCAATCCTATAGAACGTGTGGGCAGAACTGAAAAAGCGTGTGCGAGCAAGGAGGCCTACAAACCTGACTCAGTTACAGCAGCTCTGTCAGGAGGAATGGGCCAAAATTCACCCAACCTATTGTGGGAAGCTTGTGGAAGGCTACCCGAAACATTTGACCCAAGTTAAACAATTTAAAGGCAATACTACCAAATACTAATTGAGTGTATGTAAACTTCTGACCCACTGGGAATGTGATGAAAGAAATAAAAGCTGAAATAAATCATTCTCTCTATAATTCTGACATTTCACATTCTTAAAATAAAGTGGTGATCCTAACTGACCTAAGACAGGGAATTTTTACTTGGATTAAATGTCAGGGATTGTAAAAAAAAAAAAAAAAAAAAAAAAGTTTAAATGTATTTGGCTAAGGTGTTTGTAAACTTTTCATGAAAATTACTCTAGAGTCAATGTTTTCATCAACACAAAAAAAATTCTGCGAAAACTAGATGTTTTAGGCTTAGTGAATGGAAATCGAATTAGCATAATAAGAAAATTGTTTAAGCTAGATTAGTTTTTTTTCCCAATGGGCTGCGTCGCTATCCGCTATCCGCATCTGCGGTGGAAGGTGGCCAAGCTATAGCGATGTTTATCAGACCATGAGACATCCCAAAAATCGTTCTTCTTACGAAAACGTCTGTAGCGTCCGAACAGTTTGGGCTTCACACTAATATGACCCTCTATGGAAAGGTGAGACTCTCAAGAACACGTACATGTCAGACTCGTCTGAAGACCAGGATCTGGGACCAGTTTTAGAAAACGATGGAAGTACAGTATATATGGAAGTAGTTTCGTGCAAAAAAAAGGGGTTGAATATGTATAAAGAATCAATTAATTAAAATTCCTGAAAAAAATCTCATAAAATCTTACATCTCTCAGATTTAGGACAAACACTTTAAAAATGTTTTCCTTTTGATTTATTTTTGACTATCTGTTTTCCCATGTATGAATCTGTTATTCAATGTGTTTCTATGGGCTAAAAGCAGTAAGGCCAAATTCAATGTTTCATCAAATAATATTTTTTATATATATTTTTTAGAACTAAAGCGATCCTAAAATTCATAATCAAATAGCTACATTTTGTAGTAGAACCTCCCCCCCACCACACACACACATTTAAGTTCCGTCTGATCCTTGTAAATGCATTAAGCAATTTGTCTAACTTCTGACTTGTCTCAAAGGGACCTCAATGTGAACTACATCCCAACATTCTGTCGCACATTCACCAGAGAATGTCTTTGGGTATAACAGTCTGTGCCAGAGTGCTCGCTTTTGATCGACACAAAAGAGATCCTGGCATTTCAGATGCTTGTGCATTGAATGGTGTCTGCCATTGCCTGCTTCATCATACTTCCTATTCAAACCACTGAATGGAGGAGTCGTCATAAACTTTTACGAGACCAAAAATGTCCTCCTTTGTGATTTTCCACATAATCATTCCCCAGCATATAATCGAATATTTTCATCAAAAGCATCTCTGCAAATTAGGACTGTCTTGCTGTATACCAATTTATCCCCAGGATTGTTATGTCTAAGGAATGATCAGTTGTTGTTGTTATTGGCATTGGAATGAGGCACTTGCATTTGAAAATGTCAGTTGGGCCTTGTAAGAAAAAAAACTGGTGGAAGTGACTCTTAGCGGTTTGCTACCAGATAAATGTTTTTAAAATAAATTATTGTTCTTTTGGGTGCGGCGCACACATGGCAAAAACCTCACAATTTAATATTCTCTAATGTGAAGAAGGACCTCACAATTAGGCCCCATCTGTAAAATAGAAAGAAAACACAGCAATGTTAATTGAGGTAAAAAGTCCTTAAGATTTGCTTGAAATTCAGTTTATGAAAGAAGCTGCCATTTCGTGGGATGGAGAGAAAGGTGAAAAGAAAATTAGGGCTGCCGATAGTGACCTCCATGCACCCTCAATTTGTCACTGATCTGCGGGCTTTGTTGATTGAAATTTTTAATTTGGGTGTTCTTTAGACGCACCGTGAAAGGGCATTGTCGCTAAGAGATGAACTCTCTGGCTGCTGTGCGAGCGTCGAAGGCAGCCAGCCATTCAACGCTGCAAATGGAGGTTCTACCTCCCTCTTCTCTCCACCGTCTCCCTCATCTCTCTCTTTCTCACTCTTTTCGATTCAATACCTCTTTCTGGCTGCGCCATTGGTTTTTTGGGGAGGGGAAAAAAGTCCCATGAATATGGGGGTTATGAGACATGAAATGGCGGATTAATTGAATCTAGTGAGAGTCTTTGGTCCCCGCAGCTGGACCAGTGCTTTAGAGAAACACAAGGCTGCTCTAATTGTGGGGAAGCACAAAAAGTATCCTTCGAATTCCTTTGCCTTCCAACGAGAGCGGGAATGCCATTCAGCCACATAATGGCCCTATTAGCTGCTTAACTCAGCGGCGCTACATGGGAAGATTTTCTCTGCTGAATGTTTGGGGTGGGGAGGCGGGGTAGAGAGAAGGAGAGAGAGTGTGATCGTCCATGCGTGCCTTGTGTGTTTGTGCGTGCGTGATAGGATGAAGGAATCATTTTCACCTTATCTCCCTCATAGATTTTTTTAAATGTTTGTTTGTTTGTTTCCTTACCATCTTCTCAGCAACAGTACCATTCGAAAATCGACGACCTGATCGATGACACGTTTAAAGACATGATTTCCTCCCTGGTCTCAAAGGTACAGTATGTTACTGCACATCCTCCACAGGCTCAATGACAACATACTCCCTATAGATGCACTATATGTCAGCCCACCTCAAATCAAATGTCCATTTTGCTAAGAATCACATTATCATTCCTTCTCCGTTCTACAGCAACTTGATCCTAACCTTACACAGTTGTATTACACCTGCTTTTTATTTTCATATTCTATGCAAAATATGATAGAATATGTTCTAATCAAACGATGACAGGAACACAGATCATTTGAACAGGAGAAAGTCATTCAGGCTGTACGCTCATACCCCATATTCCTTTGTAAATGGCAAACTAACATGTCTGATTGTCTTCTTCCCTGGAGTTTGCTGGACCTCTAGACGCTGTTCTCTCCAAGCTCTCCAGATATGACGAAGGGACATTATTTTCTTCGATCTTCTCTTTCACGGTAAGTAGCAGCGCTTTCAGTGCATTCAGTGCTAACAAAAGCCACATTTTATTTGTTGCAACCAAATCTGCTCAGTTGAACTTTTTTGTGTCTTTCCTTTGCCTTGAAGGTGAAAGCGGCTGCCAAGTATGTGGATGTGCCAGTGAGTATTGTTTCTAAAGATGTCTTACTTTCTCATATGAACCTGTTTGCACAATTTATTTCTGTCTAAAAGAAACATCTCTCAGAAGAAAGCTGGCATTGAGTGGGATCATATTGTTCATAATTTGTCATCAAATGCTGATGTTAAACATGGGTGAAATATTTTAACGTTTCACCTCGTACCACCGTTGTGTGTCAGAGTGTTCAAAGTTGAGGCGGTGTGCGAGGCTAATTATTGGCACAGTTGACTAATGAAAACTTTTTGGAGCGATTCGTCAAGGTGTCGGTCATGGGCGGTCACCACACGCCACAGCAACACTAATGAGTGACAGCGCCACGGCAGGGAGCAGGAGCTCTATATCAGCAGACAGAAAGATGACAAACAGCGATGAGGAAGGCCTCCAATTACCAAAAGAGAGACGCAACAACACACACTGAAGGACATGCACATTACGCCTACTCTCCATTGGTCAGGGATTGTAAAGCTAAAGTGGAATGTTGAGGTTGGTTCAAATTTGGACCAGGGCGTCATTACTTGGTCAGTTTAGACACGTAGACCTTTCCTGCAGTCAAATGACATAGTGTCCTCATGGGTGGAATGCAGGGGAGGCTGGTGGGAGGAGCTATAGGAGGACAGGCTCATTGTAATGGATGGAATAGAATAAATGGAACAGAGTCAAACGTGGTTTCCATATGTTTGCTGTGTTTGATACCGTTCCATTCCAGCCATTACAATGAGCCCATCCTGCTATGGCTTAAAAACAAAAAGATATAGAGTGAATTAATATATATATATATAAAACAGAAGACTGAAATTTAACAAAACCGCTTGACATAGAAACACCGGATTTCCATCAGGGTTTTTGATATAATGTTTATTAATTACAAAATTCTGAAAAATATTAATAACATTCCACCAGCGGCGGCTGGTGTTAACCATGTGTGTGAGGTGTATACTTTTGTTTCAAAGTAGATTTATTTAAGACTACCAAGAAAAACATTCTGTGTGACCCTGATTTAGCCTGCTGCAGTAAAAGGTTAATTGTGACATACTCTTGTTCTTAAGCCATCAAAAGCTTTGCCCTGTTCAAGATTCAGTCCATTCACCATCGTGGGCTGAGTTTAGTTCTGTTTCGGTCCACAAATCCTACTCTTAACCCAAAGCAAGAGGTGGTTTCACTCTATCATAACCAAGCACACTCTTTTCAGAATCCATGAGTAGAGCCTTGGCCATTAGTTTGTAAAAGTCTGTAAATGTTTGATAAAGACAGCCAAGCCAGAGCCTCGCAAAAGCCTTTTGCCAAACCTTTGTGGTTCTCTTCAGTCCTCCCCCTCCCGCCTGTCCTTGACTCAGCAAATCCCACGTGTCCGATTGGCACTTTTTCCCAGAGCTCTGAGCCTGTCAAATCTCCTCTCCTCTTCCCTTCACCTGAAATTAGAATGTAACCTCCACCTTGCGCTTTTGTGTGGAGGGAACCGAAATCTTCTACGCCCCGGTTACAGGTGGGCTAAAGAGAAGAGGAGGGTTGTGTCGCTGGGGCCTTTAACAGGAAACTCTTTTCGGTCCCTCCCTTCCTTTTTTGTGAAGACTGCTGTTCAAGGGCCCCGTGTTGGCAGTGCACCCTACTGGTTCACACACATGCACACGCACACACACACACACACACACACACACACACACACACACACACACACACACACACACAACTGCACCTGGGGGAAACCGATCCAGGGTAGGAAACCGAACTGGCAGTGTATAATTAACAGCAACACATTTTGTCCCCTCTCTCTCTCTTTTGTCTCCACAGCTCCCAGCGTTTATCCCCTTCAGGTTAACCGGGTTGCCTCGCCCTAACTGTACACCTCTCATTCAGCCACCACTTGGCCTGGCTCCACATTCCCTCTCCTCCTTCACCCTCTTCTGCACTCCCACATCCTCTGTCTATCTCCACCACCTCCACCACACACACTTTTCTCTTTCTCCTTCCCTTTGACATGATTCCATTTCACACTGGATTGTTGACGGTCTGGAACAGCCTGTGTGTGTGTGTGCGGGTATGTGTCCAGCGTGTTTGGCTACAAGTCAAGTACAGAACTAAAGTTTGTTCTTTGAAAAAGGGCAGAGCGTGACAGAGGGCGACCGGTGTGTATTTTGTGCGAGGCCCCAATCTGGACTGTAGCAGTGTTGGAACCTGGCCTCTGTCTCTCTCTACCATGCTTCCCTGTCACACTGCTTTGTCACCTTGTCATAGAGGGAGAGAATTACTGAAAGAAATGGAAAGGGGGATCGAAAGAGAGGGCGCTGCCTTGGGGGTGTGAGGTGGGGCAGTGGGGGGAGAGTGATATACTCCCAATAATCCTGATACACACACACACACACACACACACACACACACACACACACAGCCCCACACCTGTCCAATTCACACTGCCACTCACTGCAGCGCAGGAAGTGGCGGATTTAACATCTCCACCCACTGGATTACAGTTTTTTGACAGCCCTGTCAATCATCATCATGCCCAACCCCCCCCCCCCCCTGACCTCGCATCTCGCCCTCCTCACCCTTATTGTACTTTAACCCCTGTGACACTGAAGTACATCTCATCAAAGGTCCATATGAATTACTGTGAACTGCATGTAACCTTCGATTAAATACATCCATGTCACTTTGTATTACATCATTTTTACAGCATGAAATACATTTCTTTGTGAGAAACATTTCTACACTTTATATTGGATGCCCTATTTTATGAATTTAGGAACAGCATGGATCACAAAGGAAAATGTAATCTATAATAAAGAAGCTCTACTCATTTTTTCAGGTTTTTATTTCTGTGAAATGTGTTTTATAGAGGAAATGTAGGGATATTTTGAGGGGAATATGAGTTTATGGATTTGAGAGTCAATCAGTATTTATTTTTAACACATTTTAGGATGGCTGTTTTGCTGCTAGGCAACTGAAAATAAGCCATTCAGTCAAGCAACAAATATCTATTTGGATGCATGAGCAGAGGTGAGTCCTCAGCACCATCTACTATTGTGTGCCTCAGGTTTTCCTCTCCAGCGTCTTCTTTATCCAACTAAGCGGCAAAATCACATAAATGATGGTAGCTGCAAACACATTTGTGGCCGGTTCAATCCTTTTTAAGGGAGCATTTATTTTTCAGGAAATAAAAACTATTTCAACCAAAGACAATGGATCCCAGTTATGTGACAATGAATGAACAACATCTTTCTTTGAGGATATCATGATGCTTTGCTGGGTTGAATGTATTTGTATTTGTACAGGGTTTGAATGACGTTTTTATCAATGTTGGGTGACATACATCGTGTGGCTCAGTTGGTAGAGCATGGCGCTTGCAACGCCAGAGTTGTGTGTTCGATTCCCACTGGGGACCAATTGGAAAAAGTATGGATACTGTATGTACTCTGGATACGAGCGTCTGCTAAAATTTCAAATAATAATATCAGTGTAGGGTCATGAATTGAATTACAATTACATCTTACAAAGTTCAAAGAAATCCTGGCTGTGACCTAGACAGTGGGTGACTACGCCAAGTGTGAAAGCTGTTATTTTTAGAGTAGTCACATGACAGTGAGTCAGGTTCAAGACCACGTTTGACACATCAGGGTCACCTCTGTCACGGCAAAGCTGACTGGGTAGAGTTGGCCCCTGTTGACTTGCTCCCAGCTCTAATCACCTACCTCAACCTAAGGTAATGCCACACACACAGAGGCTAGTTACCCCACTGGGTCAGTTACCCACCTTCCGCTTCAGTTGCCACAATTACAGTTGGTAATCACAGTCTTCCATCTCTGTGGAAGAACATCAGTCAAAGGGGTTTTCTGTGCTCAGGTTTTTTGGTTTTTTTTTTGCACATACAGAAGCTCCTTTTCCACAGGGGAGTTGGCGTGTCGTGTTCAGCACTGTAGCAGGACAGCAGGCCCCGGGGGCTATCTAAGGCCCTGAGAAGCGGGTGTGAAAGATGTCAAAGCAATTACAATAGCATTACAGTGTAATCTCCAACTGACATAGAGAGTGTGAATGGAAGAGGGTTAACCCTTTTTTCTGCCTCTGGCCTCTCTCCTCTGGCGCCACAATTGCTTTGACATTTACTAAATGTTTAGTTGGTAACAGCTCCACCGCTTGTTATTCTGACAGCAAGTGTGCGGAGTCGTACCTTTTACACATCTCTCAAAGAGAATGGGATTTGTTAGAATGCAGCAGTTGAAACTCAGTATCCATGTTTTCCAACGAAAATGTAACTTTTAAAGGGGAAATCTGCCATAGCTACATCAATTTTTGACCTTATTAATGATATGTACCCATTGATTCTTGAAGAATATAACTTATAAATGCATCATGAGCTGAGTTCAACTGCTGTACCCTGTCAGAACCCAAAATATAAGCTTGTTTTACTCCAATGTTTGTAAATGAAGTAAATGTCAACAAACACTATAGCTTCAAAACATGGTTAAAACTATAATTTTGATATCATGGATGGTCAGTCCTTGCATCATAATTTGAGAGTGGTTACATTTTTCCAGCCCCTCAGCTTTTTAACGAAACAGGTGGGGGGAGTTTGCTTTGTTATTGTAACAACTGCTGATGTCCACTTTAAGGCAATGAATATGGCCATTCTCTGTTTAGGTGTTAAAGTCCGAACACACCAGTCCACAAATAGTGTCTTTCCTATTACACTCCCCATGTTTAACCCTATCTATCGCCTCCTTGTGGTTTTTTCATCTCTCTCTTCTTCTTCTCCATGTCTCCTCTCTCTATCTGCTCTCAGAAGCCAGGGATGGACCTGGCTGATACCTACATAACGTTTGTGCGGCAGAACCAGGACATCCTGCGAGACCGCGTCAACGAGGAGATGTACATCGAGAAGCTGTTTGACGTAAGTGTGTCGACCGTGACGTGCACTCACACGTGCACCTTGTAGACAGGTTGGCTGGCAACGTCACAAAAATGATGTGCAAGCATCGATGGGGCCGGAAGCCATGCTTTGTTATGATTGTGAACGGTCAGATAGCTAGCAACAATGACAAGAAGCTGCCATGTGGGGAATCGTAGGTGGCTCGATTCAGCTAGTTTTATCTTGTTCTTGATGCCATGTTTTGTTTTGAGGTGTTTTGAGTGATTTCATGTCAATGCTAATATGACTAAAATTCGTTAGCTATCTAACCAACAATTGTAACAATGTATTTGAGTGGGAAAAGTGCTCATTGTGCAAATGTATTTATGTTTTCAATAAACATTCGGATATGAAATATAGTTTACAAGTTGTCAACAACCTAATCCAACACCTAAACAACCTTTGCTAAACAACCAACATATCTATATTATCGTAGACATAGCAAGGAGTATGGCTATTGTTAAGTCCCTATTGCTTCATAAACTCAGAAACAACAACAACAAAAAACATCCTCTCACTGTCAACTGCATTTATTTTCATCAAACTTAACATGTGTAAATATTTGTATGAACATAAGATTCAACAACTGAGACATAAACTGAACAAGTTCCACAGACATGTGACTAACAGAAATGGAATAATGTGTCCCTGAACAAAGGAGGGTTCAAAATCAAATATAACAGTCAGTATCTGGTGTGGCCACCAGCTGCATTAAGTACTGCAGTGCATCTCCTCCTCATGGACTGCACCAGATTTGCCAGTTCTTGCTGTGAAATGTTACCCCACTCTTCCACCAAGGCACCTGCAAGTTCCCGGGCAATTTTGGGGGGAATGGCCCTAGCCCTCACCCTCCGATCCAACAGGTCCTAGAAATGCTCAATGGGATTGAGATCTGGGCTCTTCGCTGGCCATGGCAGAACACTGGCATTCCTGTCTTGCAGGAAATCACTCACAGAACGAGCAGTATGGCTGGTGGCATTGTCATGCTGGAGGGTCATGTCAGGATGAGCCTGCAGGAAGGGTACCACATGAGGGAGGAGGATGTCTTCCCTATAACGCACAGCGTTGAGATTGCCTGCAATGACAACAAGCTCAGTCCGATGATGCTGTGACACACCACCCCAGACCATGATGGACCCTCCATCTCCAAATCAATCCCACTCCAGAGTACAGGCCTCGGTGTAATGCTCATTCCTTCGACGATAAATGCGAATCCAACCATCACCCCTTGTGAGACAAAACCACGACTCGTCAGTGAAGAGCACTTTTTGCCAGTCCTGTCTGGTCCAGAGACGGTGGGTTTGTGCCCATAGGCAACGTTGTTGCCGGTGATGTCTGGTGAGGACCTGCCTTACAACAGGCCTACAATCCCTCAGTCCAGCCTCTCTCAGCCTATTGCGGACAGTCTGAGCACTGATGGAGGGATTGTGCGTTTCTGGTGTAACTCGGGCAGTTGTTGTTGCTATCCTGTACCTGTCCAGTAAGTGTGATGTTTGCATGTACCGATCCTGTGCCGGTGTTGCTACACGTGGTCTGCCAATGCGAGGACGATCAGCTGACCGTCCTGTCTCCCTGTAGCGCTGTCTTAGGCGTTTCACAGTACGGACTTGGCAATTTATTGCCCTGGCCACATCTGCAGTCCTCATGCCTCCTTGCAGCATGCCTAAGGCACGTTCACGCTGATGTAAGAAGGGCTATATAAATACATTTGATTTGATTTCATGAGCAGGGACCCTGGGCATCTTTCTTTTGGTGTTTTTCAGAGGCAGTAGATAGGCCTCTTTAGTGTCCTAAGTTTTCATAACTGTGACCTTAATTGCCTACCGTCTGTAAACTGTTAGTGTCTTAATGACCGTTCCACAGGTGCATGTTCATTAATTGTTTATGGTTCTTTGAACAAGCATGGGAAACAGTGTTTTTAAACCCTTTACAATGAAGATCTGTGAAGTTATTTGGATTTTTATGAATTATCTTTGAAGACAGGGTCCTGAAAAAGGGACATTTCTTTTTTTGCTGAGTTTCCACTTGGTTTGAAACCTGGAAGGGACACAATGTTATTCTATACACACACCTTGCTTTTTAGCATGTAATGTTTTTACTTACAACCTGTACTTTTTAAAGTCAATAGTACAAACAACAGACAGACAACTTCACAACCCTGCCTGACAATTATAAAAAAAAATGTTTTACCTTTAATTAACTAGGCAAGTCAGTTAAGAACTAATTCTTATTTTCAATGACAGCCTACCGGGGAACAGGGGGTTAACTGCCTTGTTCAGGAGTAGAACGACAGATTTTTACCTTGTCAGCTCGGGGATTCAATCCAGCAACCTTTTGGTTACTGACCCAACACTCTAACCACTAGGCTACCTGCCGCCCCTGTTTGTTTGTTTGTGTGTATATGTGTTTTCACTTTTCTTAGGCGTTTTTGTTATACTAAGAACATAGAATGAGTGAGTAACTGTCATTTTTACAACGCTATGTTAAAATAATTAAATACATTTTGTTAAACACAATAGAAATTCGAACCAGTGGACAATATATCTGATGTGTTGTGATGCCAGTACAGTATACGTAGGTGTTGAATGAAAAACAGCATAAAAAGGAGACACATTTCACCCACTTTATTTATCCTATTCTGAGGTGAATCATTGTCAGGTCAAACATTGTGTGTGTGGGATTCCATCAAACCTTAAATGTGCGGTAGTGGACACACAAACACACTCCCTCCCTCTCACTAAGACACACAGACACGCACAAAAACAAACTCTTTCCTTTTCACTCATAGATACAGAGACACACACTCTCCATCTCACTAGCTGCTATTTCTGTCCCACTGTTTCCCTTAACTTGCACCCCTCTTCCTCCCATGTTATACACACTTCCCCCACCTTTCTCTCTCTTCTTCAGCTCTCTGTCTTCCCCTTTCCCAACCAGTGCTTTCCTCTCTCAAACATTTTATTTTCACTTAGACCTCCTAAACCCCCCTCTTTTCTTTCACAATCTCCCTCCTCTTCTCTGGACCCCTCTTAACCTGTATGCACCTCCCTTCCCATTTCACCATCACACATTTGCCCTCCTTTTCCCTCTCCCTATCTCATTTGCACCCTCTTATTGTTGTGGGGAGGCCGCATGAGGTGATGAGTGCGAGAGGACACTTGTTTCACAGTGAGAGTACCCCATTGTGACTACTTTCAGGGCCCAAGCTAACCCCCCTCTCCAGGGTTTGTGTTGACCTGTCTACCATTGAAATATGCTGAGTGGTGCCCTGTGTGTGGCCCCTTACTTCCTCTATATATCCTGCAGTCGCAGTGTGTCACAGAGTACCTTCAGTGTTCAGCACATAAGATGAAACGCATACACACAACGGTACATACACATTTACACACATCTAAGGCACACATACATATACATACACATACGTACCTATCTGACAATGCATGCAACAACAACAAAAAAACATTCATCCATCCGACACACGCAAACACAGCCCTCCTCATTGCTACCCTCTAAGATTGGGTTTGTAAACTTGACGTAGAAACTGAGATTGGAGTAAAGCAGTGTTGATTTGGGGCTGGGGAGATGGGCAGGGGGGGGATGGATGGGAGACGGAGGAGGCAAGCACAGCTCTAATGGACCCCACACACCCACAGTCATGCACTAGGAGGAGAGACAACGTCAGGGTCTAACCATGTCACCACACACACACTCACCGCCTGCGGTTGTGTGTGCTGGGAAATGTGATGATCTCTCCATATATGTGTTAATGTGCACACATCTGTCTGTTTATGTGTGTGGGTAATTGCATTGCATGAGTGTAGCTCTTGCTGCTTTTGGGTGCCAACAGCTTGTATTGGTCAGCTGTTTTTAAGTGTGTTTGCATGTGTGTGTGTATGGTTTACTTGTGTATGTGTTGGTGTGTATGCATGTATGCATGTAGAGTCGGAGCCAAAATTATTGACACCCTTGATAAAGATGAGCAAAAAAGACTATCAAATAAATGCATATACTGAGCTATATTGTATGCTCGTAAAAATGTAAAATGATATTATTTTATACTAGTACAATTGCTCAGATAAAAACATTTTGTTTAACAAGTGTTTTTTGTTTCTCAAAAAGATAAGGGTCAAAATTATTGTCAACCCTATAATTATTATTATTTTACCCCCTTTTTCTACACAATTTCGTGATATCCAATTACGATCTTGTCTCATTGCTGCAACTCGCCAACGGGCAAAACATGCGTCCTCTGAAACATGACCTGCCAAGCCGCGCTTCATAACACCCACTTGCTTAACCCGGAAGCCAGCCGCACCAATGTGTCGGAGGAAACACCGTTCAACTGACGACCTGGTGGTCAGCTTGCAGGAGCTCGGCCCTCCACCAGGAGTCGCTAGAGCGTGATGAGCCAAGTAAGAGCGCGATGAGCCCCCCCGGCCAAACCCTCCCCTACCCCGGACGACGCTGGGTCAATTGTGCACCGCCCTATGGGACTCTCGGTCACGGCCGGTTGTGACACAGCCTGGGATCGAACCCCAAGCTGTAGTGACGCCGCAACACTGCGATGCAGTGCCTTAGACCGCTGCGCCACTCGGACGAGGCAACCCTATTTTCAATACCTCATCTTGTGAGTATAACGGCACGGAGCCTTTTTTACATAACGGCACGGAGCCTTTTTTACACTAGTTGTACCTACTGTAAAATATGGTGGTGGATCTTTGATGTTATGGGGCTATTTTGCTTCCACTGGTCCTGAGGCCCTTGTTAAGGTCAACGGCATCATGAACTTTAACCAGTACCAGGACATTTAAGCCAAAAACCTGGTTGCCTCTGCCAGAAGGCTGAAACTTGGCCACAAGACAATACCGGCAAGACAATAACCCCAAGCACACACATCAAAATCCACAAAGAAACGGATAATTGGCCACAAAATACTTTTTTTGCAATGCCATCTCAGTCTCTGGACTTGAACCCCATTAAAAACCTGTGGTTTGAATTGAAGGGAGCAGTTCATAAGCGCAGATGAAGGATATCAAGGATCTGGAAAGATTCTGTATGGAGGAATAATCTAAGATCCCTCCCAATGCGTTCTCCCATCTCATGAAATATTTGAGGAAAACGCTTAGTATTGTTATCCTCACAAGGTGAGGTATTGCAAGGTATTGAAAACATGGTTGCCAATAATTTTGCCCACAATCTTTTTAGTATTTGTATTATTTATTTTATACAATCTTTTTTTTCTCATCTTTATCAAGAGTGCCAATAATTTGGGACCTGACTGTATGTGTTTCTACACATGAGGAGCAGCCAAGATAGTGTCCAGCTTCCTTTGTTGATGACGAGGGTAATGCATGCCCTTGCGGGCGACCAGTCCTTCTTCTCGTCCTCCATATTAGGGGACAAATCTCCCTGATTAATCTACTGATAAAGCCTTCTTACAGGGGCCACACAAACTAGCCCTCCCCTCCAGCCAGCCCCCAGGTGTGGCCCTGATCTCTTCACTCTGCCCTTAACCACGTCAACCGAGGGACACTTAAGTGTGTCATTAACATCTCGCCGTCAGAATCACCACAAAGACACACTCAGCTACCAAACTACATAAATAATGTTCCAGGAGAACTAATGACAACAAACGACCTGACGTTCACTCGTCTAGTTAACGCTCTCTTGTTCCCTCCATCTGTTTTCCCCTCTTCCACTAATCGTCTCAATTAAATTGCATCTCCATTTTCAATTTCACGCTCGCTCCATTGAGTGCCAGGGGGCGGCTAGCCTGTTAGCGAGTAGGCTGGCTCTCGTTGTAGGTATTAATGTTTTTATTGGCTGTTGTGGAGCCAACGATACTCAAAGTGAAATGAGATGGATTCTTCTGGAAAGGGAGCTTTAAAATATCAGAGAGGACAGGCCGAACGATGGAGAGAGTGTCATGCTCTTTGTCAGAAGTCTTCACTTGAGAAGACATTGATAGAAACCCAGACGCTTTCAGTCACCAACATCCCACTAGTTTTTTATTTCCCTTTCAATGAGCAGGGAGCTCAATGTAGGATATTGCATCGTCAAATAAACTCTGTATAGAGTGAGGCACACTGGCTCCAAATAGGGTTCACAGACAGTGTACTGTGCCTTTTTAGTTAATTCAGTTGTTTTTTGTCCCCTAAACTCCCAAGCCTCATCATTTCAAATAGAACAGCTAACTTATATGTAAACATACTATGCTATCTATACACGTACACTACTATACTATACCAGTGACTTAATTGAAAGAACCTTGTGAGATGATTTGCATGAAGAAGAAATGTTCTGGCATATGTAGCCAGGAGAGAGGTGTGAAAGGTAGCCAGCCTGGTAATAGAACTACAAAGACATTTACAAACATTATGCATTCTATTTTTAAAGCAAGGAGGTGAACCTCTTCAGACCCACACATTTAGGTATTCTTCAGTAATTGGCATATTTGAAAGTATAATGGTTTTAATGGAACACTTATCCTTTTAAACCCTATCCTTTGACCTTGTGTGATGTGTTGTCTGGTGTGACTGGAGAGGGTGTTGTGGAACTTGTCAATGGAAAATGTTAGTCATCTATACAAAAAGGGATTAAAGGAAATATAACAATAAACACTTTGAATGTAGTAATAAACAAGTTGAATGAGATGTACAGTCACCTCAAATTATTGGCACCCTTGATAAAGATGACCAAAAAGACTGTATAAAATAAATAGTACAGATAATGAGCACACAAAAAAGGAGGAAATTATATAATTTTATACTAATACAATTGCTCAGATAGAGACTTTGTTTAACAAGTTTTTAAAAAATTAACAAAAAATAGATGTCAAAATTATTGCCACCTTTTAAAGATTCTTATAAGTAAAATCAAACATTCTACTTTTTTAAATTAATCTCCTTTCTCACTGTGGTATCTATTAAACAATGACTCAAAAAAATAGTACAGCCACAAAATTCTTTTTTTCTCTCAGGTTTTCTCAGGTTTTTGCCTGCCATATGAGTTTTGTTATACTTACAGACACCATTCAAACAGTTTTAGAAAATTCAGAGTGTTTTCTATCCAAATCTGGTAATAATATGCATATCCTAGCTTCTGAGTTGGTGTAGGTGGCAGTTAAAAATGGGCACATATTTTTTTCAAAATTCTCAATACTGCCCCCTAGCCCCAACAGGTTAAGGAACTGTATTTGGGCCTTCCATGGCTTCCTGTTCCACTGGGGTATAACATTTGGTAAATCACAAGTAAAATCCTTTTGTCATCCATCACCATTGGGGAAAGCAACTAACAAATTAAAAGAGGCTGTTGACTTTCATCAAACAAGCGATGGGTACAAAAAAACAGAAAATAACAAATATACCACTTACCACTATCAGGGCAACAATTAAGAAGTTTAAAACCAGTGGAACAGTGGTAAACTTGTCTGGTAGAGGATACAAGTGTATCTTGTCTGCACGCACAGTGAGGAAGATGGTTTGGGAGGCAAAGAAGGGACAACATTTGAGAATTACAGAACTTGCTCGCGTCTAGGGTCATCTAGTCTCCAAATCTACATTTAGAAGGAAATAGGCTATTTGGAAGGGTTGGTAGATTTTTTTTATTTTTTATGAGAGCAACCAACAAAGGTAAACACCTGGAGTTTGCTAAACGGCATTGACACTTGGTTTGGAACCAGTGTTATGTACAAAGGTCTTTGTCCATGCACACCAGTGGTGGGTTTGGCCTCAAAAGAAGGATGCATATCCCGCATATACTGTAAAATACAGTTGTGGATCTTTGATATTATGGGGCTGTTTTGGTTCCACTGGTCCTGGGGCCGTTGTTAAGGTCAACGGCACTCTGCCAAACACCAGGACATTTTAGCCAAAAACCTGGTTGCCTCTGCCTGGAGGCTGAAACTTGGCTGCAAGTGGATCTTACAGCAAGACAATGACCCCAAGCACACATCAAAATCCACAAATAAATTCTTAGAGGTCAGTCCATAACCGCTGACCGAAGGATATCAAGGATCTGAAAAGATTTTGTATGGAGGAAGATCCCTTCCAATGTGTTCTTCAGTCTCATAAAACATTATATAAAAAGTCTCAGTGCCATTGTCCTCGCAAGGGAAGGGTGAACAAGCTATTGAAAACAGGGGTGGCAATAATTTTGACACCTATCTTTTTGTGATTTATTTATTACTTAGCCAAAATATTTTTCTCTGAGCAACTATATTACAATATAAAACAATATAATTTCCCAATATAGCTTCAGTATTTGTGTTATTTATTTTGTACAGTCTTTTTTGCTCATCTTAATCGTGTGTGTGTGTGTGTGTGTGTGTGTGTGTGTGTGGTCTGTTTTCCAATTCACTTAAAAATGTATCTGATGATTTATGCATATCAACATTGGATGGTTTCCACATTGATCGTGTCCCCGCTTGTAAATATCTGGATTGACGAAAGTTATCATTTAAAAACCATATGGATGAGTTAATTAAGAGGTTGAGAATAAAAATAGGCTTCTTCTTCCGAAATAGACCTTGACTCTCCCTGAATAGCAGAAAGCTGATCATTCAGTCAACTTTCCTGCCAGTGCTAGACTATGGTGACACCATTTATGCAGCTTCCACTTCACTGAAACCACTAGATGCAGTTCACCGCAGCGCACTTCGCTTTATTATGGGCGACAGGTTCAGTACACATCATTGCATCCTATATCAGAATGTAGGCTAGCCCTTTGTTAAGTCTCGTAGATGGATGTGCTGCTCTCTTTTTGTTCATAAAGCTCTCTTGCACAAACTTCCACTGTACCTTACTTAATTGTTAAACTACAGACTTACGAGTCACCAGACCCGATCACAGGGATGGCTAACTCTAGAGGTTCCGTTGATATCTACGGAAATAGGTAAATCTGCATTCAGTGTTTTTGCGCCCCGTGTATGGAATGATCTGCAGAGCTCTCTGCACCTTGATGCTTTGTTACCTCTAGGGCAGTTCAAGTTGTTGATGGAGGACCTCCGTGTTAAGGAATGTGATTGCTTTTCTTAAATTGCTTGTAAATATTGTATGTTTTTATTGCGTTGTATTTGTAAATGTTGCACATTTGTATGACTGTGTACATGCAGGGCTCCCTTGAAAAACAGGCCTTGGTCTCAATGGGATTTCCCTGCTAAAATGAAGGTTAAATTACAAATACTAATAAATACTATTTCTTAACAATTTACACAGTCCTGGCAACCACTAGCCTATGCCTAGCCATCTAGCTTAGCTAAATTCCATTTGCTGTTATAGTGTAACTCAGCTATATCTTCTGTTACTTCATGCTCACAACCACGTTATATCAGCCTTACTACCTTGTGACAGATATAGTGTATAGAATCATTGTACCTTGACATGTTGCTTTATCTACAGTGTACCTCGTTAAAAAGAAATGTTTAAGCTGACTTGTTTGTGTCTGTCTGCGTGTGTGTGCGTGCGTGCGTGCGTGCTCACAGCAATGGTACACCAGCTCCATGAAGGCAGTGTGTGTGTGGCTGACAGACAGACTGGACTTGCAGCTTCACATGTACCAGCTGAAAACACTCATCAAGATTGTCAAGGTAACGTGCATTGTTGAAGTGGTGTGAGTGTACACTGTAACCATTCAGCTGTAGGCCTCCATCCAAACATGTACATATGTACCTCAATCCAAATATTAAGTCTAGTTCTCTAAGAATTTTTCTTCCAGTTGTGAATTAGCCTACAACTGTACAAAGTCTCGGTTACCCATTGCCGCCGTGTCCTCTGATGTGTGTTTTTGTGTTTGGTTTCATCCACAGAAGACATACCGAGACTTCCGGCTCCAAGGAGTCCTGGATGGAACCCTGAACAACAAGAGCTATGAGACCGTCTACAACCGACTCACTGTGGAGGAGGCTACCGTGGCGGTCAAGGCTGGCGACGGTCTCCAAGGTATCACCATGAGAGACAGTGACGAGGAGGACGGATGAACTTTGGGAAGTGTGTACTTGTGTGGAAGGGGTGGAGATTGTGTGTGTGTGAGACAGAATGATATGGAGGGGTTGGAGAACACACACTAAAGTGTGTGATGAATTCATCCATCGTTGTGTACCCCCTCTCTCTCTCACCCATCCCTAGTACAATAGTGGGTACCTTCCCAGCCATAATGACATGATGTTATTTTGTACAGTACAGCTCAGTGGTCACCAACTGGTAACCTTCAGTGCACTACCCCTTTGTTTATTTAATTTGTTTGTTTGTTAGTTTGTTTTTACTTTATTTTAATGGTGATGTAGACCAAGATAAAATGCAAGTTGTTCTCTTAAGCTTTGTTCACACTGCAGGACTTAATGCTCAAATCAGTTTTGTTTTTCAAATCCGTTGTGGAATATTGACTGTCCAAACAGCAAGTTACAAGTGACCAAAGCAGATTTTGCTGACAAAGCAGTCTTTGCTGACATGGCTACGCTAGTTGTCATAGTAACGACTGTTGTGTGTGCAGTGGTGTTGGCTGATTGGTGGTGGTGCTCATGCTTCCTCTCACTCAGAAGTTATGTACTGTAGCAAGCTAAGGTGACAAAAACAGTAGCTATGTTCCCATTAACTCGTCCAGTCATTTTGTGTCAACATTTAGAACGTTTGCATAGAAAATACATGCAACAATTGCCTGCTAGGGTTTCCATTGAACTCCCTTGTGTCAATAAAAACAGCTGGACATAATGTCACACCCCAACAACAGCAAAAACACAAAAACCTACAGTGTCAAATTAAA
The DNA here is from genome assembly GCF_901001165.1 of Salmo trutta. Lineage (NCBI taxonomy): Eukaryota > Metazoa > Chordata > Actinopteri > Salmoniformes > Salmonidae > Salmo > Salmo trutta. The sequence goes on along the minus strand of NC_042963.1, from coordinate 15,852,543 downwards.
ATGTAGTGGCTGAAGTGTTTCCATTACCCATTTAGGCAAATTGCACATCAATACATTGGTGACAACCTGTATGCCATCCCACCTACCCGTTTCATGTCTCGGGTAGCCTTCGAAAGCCAGCAAGAATGCAATAATTGAGTAGGCATTTAGAATTAAATGTTGTGGAGCTTTATAGTTATGTGATGACATCATGTGCCTCACGTACCTTAAAAAATATTCTGCAATCATAATTTATTAGAAAAACCCAGTTTCCATTTTAATTTGTCACAATAAAGAAAGTTTGACCAAAAGAAAAATCCACCAGTCAAACGAATACAAATGTTGTCCATCTAGAAAATGTCTCCTATATCTGCCACTACACGTGTCCCAATTATTTTTTGTTGACATTGCTTTTTTCTAATAAACCTGGGTCAATGGAAACTTGCCTAGTGCCTGTCATGAACATTTCCCAATTGCATTGAATGTTCAAAATCATAGTGTACATACACTTTTAAGCCTCAAAGGATAAGATGACCCAACTTTAAAAATGTGCCCTTCTGGCTAGCCACAACATTCAACAAGCTAGCTAGCTGTTTAGCTTACTAGCACACTCACTAATTTGTTTGTACATGACTAACATGCTAGTTAGCTACCACATGTTCTTGTCAAACTGTCAACAGAGTAGCTAACAAGCAACGAGATATGCCAAATAAAACAGTCTGAAAACCACTTGAGGGCAAATAAATCAGTCACACTGCCAGGAATCATATTTGTATCTGATTTCAAAACACCTACGAATGTGGTTTGAACTGTGGCTTGAAATATCTGATTCGATGTGGTTTTTGACTGTTCAGACTGTAGAAAAAAAATCGGATTCAAATCGGATATGCAAACAACTAGAATTTGAGTCACTTCAAACTGCCTGTGTGAACAAGGCTTTATGGTTATCTAGATATAGCCATGCCAATTCAAACAGGTTTCAGAGATCTCACCAATTGCAGGTCCATTCTGTGGTAAATTTACAAAGTGCATTATGAGGACATTGGGGTTGTTCTTACATAAGTACCCTGAAAGACAGTTGATACAGGCAATATCCATATGTTTATTCTGTGCACTGTATGAATGGAATGTATACTGTAGGTTAAAATGTCACATTGTCATGTCATGTATGTAGGCTATGCTTGAATGTGTTTTCCTCTACAAGAGTTACCGGATGACTATGAATTCAAAGCTGTGTTAAATAGGCTATACCTGATGGATTGTGTGCATCATGTTTGGAATCGGAATTGACGTCTTAACTGTAGTACTTCAGTGAATTATCTGAAATATATTTCTATTGACTTGTGTGCAACTGTTTTTGTTAAGGTGTGTTCTAAGTGTTAGAATTAGTGTTTTTAATGCAACCATGGTGTCCTTATTGACTAAATCACTCCATAAATTATATTAACAGCACAATCTGCAACTGATTGGTAAGGTGATGGATGGAGCTATACGTTATTACATTTTTTAAGGAGCTATGCATATTGTTTTATAAAAACTGCAATTAGAAAAAAGACAAATCACAACAAAAACATAAACAATTGAGTATTACAAAATATCAAGCTAATAGGAATTTCTAAGTTATATTTTTCAAGAATCATATATCATTACCATAACTAATATACAAATTGTGACTATCTTACAAATTGTCACAACCTATTTGCCAACCTATTCCAACAGTTTATAGTTTTGTTAGGGAGCCTAGCTGAAAGGTTTCCATCATGACATCAACATTGACAGTCACATGTGTTGAAATACACCTAGCATAATGGCCATTTCCTTTGATTTCTATTCTCAAAAAGTACTGAATTTCAGAAATTGTCATTTTCTTGAGACATGACAACCTCGTTTCAACTAATCTTGTTCAATGTTATCATGAGCAGACTTTATCTCCCTAATCACTGACCTGTGTAAAATTAAAGAATCAATATTCTGAGTTGTTTTAATTTTCCTCCAAATGGGACGAATACAGTTATGTGGTCAAATTGAAGAGTTTGGTTCCAAAGCGCTATATCCACCAATTTTATTCACCAGAAATGGTTGCTTATGGTTACCTTTGTGTGTGTGTAAAATATTACTGTTCTCAGATTTGTAATTCATAGATTTTATGTTTATTATTATTTAAATGTTTTGCTAAATGCTATATATCCCTTGTTTAGCTGGAATGGAATGTTCGTATAGTATATTGTCTGTGATATGTGGTTGTCTCACGCTATCTTAAGATGAATGCACTAACTGTAAGTCGCTCTGGATAAGAGACTGCTAAATGAATAAAATATCAAATGTAAATATTTACATACAGATCTCATATTACTGTATGCATTTTTTGAAACTTTTTTTTTTAAATATTGATGTCACAAATGTATAATTTCTACAGTCCTTTATATAAAACCTAACAGGACTACTTATTTCTCTGAGAGTGAGGCGGATATATGCAGTGCCTTTAGAAAGTATTCCCACCCCTTGACTTTTTCCACATTTTGTTGTGTTACAAAGTGGGATTAAAATTGATTTAATTGTCATTTTATTGTCAACAATCTACACAAAATTCTCCCTTTTTTTTATTAATGGAAAATAAAATGTATAATAAAATATTTATTGATTAGATAAGTCTTCAACCCCCTGAGTCAATAGATGTTAGAATCACCTTTCACAGTAGTTACAGCTGTGAGTCTTTCTGGGTAAGTCTATAAGAGTTTTGCACACCTAGATTATCCAATATTTGCTCATTATGTTTTTTTTTAAATGATTCAAGCTCTGTCAAGTTGGTTATTGATCATTACTTGACAGCCATTTTCAAGTCTTGCCATAGATTCTAAAGACAATTTAAGTCAAAGCTGTAACTTGACCACTCAGGAACATTCAATGACGTCTTTTTTGATGTCAATAATATTCTCTCTGGTATGCAATCTGGTTTCCGCTCAGGTTATGGATGTGTCACTGCAACCTTAAAGGTCCTCAATGATGTCATCACTGCTGTTGATTCTAAGCAATGTTGTTCTGCTATCTTTATTGACTTGGCGAAAGCTTTTGATACGGTAGACCATTCCATTCTTGTGGGCCAGCTAAGGAGTATTGGTGTCTGAGGGTTTTTGGCCTGGTTTGCTAACTACTGCTCTCAAAGAGTGCAGTGTATGAAGTCAGAACATCTGCTATCTCAGCCACTGCCTATCAACAAGTGAGTACCCCAAGGCTCGATCCTAGGCCCCACGCTCTTCTCAATTTACATCAACAGCATAGCTCAGGCAGTAGGAAGCTCTCTCATCCATTTATATGCATATGATACAGTCTTATGCTCAGCTGGCCCCTCCCCGGATTTTGTGTTATACCCTCTACAACAAAGCTTTCTTTAGTGTCTAACAAGCTTTCTCTGCCCTTAACCTTGATCTGAACACCTCCAAAACAAAGGTCATGTGGGTTGGTAAGAAGAATGCCCCTCTCCACACAGGTGATTACTACCACTGAGGGTTTAGAGCTTGAGGTAGTCACCTCATTCAAGTACTTGGGAGTATGGCTAGATGTCATTCTCGCTCCTCTATTATAATCGCTCCTCTTTCACCCCAGCTGCCAAACTAACCCTGATTTATATGACCATCCTACCCATGCTAGATTACAGAGACGTAATTTATAGATTGGCAGGTAAGGGTGCTCTCGAGCGGCTACTAGTTCTTTACCATTCAGCCATCAGATTTGCCACCAATGCTCCATATAGGACACATCACTGCACTCTATACTCTTCTGTAAACTGGTAATCTCTGTATACCTGTCACAAGACTCACTGGTTGATGCTTATTTATAAACCTCTTAGGCTTCACTCCCCCCTATCTGAGATATCTACTGCAGTCCTCATCCTCCACATACAACACCCGTTCTGCCAGTCACATTCTGTGAAAGGTCCCCAAAGCGCACACATCCCTGAGTCTCTCGTCTTTTCAGTTCGCTGCTGCTAGTGACTGAAACGAGCTGCAACAAACACTCAAACTGGAGAGTTAATCTTAATTCAAAGACTCGATCATGGACACTCTTACTGACAGTTGTGTCTGCTTTGCGTGATGTATTGTTGTCTCTACCTTCTTGCCCTTTGTGCTATTGTTTGTGCCCAATAATGTTTGTACCATGTTTTGTGCTGCTACCATGTTGTGCTGCTGCCATGTTGTTGTCATGTTGTGTTGCTACCATGCTGTGTTGCTGCCATGCTATGTTGTTGTCTTAGGTCTCTCTTTATGTAGTGTTGCGTTGTCTCTTTTGTCGTGATGTGTGTTTTGCCTTCTGGTAGGCCATCATTGTAAATAAGAATTTGTTCTTAACTGATTTGCCTTGTTAAATAAAAATGTAAAAAATTGTAAGCAACTCCAGTGTATATTTGGCCTTGTGTTTTAGGTAATTGTCCAGCTGAAAGGTGAATTTGTCTCCCACTGAGTGTGGAAAGCAGACTACACCAAGTTTTCCTCTAGGATTTTTGCCTGTACTTAGCTCTATTATGTTAGTGTTTTAGGACAAAAATTCCCTACCCCTTGCCGATGACAAGAATACCCATAACATGATCCAGCCACCACCATGCTTGAAAATATGATGATGTGTGTTGTGAATATGATGATGAATATGATGTGTTGTGTTGGATTTGCCCCCAACATAACACTTTGTATTCAGGACAAAATGTTCATTTGTTTGCCACATTTTTTGCAGTATTACTTTAGTGCCTTATAGCAAACAGGGCGGATGTTTTTATTCAGTACAGGCTTCCTTTTTTTTCACTCTGTCAAATTAGGTTAGTATTGTGGAGCAACGATAACGTTGTTGATCCATCCCGTTTTCTCCTATCACAGCCATTAAACTTTGGATGCAGTGATCACAAACGTGGCCAAAAGTATGTGGACACCTGCTTGTCAAACATCTAATTCCAAAGTCCAAAGTCGTGGGCATAAATATGAAGTTGATCCCCCCCCCCTTTGGTGCTATAACAGCCTCCACTCTTCTGGGAAGGCTTTCCACTAGATGTTAGAACATTGCTGCAGGGACTTGCTTCCATTCAGCCACAAGCGCATTAGTGAGGTTGAGCACTGATGTTAGGCGATTTGGCCTGGCTCGCAGTCAGCATTCCAATTCATCCCAAAGGTGTTCGATGGGGTTGCAGCCAGTCAAGTTCTTCCACACCGATCTCAACAAGCCATTTCTGTATGGACCTCGCTTTGTGCAAGGGGGCATTGTCCATGCTGAAACAGGAAAGGGCCTTCCCAAACTGTTGCCATGAAGTTCAAAGCCCAGAATTGTCTAAAATATCATTGTATACACTAGCATAAAGATTTCCCTTCACTGGAACTATGGGGCCTAGCATGAACAATGAAAAAGCAGCCCCAGATCATTATTCCTCCTCCACCAAACTTTACAGTTGGCACTATGCATTCGAGCAGGTAGCGTTCTCTTGGCATCCGCCAAACTCGGATTCGTCCGTCGGACTGCCAGATGGTGAAGCGTGATTCATTAGTCCAGAGAAAGTGTTTCAATGGAACAGGTGCAGGATATTATTGAGAAGAGGATAGTGAGGATATTATTGAGAAGAGGATAGTGAGGATATTAATGAGAAGAGGATAGTGAGGATATTAATGAGAAGAGGATAGTGAGGATATTAATGAGAAGAGGATAGTGAGGACATTAATGAGAAGAGGATAGTGAGGATATTAATGAGAAGAGGATAGTGAGGATATTATTGAGAAGAGGATAGTGAGGATATTAATGAGAAGAGGATAGTGAGGATATTAATGAGAAGAGGATAGTGAGGATATTAATGAGAAGAGGATAGTGAGGATATTAATGAGAAGAGGATAGTGAGGATATTAATGAGAAGAGGATAGTGAGGACATTAATGAGAAGAGGATAGTGAGGATATTAATGAGAAGGGGATAGTGAGGATATTAATGAGAAGAGGATAGTGAGGATATTAATGAGAAGAGGATAGTGAGGATATTAATGAGAAGAGGATAGTGAGGACATTAATGAGAAGAGGATAGTGAGGACATTAAAAGTGAGATGTGCAATGCCATTTCTTTTTCAATATTTCATTTATTGAATTAAAATAAGACACCTAGACTTGAGCTTTTATGAGTTAATTACAAAAAGAGATTATATACCACACTAATCGTTGGGGGGGGCAGTTACCAGCAATTGGACATTGTTTTTAGGGGGGGCCCTTGTTTTGAGTCGCTGATATTTATTAGTATGCATCTGCCTGCCGTGTCTGCATCTGGGTCTCGCCCTGTGCCCTTATAGATTGCATGGCTATGTGCTCAACTTTTATACACCTGTCAGCAACGGGTGTGGGTGAAATAGTCGAATCCACTAATTTGAAGGGCTGTTCCAAAAGCTGGGCCTAAAATAGCGTGTAAGAGATCAACATTATTGTTTGTCTGATGTGATTATAAGGAGCATCTAGATGCTGCACTTCCAATTATTGATAAACATGCACCTGTTAAGAACTTACTGTTAATGCCCCATGGTTGATGAGGAATTGAAAAACGGTATGGTTGAAAGATGAGGTAAAAGGAGTGGTTAATAAGTCTGGCTGCACATCTGACATACTGCAAATCGAGAAATTATGTGACTAAACGCAACAAAAAGCAGAAGAAACTGTATTATGAAGCCAAGATCAATGATATAAAGTAATTTATGTAAGTATTGGGGAGTAACTAAAATGTTGTTGATCCATCCTCAGTTATCTCCTATCACAGCCATTAAACTCTGTAATTGTTTACAGCGGTTTCCTTCCTCTCCGGTAACTGAGTTAGGAAGGGCGCCTATATCTGTGTAGTGACTGGGTGTATTGATACACCATCCAAAGTGAAATTAATAACTGCACCATGCTCAAAGGGATATTCAATGTCAGCTATTCTTTTCTTCTTTTTTTGTTGCAATAGGTGCCATTCTTTGCGAACTGTTGGAATACCTTCCTGGTCTTTATGGTTGAATCTGCGCTTGAAATGTACTGCTCAACTGGGGTTCAGACATGGGGTATTCATTTAAATAGCATGTTAAACACTAGTATTGCACACAGAGAGTCCATACAACTTATGTGACTTGTTAAGCACATTTGTACTCTTGAACTTATTTAGGCTTGCAATAACAAAAGGTTGAATACTTTTCATTTTTAATATGCAAACATTTCTAAAAACATAATTCCACTTTGACATTATTGGGTATTGTGTGTATATCAGTGAACACATCTAAATTCAAACTATTTTAAATTCAGGGTGTAACACAACAAAATGTGGAAAATGTCAAGGGGTGTGAATACTTTCTGAAGGCACTTTTGCAACAAAATATTATTTGTCTCTCTGAAATGAAACCATTTAGCAGTGGTGTAAAGTACCCCATGCTGTGATTAGGTGGTGGAAAAAAATCTTTAAAGGTAGACTTCACGAAATGACGTTGCCACGAGCAGCACCACAGATATTGAGATGAGTGAGATACAAGACTTCGCTCTCACACAGTCACAGATAGTATCTGCGCATGTGCATGGGCTCGCATCATGCTGTTCACAGCGTTGTAGCCAGGGCACCAAAGCAGCGGAGAAGTTGAGCCTTGCGCTTCAATGCTCTTGGTTGTTGCGGAACTTGACCCAATGTGCTGTTTACTTTCTGCATCTATGTCATATCGCTGAGTCTACCTTTAAACTATAAAAGCTAATTTACCAACATTTCTGAAAATGTATATATAGCATTTTGGAATTAAACTTCAATTGTTTTCACCCATTTCTATTGTTTTAGGCCTACATGTCTATATAACCATTAGGGTAATGTGGGGGTAACTACCCCCCCCCCCCAAGAACAATGTCCAATTGATGGTAACTGCCTCCCCCCCAAATATTAGTGTGTTAAAATCTCTTTTTGTAATTAACTCATAAAAGCTCAAGTCTAGGTGTCTTATTTTAATTCAATAAATTAAATATTGAAAAAGAAATGGCATTGCACATCTCACTTTCAATGTCCTCACTATCCTCTTCTCATTAATATCCTCACTATCCTCTTCTCATTAATATCCTCACTATCCTCTTCTCATTAATATCCTCACTATCCTCTTCTCATTAATATCCTCACTATCCTCTTCTCATTAATATCCTCACTATCCTCTTCTCATTAATATCCTCACTATCCTCAATATCCTCTTCTCATTTTAACGCCAAATCATTCTTAAGTAGCCTATCTAAAAAATGACTGTGTAACTCATGTAAGTTACTTTGTTGATTATTTGGACGTGATTTGGACATGATTTGGAAAATGATCATTTAGGTACCATTCACTTGCATTGGACTGCGGGGGGCAGTTACCCCACAGCACACTCACTATTTTTTTTTATCTCTAAACAAGTGGATTATGTATCTTTAGTATTCCCCAATGGTAGGTAGATCTATAAAAAAAAGTTTAGAGGTCTAATTTAAGTAGATGATATACTGTACATAACTTTTTCTAATATACAAAATATTACATCAACTTACCTCAGAATCGTTTTGTTAGTGACTTAAAAAAAAGAGCCACTTTTGATTTGTGCAAGAGTGGCAAGCAGGGAAAGTGTTGAAAATGGTTTCTGTGAGAATGACAGGGAGGGGTGCTAGTTACTCCACGTTACCATATCTCACATGACACAAAATAAGGTGTTGTTGAGTTTGTATTTTCAAAGAAATGCAAGTGAAGAGGAGAAACGGCATCAGGTAACCTCGCCCACGGTCCAGCCAAAGATGTTTTATAACTGACTGTGGTCCAGCTGTCCGTCTGTGTCGCCACAAGCATAACGTCGTTCTGCTGTGGAGTTAACCAATCAGGATATCCCCTTATTAATTACTGACAGCATGTAATTACTAAGTAGTTAATGGTCGGTTACTTACTTGATGATTGAAGCAGTGTTATAATTTACACAGTGTGAAGGCTTAAGTCTAGCCTACGTCCAATGTTTTGTTTCGTTTTGTTCGCCAGAAAGATGAATAAAAACTATTTAGGCTACACTGTACGAATAGGCCTATAAGCAATATGTTCTGGGTTCATTTTCAAAATAAACCTTATAGGAGGCTACTGAAGGAGTTCAGCCTATTCTTTTTTCTTTAATTAGGCCTATTTGCCATCCGCAGAATTTTCACAACATAAACGATTCTTTCGCATATTAAAGAAATGAATGCATGCAGTTAGGCCTATTTATTTTTGGCTTTTAGTATATAGACCTAACCTTAAATTCTATTGGTGAAATATCAGTATTTTTGGGGAGCTTTTCTTCAATAAATTTTAGCCTAAAAGGAAAGGGAAATAATACCTAATAATACTATTTATAATAATACATATGCATTGATTGAGATTAAAAATAGGCCTAACTTAATAATAATAAATATTATAAATAGGAATTATTATTATTATTACGCATCACTATTTATCCCTTGAGCTGCGTCTTTTACTACAATCACTGTGTTGGTTACCTAAATGATCCTTGCAATAGAAGTGAGCTGTATCGCATTCTGTTCATGCCATAGTCTCAGAACTGAAGGAAAAGAAAAAGTCCGGGGGGAAAAGAAAACACAAGGGATTAACGCCAGTTTATACCAATACTTTGTAATTATACGAGATTTTAATGTCAATCAACTGATTACAAATGATTTTAATTACGTGAAAGATGTTTAGGTCTGAATCCTTAGCACCGCATCAATGAATAGCAAGCCAAGCCATATGGGTTTCGGTCAGGTCACCAAAATGTTTAACTGAAAGAAATTCGAGCAGCACAAGAAAGCACCCCGCTGATTCTCTTTAAAAGGCTTTAGATTACAGGCTATTTGACACCAAACAGATAGCATTTTCAACACCAATTTGATTTGTTTCACGCAATAAACTTAGAATATTGTCACCTATTAATTTCGACAATCCGTATCATATAATGTATTGATTAATAATTACTCCAATAGTTATGTTATAATAATAATAATAATGTAGTGCTGCTATTAGCGCTACTTGAATTAGAAGAAAAACGAAACGCCAACATATCTCTATTCTATTCCGTGACATTCCTTCATTCATTTCTCGGTATCCTATATTTTTAATTTCAATTGGAAGAAATCAAACAGTGTAAACAGTCTGAGTAAAAAATTATGTAACGGAACGCAGACAGTTTCAATCAATGCGCATAGTTACCTTGTTCATTGTCAGGATTATCATTGAGCATTCTTCTAGATATACCCAGATGAAACGTTCCACGGTATGACCAATATGACTTCAACCGGAACAGTGGACAAGCTTTCATTACTGTACATTCGCTAGAGAAGTTGTTGCTATAGTCCTTGAGGCACATATGGAGCTCATCATGCACACCTCCGCAGTCCCACCGGCTTTGGGTTTACTAAGAGATAGGACATCGTTCTCACCTTGAGCTCCCTCGTGTATATGTCTACTGGCAGACTGATACAAAAAAATGAATAGCTCTACTTGAATTAACTTAGTGTTTTATGAAAATACTGTAGCCTATATTCGGTTTTATGCAGTAGCAAAAATGTAAAGGCCCGCACCATAAAACAGGCTTCAAAAGTGTTTTATCAAAATGTATCCACTTTAATTCAGATTAGATTGTAATGTGTTCTGCATAGTGGGGTTTTCTTGTTGTTGGATTACTATAGAGACTATTATAATTGTTCATTAGGTTAAAAACGCAATGAGTAAACGGTAGCTTCATGTGTCTGACCAATTTGAAAATATTGGCCTAGGACTAGGTCCTAATAGCTGAGTTATAGTATATTAAAGAGGATTTATACATCTACTGCTTTGTACATTTTTATAAATAACAGTTCATCTTTAATATGAGCATAATACACATTCGTAAAACCAATGGCTATAGTATTTTAGATTGTTGCATGCTTAAAATATCATGCACCAATTAAGATATCAAATTCGGATATGTCAAATATCGACACCTCTGACCCCACAGAGCGCCTGTCTTGTGCGATTTAAAATGATGTCACACGAAACCACAAGGGGAACTCAGATTTTCCAAACGCTTTACAGTTGCACAAGACTCCGGCCACCAAAGAACAGCTCCTTTGCGACCCGGGTAAGACAAACGTTCTCGTAGCAGTAGCCTAGTAGATGGGCCACAAGTGGAGAATTGATGGAAGAGAATTGAGCAATTATCTACTTTACTTTTTCTTCTTGGGCGGTGACTATTGGTGAGGTCTTGGCTGCGTTATTGACTCAACACGCCTTATTGAGCAGTCGTGCTAGACATAAGTGCTGATTTTCCGGAATCAACGCAAGCGAGAACAGTGAGGGGGCTCGCGTCGACTCAGAGTGTGCCGAATGATGTCCTTTCTGTCGGGGCAGTGAGAAGGAATCAAAGGTATCTACAAAAGGACCACCAACGCCTGCTTTCCAAAGGTGTTGTTTTAAAAGTTATGGACAGTGCGCTCTACCACTCAGCGGGAATTTTCGGCACCCCCTCGGCTTCTGGAAACTTGACTGCGGGCGGAAACATGATCACCTCCACCAAGCCTCTCGCTTTTTCGATCGAACGGATTATGGCCAGGACGCCCGAGCCCAAGTCGATACCTTTCCCCAACCTGTTCCATCACACTCCGGTGGGCAAAGCGGACCCGAAGCAGGCGCTCAACATGACTTCATCATCACTGCATTGCATGATACCATTAGTGCCATTGGCATACGAACCGGGTCATAAACTAAATATGAATGGATTAGATACGAGTCAATTTGACGCTTCCTCGTATAATTCAAATGAGTTGGTCAGCATTGGTTTGAACTATAAGAACGAACAACCAGATTTGAGCTCGTCGGTGGGACAATACAAACTTTTTCGACCACGGGTGGTAAACCAGTCATCTTTTCATGCCATGGGGGCTGTGTGCTACCTGAACTGCGGGCAGAGTGCATGCCCACCCCCAGCCAGCATCGTAAACATCCACCCCATGGCCTCCTACTTTCTCAACACTCCACTGCAGCATGCGCGCCAGAGAGCTTTCCTCGCGGAGAAAAATAAAGTGTCTCACTGTGCAGACAGATACGCATCCGGAGTTAAAGACATTTCCCAAACTCAACTCCATCACTACATGAAAGGGAGCGCACAGATTATATCGGACAAACTATTCAAGGGCTCTTCCAAATTGAACAGTGGTTTCCCAAGCGGCAAACCCAAAGTATTCACCTGCGAGGTTTGCGGAAAGGTAAGAACATCTATTTCGTACATTTGGTGGTCTCTGCCTTGCGGGCCTGCTTGATCATTTAAAATCGTTCATGTTAGAATCATAATATCTGCATTTTCTATTCACAGGTGTTCAACGCCCACTACAATTTAACGCGCCATATGCCCGTGCACACTGGAGCGAGACCATTCGTCTGCAAAGTATGCGGCAAAGGATTTCGACAAGCAAGCACCCTTTGTCGCCACAAAATTATTCATACTCAGGTATTCTATTCAATCATCATAATCATACCCAAAGCCATTCCTATGTTCTATGTTGTTTAAGCGAGGCTATATGAAAACCACAACATGGAACTTGGCCTGCATTATCGGTAAATTTGATAGAACAACGCATCAATGCCATTATTGTATTTTAGGCTAAAATATTAATATTTTTGCCTGATGTTGAATATAGGATTCTCAACGTTCACTTGTTTAACAGTAATTATTCATACTCATACTCATATTATTCATACTCATATTCATATTCATTATTCATAAGCTATAGTGTAGTTTATTATATGCCTATATATCAGCAATTGTACAGTGGGCCTACAGCTTTAGTTGGAACCCAAATAATATTAGATTTCTAAAATCACATTCATTTGTTCATATGCCCTTCACAGGAAAAGCCTCATAAATGCAACCAATGTGGAAAAGCGTTCAACCGGAGTTCAACTCTTAACACTCACACACGAATCCATGCAGGTTACAAACCCTTCGTCTGTGAGTTCTGCGGCAAAGGATTTCATCAAAAAGGTTATAAAGAATGTTAATGTTAAGTGTTCTGGATTATATGATTGGAAATGTACCTTGTTATGACCATTACTCGAGTTGTCCAAATAAAGTAGCCTAAATACATGGAATAATTTGCGATATCTGGATATGAGATTATTACTTATTCTGCTTTGAGAAGAAAATCTAGATTGCTTTCAGAACTAAATTTATGTTGCTCATTTAAACTCAGATTAAATGTACAATGTATGCCTCAGTTTATGATTTGGATTAAAACGGAATTGACAGATAACTGTAGCACTGACTCTTCACAATATTTTTGACATCCACTTTCTTTTTTTATCTTCAAGGTAATTACAAGAACCACAAATTGACGCACAGCGGGGAGAAACAGTTCAAATGCAACATCTGTAACAAGGCCTTCCACCAAGTGTACAACCTGACGTTCCACATGCACACGCACAATGACAAGAAGCCCTTCACGTGCCCGACTTGCGGCAAGGGATTCTGCCGGAACTTTGACCTGAAAAAGCACATGCGAAAACTACACGATCTCTCTGGATCCCAATCCCCTGCCACTCTCGCCACAGGCGAAACTGACTAAAAAGCTCCGAGGCTAAAATGCCAACCATGCGCCTTTACGCACACTGATTTGCCCAAATCTGGAATTACGCATGCGAGTTTAGACCGCGCCAAGATGTTGTGGACTATTCTATTAGTACATATTTTCCTTGAATTTGACATTATAATGTCACTATACTGTTGTTTTAAATCTCAGGATTACTGTAAAATGTCGATATTTATTTGAAACTTTATAGGCTAATAATTTAAGAGAATAATTGAAGTCTATGTACAAATGATGTTTTGCTGTGATAAGTGTGGTAGCCTACCCCATTTTATATGATGCCCTTGATAAAGTTACATGATTTTCCAACACTTGTGTATATGCAAAGTTTTGCAGGAAACGAGTGTCTTTGACACATAGACCTATAGGCTACGTTTTTAAACAGGTGCACACACACACTCAATCATTTAAGTTATGAAAATAAAATAATGACAATAAAATGAACCTCTGTATATGTCATATTGTGTCCGATATCCTATTTGACTAACATGTTTAAGAAAAAGGAGTTCCATTATTTAGAAAGGGATAGACATAGCTTTGGCCAAAATATTCCATAATGGTGAGAGGAAGTATTCGGATAATAATAACAGTAGTAGTATTAGTAGTAATAATAATAGCCTAATATAACTTTACTGTTATTATTGTCATCATCATCATCATAGGCCTACGACTGTTGTAGTGATTATTAAGTCTATATCATCATCATCAGTTGCTGGGTTTTTTTTTCTATTAACATTTTTTGGGGTTTTCTTTTTTGCTTGTATGGAGGATAATCAGTGCCACTTTAAAAATGAAATGCTAAATTGGAATATCAAAATGACAAACGCATTTATATTTTCATATCAGTGTGCATGATTCATGTCACAATGAAATTGCAGTGTTAAAATGACAATCGAAAATTCTAAATGAAAACGCTAAATGAAACATCGAAAATGGAAAATGGTAAACAAAAAATTATAAATGTAATGTTCAAAGTGAAATGGAAAGTGCTTGTTTTCATTTTCTAACTGCCCAATGTACAATTTTCTCTTTTCATTTTCAAAGTGTATGCAAATTGCTTCCTGGAGGCTGAACCACGAGATAAACATGACTCCACCATGCATTGCTGCATCCTAGCCACTTCATACTCTCTGTGCATCGATTTGAGTGTAAACAACAAGGTTCAGACCCGATTTCCTTTACACCAAAATAACATTTGGCATGCTACCCCAAAGCCTAGGCAATTTAGCTTGGGGAGCCAATGCAATTGTTCTTGTCTCAGGCAAAGTTACTCAACATCAGACATCGTTACTCATCACAGGTGCTTGGTCACTGAACCACCTTTGTTACACAAGCAGCTACTTGACCACACCGCAGGCACACTTTGAAAGAGAACAATAATCACAACACCATCACAAGACAGACTCCTCAAGCTCAGATGGGTCTCTGTGAAGTGGAGGAGGTCAAAGGATGCTGCATTGTAACTGAGGTTGTTCAGTGACCACACATGCACGATTAGTATGTCTAACCTGAAAAAATACAGTTTCAATTTCACTTTACACATTGCATATACAAGTTTTTGCCATTTACCATGTTTGTTCAGAATACATTTTTACCTGCCAATTTTAAATGAGACATTTTCGCTTTGCAATTGACGTGGCATTAATCATGCACACTGATATGAAAATATAAATGCGTTTATCATTTAAACATTCCTAGTAAAGCTGGGATATTTAATAGAAAAAATAATAAAGCGGTCATCCCGCCTCTGTTTGGGGAAAATGCTGAGGGATGGGCCTAGAGAAATGTAGTCTTCCGTGGCCATACCTCCAAAGTTACGTTGTCACACATCGTTTGGCAGTCCGGATAATTTTGTGTTAGCCAGAATGGCTACAATGGTCCGCTGGATTCCAGCAGCTACATTTTGACTGGATGTTTGAATTCAAGAACCCTACCCTCCACATGCCCGTGAAAGGTGTGCTGCATGTAATGTTCATCACTGCTTTCCTAGTAGATGAAGGCATTACAACTGCTCTGCTTGAACACTACAAAAAAATAAGTTACGGCTATGGTCAGCTCTAGCCTTTTGGAGCCATAAGCGAGATTTTGGTTGATGGCCCCCCTCTTGATGACTGAGACAAAAATGTAAGATTTAATGTTAATTTCCTGAAACACATTTCGACATGGGGCATTGAGACAATGTTGCAGTTTAAAGCACATTTTCTGTAGTTCTACACATTTTGCCACACTGAGAGAAAATGTAGCAATTTTATAACACATTTCATGCAATTCTACTTATTTTATTTTGCCTTGGGGTAGAGATACATTTTTGCAATTTTAAAGGATATTTCCAGAAATTCGACCCATTTGGCCATGGGTTGGAGAAACATTTAACTTATGTCGCTTACGCCTGGAGCCAGCCCTGGTTATGGCATTTATTTATTTTAATTTAACATTTATTTACTAGGCAAGTCAGTTAAAAACAAATTCTTATTTACAATGACGGCCTACACCTGCCAAACCCGGACGATGCTGGGCCAATTATGCCCGGACTCACAATCACGGATGGTTGTGATATAGGTTGTATTCAAACCAGGGTGTCTGTAGTGACGCTTCTAGCACTGGGATGCAGCGCCTTAGACCTCTGCGCCACTCGGGAGCCACTCGGGAGCCACTCGGGAGGGCATGTCTACCTACAGGCTATATTAAATGTTCTGAAATGTTTAGTGTATCAAGTGTAGCCAACAGTCTGTGATTTATTGAAATTGAAAGTCACCACAAACACGGCATACATACACATATTTTGATGGGGTTTTAATCATTGATATTAACCCCGGATTGCTGAAGCTATGTATTTTTTCTCTCATCCAAGCAAGGCATTTGATTGGTTTGACGTGTTGCAAAGCCCCTTTGTAGCTGCTTTCTGTAATGGACTTTACCAGGCTTTACCAGGCTTTCCGAAAAGGGAAGCCTGGTTCTCGACGAGGCTAGGAGACATGTCACCACACTCAAATTCATAGACAGAGCTATGGATGCAAGGGCTGACCATCCACAATAGCAAAATTACAGTTTTAACCATGTTTTGAGGCTATACAGGGTTTGTTTACATTTACATTGTTTACAAACATTTCGGGTAAATCAAGCTTATATTTTGGGTTCTGATGAGGTACAACAGTTGAACTAAGCTCATAAAGCATTTATAAGTTATATTCTTCAAGAATCAATGGTAGCCTATATATCATTTATTTATAAATCCAAAAATGGATGTAGCAACTAAGGATTCTAGCTTTAAGCATTTCATTTTCAAAGTGGCACTGATTATCCTCCATAAGGATTTTATCATAATGGTGAGTTTTGAATGAAGTTAAAAAGTTATGTAGCCTCCAGTGATGTAGGCTTACATGCAATGTAAGGGATGTAGGTTAGGCAAGCTATACGTCTTTAGGACTCTTGTGGGCAGTGTTTAGAAGTACCAGTCCACCTGTTAACCCATGTAGCAAAATAGGCTATGATTAAGCAATACTCGTCTGCAAAAACGAGTCATTTGCGAACACTATGGCAAAATGTCAAGCGCGGTTTTATTAGGGGGGAAAAAATCCTATTTGCAGTACACTGACAGGCAACATCACCTGACCTTGTGGCCCTGCACCTAACATGCCAAAGGAATGTTACATTTCAGGATTCCAACTTGGAACGACTTTCATGCACATGGTATATTCTGAGGTTTGAGCTCATAGGCTAGCTTTTAATTATATGCAACTGATCTTAAATTATCATAGGGTTTTCTTCAATCAGGATAGGCTATTCTCCAAATTGAAAATAATAATTTGGAATAAGGTGGTGAATTATTCAATTGGGACAATCAGTGAATGTGCCAATGTTTTTTTTTTGGAGCCACATTTTTGGCAGAATTTGGTCGTGTTCCACTGCTTAGACGTTGCATGCATCAACCAACAGTTGCGTGCCACATCACTGACTGTGTCAAGAACTGACAGATTGCTATAACATATGATGTTGTTAGCTGAAAGGTAAAATATCTGTCCAGGCATTGTAAGTTCTGACAACATCTAATCAATGGAACACTACCTAATGGGCATGCTTGAGTGGTAAGGCTAAAGCAACTGACTGTAGACAAAAGTTGAGCAGTGAAGTCGGTGGAGGTGCATCAGCGACAGCCGAAAGGCAGACACTACTGTGGTTTTCCAACAGCAAGGCTCAGATCGACATGGCAGTGTTGCCATTGTTTATTTATTTTTATATACAGTACCAGTCAAAAGTTTGGACACACCTGCTCATTCCCGGGTTTTTCTTTATTTTTACTATTTTCTACATTGTAGAATAATAGTGAAGACATCAAAACTATGAAATAACACATATGGAATCATGTAGTAACCAAAAAAGTGTTAAACAAATCAAATACGAAATATATTTTGATTTGTTTAACACTTTTTTGGTTACATGATTCCATATGTGTTATTTCTACAATGTAGAAAATAGTAAAAATAAAGAAAACCCCTTGAATGAGTAGGTGTGTCCAAAGTTTTGACTGGTACTGTATGTATATATATAGAGAGAGACATAGCTATTGAAATTCAAAGTAAAAAAATGTAACTTAATAAATTAAGGTAAAGAAAATGTACCAATTTTATAGAAAACTAAAGGGTGTGCAATGTAACTCTCTATGTAAATTGGAAAATCAGCCGTTTCCAGCTGCAATAGTCATTTACAACATTAACAATGTCTACACTGTATTTCTGATTAATTTGATGTTATTTTAATGGATCATTCTTTTTGCTTTTCTTTCGAAAATAAAGATATTTCTAAGTGACCCCAAACTTTTGAACGGTAGTGTACATATGAGATGATTAATGCCAGACTAGTGTTCCATTCCTTAAAGTGGCCAGTGATTTCAAGTCTATGCCTATAGCCTTCTGGATGATAGCGGGGTGAACAGGCAGTGGCTCGGGTGGTTAATGTCCTTGATTATCTTTTTGGCCTTCCTGTGACATCGGGTGTTGTAGGTGTCCTGGAGGGGGGGTAGATTGCCCCCGGTAATGCGTTGGGCAGACCACACCACCCTCTGGAGAGCCTTGCATTTGCCGGCGGTGCAGTTGCCGTACCAGGCGGTGATACAGCCCGACAGGATACTTTCCATTGTGCATCTGTAAACGTTTTTGAGGGTTTTAGGTGACAAGCCAAATTTCTTCAGGCTCCTGAGGTTGAAAAGGCTCTGATGTGCCTTCTTCACCACACTGTCTGTGTGGATGGTCCATTTCAGTTTGTCAGTGATGTGCACACAAAGGAACTTGAAGCTTTCCACCTTCTCCACTGCGGTCCCGTCAATGTAGATAAGGGGTGCACCTTCTGCTGTTTCCTGAAGTCACAATCATCTCCTTTGTTTTGTTGACGTTGTGTGAGAGGTTGTTTTCCAGGCACCACACTCCCAGAGCCCTCACCTCCTCCCTTTAGGCTGTCTCGTCATCGTTGGTAATCAAGCCTACTTCTGTTGTGTCGTCTGCAAACTTGATGATTGAGTGGAGGAGATGTTTCTTACCTTCACCATCCGGGGTTGGCCCGTCAGGAGGTCCAGAACTCAGTTGCACAGGGCGGGGTTCAGACCCAGGTCCTCGAGCTTAATGATAAGCTTGGAGGGTACTATGGTGGTGAATATAGTCTATAAACAGCATTCTTACATAGGTATTCCTCTTGTCCAGATGGGATAGGGCAGTGTGCAGAGTAATGGTGATTGCATCGTCTGTGGATCTATTGGGGCAGTAAGCAAATTGAAGTGGGTCTAGGGTGGCAGGTAAGGTAGAGGTGATATGATCCTTGACTAGTCTCTCAAAGCACTTCATGATGCCAGAGGTGAGTGCTTGGTGGCAATAGTCATTAAACTGATAAGATTACCGGAAAGGGGCTCTGCGTTTGTTTACTTTAGAAGGTGTCTATTCCACTTAATGGAACACTGTATTATCTGATGTGTTTGAGTAGGATTCATTCTTCCAATACTGATGGAAGTCCACTACAGTATGTCTGTTAAGTTCAGTTACCTTTGCCTTCTTGGGTACAGGAACAATGGTCGCCATCTTGAAGCATGTGGGGACAGCAGACTGGGATGGTGAGAGATTGAATATGCCCGTAAACACACAGGCCAGCTGGTCTGCGCCGTCTGGGCCGGCAGTCTTGCGAGGGTTAACACGATTAAATGTTTTACTCATGTCGGCCACGGAGGAGAGCCCACAGTCCTTGGTAGCGGGCCACATTGGTGCCACTGTGTTATCCTCAAAGCGTGCAAAGAATGTGTTTAGCCTGTCCGGAAGCAAGATGTCGGTCTCGGCGACGTGTCTGGTTTTCCTTTTGTAGTCTGTGATTGTCTGTAGTCCCTGCCACATACATCTCGTGTCTGAGTCGCGACTCCACTTTATCTCTATACTGACGTTTAGCTTGTTTGATTGGCTTGCAGAGTGAATAACTACACTGTTTATATTCTGCCATATTACCAGTCGCCTTGCCATGCCATGTTAGAATTACCTTTGGCAGCGATTACAGCTGTAAGTCTTTCTGGGTAAGTCTCTAAGAGCTTTGCACTCCTGGATTGTACAATATTTACACGTTATTCTTTTTAAAATTCTTTAGCTCTGTCAAGTTGGTTGTTGGTCATTGCTAGATAGCCATTTTCAAGTCTTCCCATAAATTCAAGCCGATTTTAAGTCGTAACTGTAATTTCAAAGTCAGACCTACAAAGATGGTCTCAATGCACAAATTCAAACTCTTTTCAGACATGAATTTCCATCATTAAGATGAACATACTTCATCTGATAAACTTCTACAGCTCTAGGATCCCCCTCTCACCCCCACTGGGATATTAGAAGAAACTGCATCCCCAATGTCCCAATGGCCTGGCGCCCCCTGGAGGAGAATTTAGCAAAGCCGTACAGGCTCCAAGATCAGGTATATTTCAACATCTCTATCAAAAAATCCAAACTCACCTTTGGCCATATCATCACGCACATGCTTACAATATGGCGTTCAATGGGGAGCCATTGAAAATATATTATTAATCATCAACCCCATATGCCATTGTTTAATAATTACAGTCTCATTTTGGGTTGGGTGGCCAGCCAATATCTTTTCCAGCTTGGAGTGAGAGAGGAATTCATACTCTCTCTGACATTGTGGAGTGTTGTTGCCTACGTGTGTTGAATAAAGCAATACAATCTGGCTGGGTCTTCATTTTTCTTTTTTTTACCTACGTGCTTATGGAGTACCCTGGGGTTCTGATCTATTATCTCATCCTATCCACAAATTAATGACAGCAAGGGTAAGTAAGGGCATAGTCTCCAAATGATATATATATATTCAAACCAACATATTACCAATCCATTCAAAATGGAACAAAGATATACCAGCAGTAAATATTAACTATTACTGTCTGGTCCCAACATCATATTTTCATCAATAAACTCAAATCACCAAAGGACCCACTACAATTTTGCCCATGTGAGTTATGCTACTCCAAAACACTTTTCCAGATGAACATAAACTCAACCCCGGTTTGTATGCTCTGTATGCTCTGCCCCTATGGTACTCCTGGCACATTTATTCATATGGTCTGGAATGCCCAGAGGGTTTCTTCTTTGTCATTATCAGGCATTTTGTCTAAACCCATCCCATGTCTGCCCAATGTGCTACTGCTTAATGATGACTTCACTGACCTTAACATACAGGCAGAGAAGGCCCAACAGCAGCCAAGAGAATGGTTGCCTTACAATGGCAAGACCCACACACACTGCCACATCAGAAATGTATTTATTTATTTATTTATTTATTCATAGACATAGCTCTGCCTGAACTGTCAATCTCTCGACTGCATGGTACAAAATCAGAGGATATTAACATATGGAAGACAATACTTGGCAGTATGAAAACATTACTTTAAGATATGTACTTAAATAAGCAGATCCTGTTAGGGATGCACGATATATCAGTGAACATATCGGAATCGGCCGATATTAGCTAAAAATGCCAAAATCAGCATCGGCCCGATGTCTAGTTTAACGTCGATGTGCAAAACCAATGTCAAAGCTGACAAGCATACCTATATAAGGTAGGTACATGACGTAATGACGCCACGTAAATTCCTAACCTAGCCCACAATGTCTACTGTGTGGATCGAGCAGTCATTTGAAAGAGTAAGAACATTTCAGTGAGACAACTCAAAGGCGAAATCCATTACCGACAAGATAATGCAATTCCTTACCCTTGACAATCAACCGTTCTCTGTCGTGGGTGATGTTGGCTTTCGCCGACTGGTCAAGCACCGGTACACACTACCAAGTGCGCTATTTTTCAGATGTTGCCCTACCGGAGTTACACAGTAATAGTGTAAATGCTATTAGCTTCACGAATTACATTTGGACCGCAATATCAGCCCCATGAGCATGCTGACTTTGACAGCACAGTGGGTCGTCGAGGATTTCGTATTGCATGCTCATGAATGTGCTGGTTGTCATACTGTTGCTGCCATTTCAATGGCATTTTTGAACATGTTTGAAACTTGGTAACATGAACACACTAGCTAGCTCCATTCAAACAACTGACTCAAGAAATAAGCTCATCAACTGCGTCTGCAGCAGACGTGGTACCCTCTGTCATGGCATTGAAACAGCCTGCTCAACAAAACTGCCGACACAGGCTGTGAACAAGCGATTCAGTGGCATTCTCTCTTTACTGTGTCACCACCATGCTCGATGCTATGTACAAGGACCGCTAATTCGATGCAGACAAGAAACAGGGTTTACGTGAAATGTTACATACACAGCTGGACAAGATGGAAACGGACACTGTGACAGTGCGCACCGAGGAAGAGAGGCCAAGGACAGACAGAGCTGAAACTTCACTGCTTGACATGTATGATGAAATCATGGTTGAGAATTAAACAACTGAACAAATTAACAACGAAACAGCACAGCAAGTAAGTGCTGGTAATAGGGACATACGTAAATGCCAACAAAATAACTTTTTGTTGTGTGTGTGTGTAACCTTTATTTAACTAGGCAACTCAGTTAAGAACAAATTCTTATTTACAATGACGGCCTACCCTGGCCAAACCCGGACGACGCTTTCCCTATAGGACTCCCAATCACGGCCGGATGTGATACAGCCTGGATTCGAACCAGGGACTGTAGTGACGCCTCTTGCATTGAGATGCAGTGCCTTAGACCGCTGCGTCCATGTGTGTGTGTTAACTATTTAACTGTACTAGAATGCTTAAAAGGCCGCAAACATTTTAAATATCGGTTATCGGTATCGTTTATTTTTTTTGGCAAGGAAAATATTGTATATCGTTATTGGCCAAAAATGTAATATCGGTGCATCACTAGATCCTGTGGGTGGGATTGGGTGGGGGATGTGTATTTCTGTTTTTTTTTGGGGGGGGGGTTTATACAGAGGCGAAAATCTGATATCAACTTTGGAGGGGACAATTACATGAAATTTTCTCAAGAGCAATTCCTGAGGGGGACACCAAAAGTAGTGCTGTAACACATAGCCTACATTGTAATATGGTAAATGTATATTGAGGAACCAAAGAAATAAGGTGTTTGCCATACTCCTAACTACCGGTACCCAAAACTACACAACTAATCACAACAGCAATACCATTGCCTTTAACAAATCTTAGTTCAGTCACCAGTTTAAGTTGAGAGTGGGGGTATCCATGGCATTTTCCAATTATGTTCCTATTTTACAAGTCAAAAAAGTTGAGAACCTTTCATAATGTTGCCAAACAAAGACTCAACAAACTTACCTGAGACTCCCTGTCTCTGCCAGTCTGTCCCTGCATATCTGTCCCCAAGTCTGCTGTCTGTGTGCCATCTGTTGCCTGCTCTGCCTAATGACATCATTGTGAAAAATTTCCATTGGAATTTAATTTCTTTCTTATGAACATTTTATCAACTAGTCTTTGAGATATTAGGCTACTAGGGTTCTTACAATGCGTTTTGGTGTATTGGAAAATACTCTGATGTCCGTCTTTTATTTTTCTGCCATTTTTATACCTGGCTGGCTGGCTGGCTACACACACAGTGTGTAGGTTATTTACAGTAGGAGATGGGCTTCTATCATCTTCAATCATTCTTTTTGGGCTTCGATCTAAAAGGTAGCTAGCAAATGTGAAACGGATTAAAATGACAAGAGTTGACAACTGTATGAGTTCACCATTTACACAACATATGCTGCAACCCTTTGTAATTTTAATAGTTTGTTTCATATTGGCTGGCTTCCAACAATAGCTGAATTTGCAAAGCTAGCGAGCACCAATTCAGTTTCAATGGTGTTTGCTATAATCTTTGCTACCCGGGTTAAATAAAGGTGAAATAAAATAAATAAATAAAAGTTCCTTGCGACAATTTAGCTTTTGCAACGAGACCATTAAATATATTTAAGACAATGGTAGAAGAGAGTGTAGATCTGTTCAGTTTGGATTTCAGTTTATCGCTAACCTTATCACAGGGACTTTGAAGCACTAACTTACATCATCTGCATGCTGATCTTGGAATAAATTGACGATAGCAAAGATTCCATCTTTGACGACACCACATAAATGGAATAGGTACTAGCTAGCTTAATAGTTAATATTTGCGCGCTAGCTCTGCATATTCAGCTAGTGTGTGTGCGCGATTGACTGGATTAACCTCACGTCAGTTACGTGCATTGAGTGCCTTTCAGACAGTAGATACGACCTCTCTGTTACCTAGCAAGCTAAGGAACTGGCAGTGGATCAAACCATTGTGAGGCAAAGGGTGGGGGGGTCGCAGTCTTTTGAAACTTAAAAACGTGCTATTAAGTGTCTATAATCAGCACAATTGCTTTCATTGCGTATTAGTAATGTTATTTAAATTACATAGTTATGTTTCAGTGATATATTGGGGGGGACAAATCATATTTTTCCCAGGATGGGGGGGTCGTGTCCCCCCCGTCCCCCTCGGGATTTCCGCCCCTGGGTTTATAAACAATTATAAAAACATGATCACAAAAAGCTGTAACTAGGCCACTCAGGAACATTCAATGTCATCTTCGTAAGCAACTCCAGTGTATATTTGGCCTTTTGTTTTAGGTTATTGTCCTGCTGTGAATTTGTCTCCCAGTGTCTGTTAAAAAGCAGACTGAACCAGGTTTTCTAGGATTTTGCCTGTGCTTATACTATTCCGTTTTTTTTTATTCTAAAGTAGTCCTTGCCAATGACAAATATACCCATAACATGATACAACCACCACCATGCTTGAAAATATGGAGTGGTACTCAGTGATGTGTTGGATTTGCCCCAAACAAAATGCTTTATTTTTTGTTCATTATTGCAAACATATTTTTGAATATTTGTATATTTTCTTTTCACTCTGTCATTTAGGTTAGTATTGTGGAGTAACTACAATGTTGTTGCTCCATCATCAGTTTTCTCCTATCACAGCCATTAAACTCAGTAACGGATTTAAAGTCACTAATTGGTGTCACGCTGGCATGAAGGGATCGGTAGACAGGTGCAGGAATTCGTAATAGCATTTTTTATTTTCCCAAATTACAGCGTGCCATGTAAAGGCATGGGGATGAAGACCAAACAAACACGTATACAAAACACAGGGTTAAAACCCAAACAAAATAGCGAGGAGTACCTTGAATAAATAACACTAGCGCACAATGATTAACCTGTTTGGGCTAGGGGGCAGTATTGAGAATTTTGGAAAAAATATGTGCCCATTTTTAACTGCCTCCTACACCAACTCAGAAGCTAGAATATGCATTTTATTGTTCAGGTTTGGATAGAAAACACTCTGAATTTTCTAAAACAGTTTGAATGGTGTCTGTAAGTATAACAAAATTCATATTGCAGGCAAAAACCTGTGAAAAATAGATTTAAAAAAAATGTGAATTTTGTGACTGTACTATTTAGTGTCATTGTTTTATAGATACCATAGTGAGAAAGGATTCAGTTCGCAACTCCTACGGCTTCCACTAGATGTCAACGATCTTTATAAAGTTGTTTGAAGCATCTGTGATGAATACAGCCCGAATTAGAATGCAGGAAAGTTGACACGTCATCACTTCATTTTTTGCGCCTGCGCATAAATCTGAGAAGAGTGTGTTTGTCATAATCGTTTATCTAGACACTTGATAGGTTGTGTGAAAATATTACTGATGTTTACTGATGTTTCACGTTAAAAATGGACCAAAAGATTAATGCTAAACAACGTTTGACATGTTTGAACGAACGTAAATAGATTATTTACTAGGTTTTTTTTAGCTTTTCGGCGTGACTTTACACCCCCCCACCACGTTTTGTGGGAGCCTACTGAACGCTAACTATTTGGTGTTATTTGGACATAAATTATGAACTTTGTCAAAAGAAACCACATTTGTTCTGGACCTGGGATTCCTGGCAGTGCCTTCTGATGGAGATAATCAAAGGTAAGGGGATATTTACAATGTTATTATCGATATTAGATGATGCTAACTGTATAGCTTAGCTTATTGTTCTTAGCATAGTACCCAGTTTATTGCAAAATGTGATTTCCCAGTAAAGTTATTTTGAGATCTGGCCATTCGGTAGCAATTACGAGATGATAATATATTATTCTTTGAATGACAATATTATAATTTACCAATGTTTTCGAATAGTAATTCCGTGATTTGTAATGCTGGATTCACTGGGAGCATTCGAGCCGAAAAAAATTCTGAATTTCACCGCGACTGTAAATGCTGTTTTTGGATATAAATATGAACTTGATGGAACTAAAAATGCATGTATTGTATAACATAATGTCCTATGAGTGTCATCTGATGCAGATTGTCAAAGGTAAGTGCATAATTCTAGCTAGTTTTCTGTCTGTTGATGCCCTTCTTTGAATTGGCTAAACATTACACACAGCTATTGTCAATGTACTCTCCTAACATAACCTAACTTTATGCATTCTCCGTAAAGCCTCTTTGAAAATCGGACAGCGTGGTTAGATTTAGGAGATGTGTATCTTTCAAATGGAGGAAAATAGTTGATTATTTGAGTATTTGAAATGATTACTCTTGCAGTTTTGAATTCCCCGCCATGGTCACATGACAATGAATCCCAATACCGGGATAAGATCCTGCCCCCTGGCCTCTTAACAAACGAGACCCGTAATCATCTGCGCACTCCACAATGGCACGAAAGCCAAAACAACATGGCACAGGTACTCACATGACCAACGGACATTGTTACAATAATCGACAGGACAATGGTGAACAAAGGGAAAACTTATACAATGACTAATCAATGGAAAAAGGAGCCAGGTGTGCGTAATGAAAGTTCCTGAGGGATCCGTGACAATTGGCCTCATGGTGAAATCCCTGAGTGGTTTCATTCCTCTTCGGCAACTGAGTTAGGAAGGGCGCCTGTATCTGTCACACCCTGATCTGTTTCACCTGTCTTTGTGATTGTCTCCACCCCCGTACAGGTGTCGCCGATCTTCCCTGTTATCTCCTGTGTATTTACACCTGTGCTCTCTGTTTTGTTTCATCACGCCTACCAGCATTTTCCTTCTGCTCCTGTCTCTCAATTGTTCCTGTTTCCTAGTTTTCCCTGTGTTGACCATTTAGCCTGCCCTGACCCTGGGCCCACCTGCCGTCCTGTACCTTTGTCCCACCTATCTGGATAACTAACCTCTGCTTGCCTTTAGCCTGCCCCTGTTCGATTAATAAACTGTTGTTACTGGGTCTTACTTGAAACGTGATAATACGAACTGGCCATGACTGACCCAGCAGACTCGGACCAGCTGCGTAATGCCATCTCCTCCCAAGGAGCCACCATTGGTAGGCACGAGGAATTGCTTTGTGGCCTTATGGAGGGGTCCACACCTTGCCGAACGCCATGACCGGCTTTGGACATTTTGCTGGAGTAATTCCGTGGGTTGGCTGGGAGGCAGCCTACTATGACGGTAACCTCACAGCCCCTCAGTAACTCGGCTGTCAGCAGCGCCGCCTCACCGGTCACTCCGCCTTCCCGGAGTGACCACTTCAATGGAGAGCCGGGCACTCGTCGAACGTTTCTAGCTCAGTGTGCCCTCATCTTCGAGCTTCAACCCTCCTCCTTCCCCTCGGACCGCTCTAAGATAGCGTACCTTATCACGCTGATGTCCGGGAGGGCGCTCGCCTGGGCTACTGCTGTATGGGAGCAACAGCCGGCCATATGATCCAAATCAGTCAGGCTTCAAGACTGGTCATTCAACTGAGACTGCTCTTCTCTGTGTCACGGAGGCTCTCCGCACTGCTAAAGCTAACTCTCTCTCCTCTGCTCTCATCCTTCTAGACCTATCTGCTGCCTTTGATACTGTGAACCATCAGATCCTCCTCTCCACCCTCTCCGAGTTGGGCATCTCCGGCGCGGCCCACGCTTGGATTGCGTCCTACCTGACAGGTCGCTCCTACCAGGTGGCGTGGCGAGAATCTGTCTCCGCACCACGTGCTCTCACCACTGGTGTCCCCCAGGGCTCTGTTCTAGGCCCTCTCCTATTCTTGCTATACACCAAGTCACTTGGCTTTGTCATATCCTCACATGGTCTCTCCTATCATTGCTATGCAGACAACACACAATTAATCTTCTCCTTTCCCCCTTCTGATAACCAGGTGGCGAATCGCATCTCTGCATGTCTGGCAGACATATCAGTGTGGATGACGGATCACCACCTCAAGCTGAACGTCAGCAAGACGGAGCTGCTCTTCCTCCCGGGGAAGGACTGCCCGTTCCATGACCTCGCCATCACGGTTGACAACTCCATTGTGTCCTCCTCCCAGAGTGCTAAGAACCTTGGCGTGACCCTGGACAACACCCTGTCGTTCTCCACTAACATCAAGGCGGTGACCCGATCCAACATTCGCAGAGTATGACCCTGCCTCACACAGGAAGCGGCGCAGGTCCTAATCCAGGCACTTGTCATCTCCCGTCTGGATTACTGCAACTCGCTGTTGGCTGGGCTCCCTGCCTGTGCCATTAAACCCCTACAACTCATCCAGAACGCCGCAGCCCGTCTGGTGTTCAACCTTCCCAAGTTCTCTCACGTCACCCCGCTCCTCCGCTCTCTCCACTGGCTTCCAGTTGAAGCTCGCATCCGCTACAAGACCATGGTGCTTGCCTACGGAGCTGTGAGGGGAACGGCACCTCCGTACCTTCAGGCTCTGATCAGGCCCTACACCCAAACAAGGGCACTGCGTTCATCCACCTCTGGCCTGCTCACCTCCCTACCTCTGAGGAAGCACAGTTCCCGCTCAGCCCAGTCAAAACTATTCGCTGCTCTGGCACCCCAATGCCCAATGGTGGAACAAGCTCCCTCACGACGCCAGGACGGCGGAGTCAATCACCGCCTTCCGGAGACACCTGAAACCCCACCTCTTCAAGGAATACCTAGGATAGCATAAAGTAATCCTTCTAACCCCCCCCCCTTAAAGGATTTAGATGCACTATTGTAAAGTGGTTGTTCCACTGGATATCATAAGGTGAATGTACCAATTTGTAAGTCGCTCTGGATAAGAGCGTCTGCTAAATGACTCTTATCCCGTTAGCGGGATCATTTTCCAGCGAAAAACTCCTAGCGACATTAGCATAACGAAATTCAATATTTTTTTTTTTCAAATATAGGACTATCTCATATCGTTTTATAGATACACCTCTCTTGAATCGACCCTCGTTGTCCGATTTCAAAAAGGTTTTACAGGAAAAGCACAATATTAGATTATGTTAGAGGAGTACATGGTAAAAGTAGCATCATATGAATTTTCCGACCAAGCACATGCATCACATATAACCAAAAAACAGCTAAATGCAGCACTAACCTTTTACAAACTTCATCAGATGACACACCTAGGACATCATGTTACACACAGCATGCAATCTTTTGTTCAATAAAGGTCATATTTCTATATAAAAACAGCATTTTACATCGGCACCTGACGTTGACTAACTATTTTCCCATAAAATGCGTCCCGGGAAACAGTGCTACAATTTTATAATTTACTATTCGAAAACGATTTTTTTTTTTTTATATTGTCAATCTAAGATTTATAGATGAATGTCTCTTGAAAACACCCGTCATTATAGATTTTAAATTAACTTTACAGGGTAATCACACTTTGAGATAAAAGGGGATGCGATACTCAGAAAATGAGCTAGAAAGCCTAGCTCGTCGCCATCTTGGAACAATCGCACATCACATCTGATCTTGTATAATATTGCCAATAATCCCTCACCTTTAGTTGTCTTCATCAGAAAGCACTTCCAGGGATCCCAGGTCCACGACAAATGTATTTTCGGTCGAAAAAGTCCATCCTTTATGTTCCATTAGCTTGCTGTTGTTAGCGCGTCAGAAGGCTGTATCCAAATGTTGATACGGGCGCGGGACTTGGCTAACGAAAAATGACTTTTTTCCCTCCTGTAGGTTCGTTCAAACATGTCAAACGTTGTATAACATTAATCTTCAGGGCCTGTTTCAACAAGAGAGCCAATCAGATTCGAGTGGGACGATTTCATTGTGTTTCAAAACGTTTCCAAAGGTGGGGGCAGACACGGCCGCCGACGTCACAATGCTGATGGCCCTCCTACTGTGACCAATTGCCACATCGTCTCCTGCACTGAGTTTCGACAGCAGAAGCCTCTTTGTAAAGACTGGGGACATCTAGTGGAAGCACTGGAAAGTGCTCAATTATCATTTTTTCATGTTGTGAATTACAGGGAAGGCTGTGAAGTCGAGTCCACAATTCAGAATCCCACTTCCTGGTTCAATCGGTCTCGGGGTTTTGACTGCCATACGAGTTCTGTTATACTCACAGACACCATTCAAACAGTTTTAGAAACTTTAGGGTGTTTTCTAAGTATATGCATGTCCTGGCTTCTGAGTTTGATTAGTAGGCCGTTGAAAATGGGAACAAATTTTTTCCAAAATGCGCTGTGGCGCCCCCAGTGGTAGGATATACGCAAGAGGTTAAATGTAAATGTAAATGTATATGCATCTGTCACGAATCCCACCGAAGGTGGCTCCCCTGCCTGCTCGGGCGGCGCTCGGCGGTCGTCGTCACCGACCTACTAGCCGCCGCTGATCCCTTTTTCCTTTTCGTTTGGTTTGTCTTATTGTTTGCACCTGTCCCTCATTTGGTCTTTTGATTTTGGTTATTTAAGCCTGGTTAGCCCGCCCAGTGTTGTGCGGGATTATTTTAGCGTCAGGTTGTACTTTTGTCGTTGGATGTGCTGGCGATTTATTACTTATTATTATATGCATGCTGTGCACCTGTTTTGGGCACTTGGCAATTTTCCCACGCCGTTTGTGTTGGCGTTTATCGTGTTGGTTTTTTTGTTCAAATAAACACGAAGTTCCGTACCTCTGCTCTCTGCGCCTGACTCCTACCACCACTCCTAGCAACACTCTGACAGCATCAGTCTGGAGGCGTTCGTGGGAGAGGTCAAGAAGGTGTTTGATGCCCCATTCTCTGGGAGAGAGGCTGCCCGGAAGCTACTCCAGCTTCGGCAGGACGGTGGATTTCAGCACGTTGGCAGCTGAGAGTGCCTGGAACCAGGAAGTGCTGTTCGACATGTTCCTACACGGAGTCTTGGAGGAGGTCAAGAACGAGTTTGCAGCCCGGTAGTTACCGATGGATCTCGATTCCCTCATCGCCTTGACCATCAGGATCGATGGGCGACTACGGGAACGACGGAGGGAGAGGAGATTCGATTTCAATTGCCCGTCCAAGGATTCCACCTCGCCTCCGAGGCATCCCAGAACTCCCAGACGGTCCCGTTGCCAAGATAACCCGAGGCTACCCGAGTTCCCCGAGAGTCATCAAAGACGGCCGAGTCACCATTTCCCGAGCCTATGCAACTAGGCAGAGCTGGGTTGTCTCCAGCGGAATGGCTATACAGGCTCAACACTAAGAGTTGCATGTATTGCGGGACTCATGGTCATTTTGTGTCCTCTTGTCTGTTAAAAGACCAGGATCACCGGTAGGAGCGAGTACTCTGGTGGGCCATATGGAGAGGTTTTCTGCTTCCCTTACTCGCACTCCGTTTCATGCCATTCTCTTCGACTCTGGGGTGGATGAGAGCTTTTTGGACCCTACCCTGGCTTCCGAGCTAGGCATCCTCACTCAGCATTTCTCCATTCCTATGGACGTTAGAGTGCTGAACGGGCGCTGTATAGGCTGGGTCACCCACAACACCACTCACATCAACCTATGTGTGTCAGGGAACCACAGCGAGGCTATCAGGTTCCTGCTCATTAAGTCTCCTCAGATTCCTGTGGTATTGGGATTCTCCTGGCTCCAGCGACACAATACCCTCATTAACTGGTCTAC
Source organism: Salmo trutta (assembly GCF_901001165.1). Taxonomy (NCBI): domain Eukaryota; kingdom Metazoa; phylum Chordata; class Actinopteri; order Salmoniformes; family Salmonidae; genus Salmo; species Salmo trutta. Next base: position 15,820,613 of record NC_042963.1, on the reverse strand, counting down.
CGGTGCCATCATGGGCTGGAGCCCGTTCTGCCACGCCCATTGCCTGAAGTCAGCACAACCTGCCCTAGAACGTCTTCCTGGGGGCTCGGAAGTTGCCCCGGACCTCTCTGCCATTCCCGCGGAGTACCACGACTTCTGGGAGGTGTTCAACAAGGCCCAGGCAACTTTGCTTCCACCGCACCGACCATATGACTGTGGGATTGACCTTATCCCTAGCACTATTCCGCCCCAGGGATGACTGTTCTCTCTGTCGGGACCAGAGACCAAGGCGATGGAGACCTACATCGGGGACTCCCTAGCTGCAGGATTCATCCGTCCTTCTTCCTCTCCCGCCGGCGCAGGGTTCTTCTTTGTGGAGAAGAAGGACAAGACCCTGCCCCCGTATATCGACTATCGGGGTCTCAATGACATAACGGTGAAGAACCGCTACCCCTCATCTCCTCAGCCTTCGAGCCACTCCAGGTGGGCACCGTATTTTCCAAGCTGGATCTACAGAACGCCTACCACCTGGTGCGGATATGGGAAGGGGACGAGTGGAAGACCGCCTTCAACACGAGTATCTGGTCATGCCATTTGGCCTTACCAACACCCCTGCTGTGTTCCAGGTTCCGGTTAGTGATGTTTTCCACTACGTTAAACCTGTTCGTCTTTGTCTACCTTGATGACATCCTCGTCTTCTCCCGCTCCACCCAAGAAAGCAGAAAAGTGCGAGTTACATCACTCCACCATCCCTTTTCTGGGTTACATCATCACTGCAGGGAGTGTACAAATGGATCCCGGGAAGGTGAGAGCGGTAGTGGATTGGGCCCAGCTTACTTCCAGGGTGCAGCTGCAACATTTCCTGGGGTTTGCCAACTTCTATCGCCGCTTTATCCGGGGTTACAGCACCCTGGCTTCCCCCATCAGCACTCACCTCGCCCAAAGTTCCGTTCATGTGGTCTCCAGCTGCTGACCGGGCGTTCCGGGACCTCAAACATCGCTTCACCACAGTTGCCATCTTGGTTCATCCTGACCCGTCCCGTCAGTTCGTGGTGGAGGCCAATGCTTCAGATGTCAGAGTGGGGGCTGTCCTGTCCCAGCGTTCTGCCCTGGACCTCAAGCTACATCCCTGCTCCTTCTTCTCCCATCGCCTCAATGCCACGGAGAAGAACTACGATGTGGGGAATTGTGAGCTTCTCGCAGGGAAGATGGCTATGGAGGAATGGAGGCACTGGCTGGAGGGGGTTGAACATCCGTTCATCGTGTGGACCGACCACAAGAACCTGGAGTATCTCCACACCACCAATCGCCTCAATTCCAGGCAAGCTAGATGGGCCCTGCTGTTCACACGGTTCAACTTCTCCCTCTCGTACCGGCCAGGATCCAAGAATATCAAGCCGTGTGCGCTGTCACGCCACTATAGCCCCAAGACTACTACCCCAAAACCATCCTTCCCACTTTGTGCCTGTTGACAGCACTCAGCTGGGGAATAGGGAAGCAGGTCTGTGAGGTGCAGCGTTCCCAGCCGAACCCCTGATAACCGGATGTTCGTTCCTGACGCCATCCTCTCCACGGTCCTCCAGGCTTGCCTGCCACCCGGGCTCCTCTTAAGACCCTGGCTTTTGGTGGCCTACCATGGTTTTAGACGTGTTCGCATTCGTCGCCGCTTGCACGGTTTGTGCACAGAACAAGACTCCACGGCAAGCTCTGGCTGGTCTCCTCCAACCTCTGCCTGTCCCTCACCGTCCCTGGTCTCACATCTCTCTGGACTTTGTCACGGTCTTCCCCTGTCTGATGGCAACACTGCCATCCTCACTGTGGTGGATCGGTTTTCCAAAGCCACCCACTTCATTCCTCTCCCCAAACTACCCTATTCCAAAGAGACGGCCCAGCTCATGGTGCAGCATGTCTTCTGGATCCATGGTCTACCAGTAGACATGGTCTCTGACCGGGGTCCTCAGTTCTCGTCCAAGTTCTGGAAGGCGTTCTGTACCCTCATTGAGTCGTCGGCCAGCCTGTCCTCCGGGTTCCACCCCCAGTCCAATGGCCAGTCGGAGCGAGCCAACCAGGATGTAAAGACTACTCTGCGCTGCCTGGTCTCTGCCAACCCGGCCACCTGGAGTCAGCAGCTTGTGTGGGTCGGATATGCCCGCAACACCATTCCCTGCTCTGCCACGAGCCTATCACCTTTTGAGTGTTCCCTGGGGTACCAGCCCACACTCTTCCATGAGCAGGAAGAGGAGGTCGGCATACCTTCTACCCAGGTGTTTGTCCGCCGCTGTCGTTGTACCTGGAGGAGAGCCCAGTCGGGCCTCCTCAAGACCACCTCCAGGTATCAACAACAAGCTGATCGCCACCAGACCCCGGCTACTCGGTATCAGATAGGGCAGAAGGTATGGCTATCCACATGGGATCTGCCCCTCCGGGTGGAATCCCGCAAACTCTCCCCCGGTTTATCGGCCCGTTTTCCGTCTCCAAAGTCATTATCCTCTCTGCTGTTCATCTTCTGTTGCCCCGTGCCCTTCATATACATCCTACCTTTCATGTGTCCAGAGTTAAACCCATGTCTCACAGCCCTTTGTCTCCTGCCTTTTGCCTGCCCCTGTTCGATTAATAAACTGTTGTTATTTCGACGTTGTCTGCATCTGGATCTACAGTTCGGAATCAGCGCAGCAAGAGTCGCCCTACAGTCCGGAATCGGCGCAGCGAGAGTCGCCCTACAGTCCGGAATCGGCGCAGCCAGAAACCCGCTTCAGCCCGAGGTCTACAGCGACGCGCTTCAGCCCGAGGTCTACAGCGAAGCGCTTCAGCCTGAGGTCTACAGCGACGCGCTTCAGCCCAAGGTATTCAGCGGGGGTGGACAGGTTAGGTGGGGGACTAAGGCCAGAGTAGGAGGATTGGGGAGGGGGGGGGGGGTGTAGCACAAGAACCGTTGGTGACGGTGGCCACCCTCCCTTCCCTCCCTTTAGTTTGGGATTATTTTTGGGGGGGTTATTTTTCTGTTTTTTTGTGTGAGGTGCATCCGGGGTCTGCACCTATGGGGGGGGGGGTACTGTCACATCCTGACCAATAAAGGGGTTATTTGTTATTGTAGTTTGGTCAGGATGTGGCATGGGGGTGTTTATTTTATGTTGTTCGGGGTTTGTTGGGATATGTATTTATGTAAGAGGGGTGTTTGTTTTATGTGTTCCAGGGTTTTTGGGTTATGTTCTATGTTTTGTATTTCTATGTTTTTTCTATGTTATGTATTTCTTTGTTGGCCTGGTATGGCTCTCAATCAGGAACAGCTGTACATCGTTGTTGCTGATTGGGAGTCATACTTAGGTAGCCCTTTTTCACCTGTCTTTGTGGGAAGTTGTTTTTGCACTGCTGTGTTTAGCCTGCATCACTGTGCGTTCGTTCGTTCGTTCGTTTTCTTGTTTTCTTATTTATTAAGTGTTCAATAAAAGTTAAAATGAGCACTCAACCCGCTGCTCCTTGGTCTACTACATACGACGACCGTTACATCCCAATTGGGTGGGCCTATGCTCTACCAGGCCCACCCATGGCTGCGCCCCTGCCTAGTCATGTGAAATCCATAGATTATGGCCTAATTAAATTATTTAAATTGAACTGTAACTCAGCAAAATCTTTGAAGTTTTTGCTTGTTGCGTTTATTTTTGTTCAGTATATTAACATATAAATGTACAGTTGAAGTCGGAAGTTTACATGCACTTAGGTTGGAGTCATTAAAACTCGTTTTTCAACCACTCCACAAAATTCTTGCTAACAAACTATAGTTTTGGCAAGTCGGTTAGGACATCTACTTTATGCATGACACAAGTAATTTTCAACAATTGTTTACAGACGGATTATTTCACTAGTAATTCACTGTATCACAATTCCAGTGGGTCAGAAGTTTACATACACTAAGTTGATTGTGCCTTTAAACAACTTGGAAAATTCCAGAAAATTATGTCATGACTTTAGAAGCTTCTGATAGGCTAATTGGCATAATTTGAGTCAATTGGACGTGTACCTGTGGATGTATTTCAAGGCCTACCTTCAAACTCCATGCCTCTTTGCTTGACATCATGGGAAAATCAAAATAAATCAGCCAAGACCTCAGAAAAAAAGATTGTAGACCTCCAGAAGTCTGGTACATCCTTGGGAGCAATTTCCAAACACCTGATGGTACCACGTTCATCTGTACAAACAATAGTATGCAAGTATAAACACCATGGGATCATGCAGCCGTTATACCCCTCAGGAAGGTGACACCTTCTGTCTCCTAGAGATGAACGTACTTTGGTGCGAAAAGTGCAAATCAATCCCAGAACAACAGCAAAGGACCTTGTGAAGAGGCTGGAGGAAACAGATACAAAAGTATCTATATCCACAGTAAAACGAGTCCTATATCGACATAACCTGAAAGGCCTCTCAGCAAGGAAGAAGCCACTGCTCCAAAACCGCCATATAAAAGACAGACTACAGTTTGCAACTGCACATCGGGACAAAGATCGTACTTTTTTGAGAAATGTCCTCTGGTCTGATTAAACAAAAATAGAACTGTTTGGCCGTAATGACCATCGTTATGTTTGGAGGAAAAAGGGAGAAGCTTGCAAGCTGAAGAACACCATCCTTACCGTGAAGCATGGGAGTGGCAGCCTCATGTTGTGGGGATGCTTTGCTGCAGGAGGGACTGGTGCACTTCACAAAATAGATGGCATCATGAGGCAAGAAAATTATGTGGACATATTGAAACAACATCTCAAGACGTCAGTCAGGAAGTTAAAGCTTGGTCACAAATGGGTCTTCCAAATGGACAATGACCCCAAGCATACTTCTAAAGTTGTGGCAAAATGGCTTAAGGACAACATAGTCAAGGTATTGGAGTGGCCATCACAAGCCCTGACCTCAATCCCATAGAAAATTTGTTGGCAGAACTGAAAAAGCGTGTGCGAGCAAGGAGGCCTACAAACCTGACTCAGTTACACCAGCTCTGTCAGGAGGAATGGGCCACAATTCACCCAACTTATTGTGGGAAGCTTGTGGAAGGCTACATGAAAATGTTTGACCCAAGTTAAACAATTTATAGGCAATGCTACCAAATACTAAATGAGTGTATGTAAACTTCTGACCCACTGGGAATGTGATGAAAGAAATAAAAGCTGAAATAAATCTCTACTACTACTCTCTACTATTATTCTGCCATTTCACATTCTTAAAATAAAGTGGTGATCCTAACTGACCTAAGACAGGGAATTTTTACTAGGATTGAATGTCAGGAATTGTGAAAAACTGAGTTTAAATGTATTTGGCTAAGGTGTATGTAAACTTCTGACTTCAACTGTATGTGTTCTGTGAGCAGTGTCACATGGTGAACATTACAATCGCCATCTTGGATTTCAGACATGTCCAGAGTCATCACCATCACCTGATTAGAAAAATCAATGGTGTTTAATACCCATGGAGTATCACCCGGAAATGTACACATCACACTTTAGAACCAGAGTGAGTCTGCCTTTTTCCTCTGCCAGGAAAAAGGCAGACTCACTCTGGTTCTGCTGTTCCCCCTGCCAGTTCACCTGTTCCTGCTGCTCAGGTTAGAGTTGTGACCCCCTTGGCCCAGCCACCCTTCTCTACTGCTGAAGCCAGAGCTGATTGGCTCACCTGCCCCTGGCTAAGCCCTCGTGGGGGAAGGGGAGGGTCATGTGGAGCCAGCATGTTCTCATGTTACAAAACACAGGCAATAGTGGCTTACAATTTGTTAGTGGGTGACCACCCTGTACAAGCTGAGAAGTCAAAAATGTTTATGTAGTTTGTTGGTTTTGGAACTGGGTTTATGTATGTCTTGTCAGTATGTTCTGCAGATATGCCAAAGACTAGTTGTCCGTGGTAGTAGAATTGATTTAATTGGTACAGTGGTAACAGCAGTGATAATGACAGTGGTAACAGCCGCAGCAATAGTAATATCAGTGGAAGAAGTAGTGGAAGCAATTGCATCACTAATTCAACAACTTTAGTTGTTGAATTAGTTTTTTACGCATCCTGGTCTTTGTCCTCCGGCCTCAGGTTGCGCCTTGCTTAATCAACAGCATCTAACATCTGTTATTGTTGTTTTATTGTGTTACTTTTTATAATTTTTAACTTTAGTTTATTTGGTAAATATTTGAACTCTTCTTGAACTGCACTGTTGGTTAAGGGCTTGTAAGTAAGCATTTCACGGTAAGGTCTACACTTGTTGTATTCGGCGCATGTGACAAATAAAGTTTGATTTGATCTACTGGGACCCCCAGACACCACGGCTCCTGAGGCGACTGGACACCCAGAGGCTCCTGAGGCACGTCAAGCCCTCCGTCACTTCTACCGAGGGATGGCCAGAGCTACCCCACAAGTAAGCACTAATCACTCCCCCCTCCCTTCTGCATCAGAAAAAGCTTCTGTTAGTTTGTGTATTTGTTTTAGCGTGAGACTCAATTCTTAAGTAATCAGCTGAGCAATTGGATTTGCGATAAGAACTGGTACTATCGCAGTCAGAAGCCTGCCATAGGTGATTGAGGTCAAAATGTCAAGGCTTATCTTTAATAATGTTAACGTTCTACGGGAATTCAAAGAGCGTGGAGTGCAGTCACCCTGACCCGACTGGCTGATAAACACTCTGATATGGACTTTCCTTCTTTTCTTATCTTCCCTTATTGCTTCCTGTCTTTATCTCTCACTCTCTCTCTCTCTCTCTCTCTCTCAATTCAATTCAATTCAAGGGGCTTTATTGGCATGGGAAACAAATGTTAACATTTCCAAAGCAAGTGAAGTAGATAATATACAAAAGTGAAATAAACAATAAAAATGAACAGTAAGCATTACACTCATTGTCATATAATGTATATATAATTTAAATATGCTCTCTCTAATTCTCTCTTTCTCTCTTTCTTTCTTTCTCTCGGAGGACCTGAGCCCTAGGACCATGCCTCAGGACTACCTGGCATGATGACTCCTTGCTGTCCCCAGCCCACCTGGCCGTGCTGCTGCTCCAGTTTCAACTGTTCTGCCTGCGGCTATGGAACCCTGACCTGTTCACCGGACGTGCTTGTTGCACCCTCGACAACTACTATGATTATTGTTATTTGACCATGCTGGTCATTTACGAACATTTTAACATCTTGACCATGTTCTGTTATAATATCCACCCGGCACAGCCAGAAGAGGACTGGCCACCCCTCATAGCCTGGTTCCTCTCTAGGTTTCTTCCTAGGTTTTTGGCCTTTCTAGGGAGTTTTTCCTAGGGAGTTTTTCCTAGCCACCGTGCTTCTTTCACATGCATTGCTTGCTGTTTGGGGTTTTAGGCTGGGTTTCTGTACAGCACTTTGAGATATCAGCTGATGTACGAAGGGCTATATAAATACATTTGATTTGATTTGATATATACAGTGTTGTAACGATTGTGCTTTCTCTCTCTTTCTCGGTCTCCCTTTCTCAAAATGTCTCAGGCTCCTTGCGATTTGGGACATATCTGCTAACATTGGGGGCGCTAATGAGTTCATGACTGAGTGCTCCACCATTGATAAGCCTTTCTGGATGTATGATGCGGACCAGCACATAGACCACGACAGGTACAAAGACACATATGTAACACATAACTCTTGCAAGTTGTCTGCTCTTCTTTGATGGTGTCTTTATGTCTTTCCAGTGTGGAGGGCACAGGTATCCTCGTGTTCTATTGATACCCTTCCTGCCCAGCACCCCATTGAAGCCACTGAATATTTCGGTGATCGCCTCTTTCCCTACATTTGGGAGATGGTAAGACGAGATGCTGGGGTAAGGTACAGTGAGCCATTAGCATGTTTTGGTTTTTGAGGTTTAGTTTGCTTGGGGGAGAGGGTTGTGTGGAATGTAGCAATACAAGCACAAAACAAAAGCTCAGGTTATGTTTGTCTGTTCAGGCTTACCATACTGTAGATGCCACTGCTTGCCAGTGATGGCCACTTGGAACGGTAATTCTGTTCTTTGCTGAAATAGCAAGTGCTTCCCGGTTCTATCTTACTCAGCTGCCCTCAGATGCCACCAGGCCCGTTGAAGAAGAGGACTTCTCACCTCAAGTCAGAGATGTGAGTACAACACACACAAATCCCTATTACTCAATCATTTTTGCATCATAAAAGGCTATGGACTTGAAACCTAGACATAGCTTGACATCTTAAGCAATAGGTGGCATATGGCAGCAGGTAGCTTAGCGTTTAGAGTGTTGGGCCAGTAAAGATTTAATTTTTTTAAAACATTTTAGTCATTTTAGCAGACGCTCTTATCCAGAGCAGCTTACAGTAGTGAATACATACATTTCATACATTTTTTTCTCCATACTGGTCCCCCGTAGGAATCAAACCCACAACCCTGGCGTTGCAAACACCATGCTCTACCAACTGAGCCACACAGGACCCAGTAGTAAACTAAAGGTTGCTGGTTCAAATACCAGAGCCAGCAAGGTGAAAATCTGTCTGTGCCATTGAGCAAGACACTTAACCCTAACTTGCTCTAGGGGCGCCATACTACTATGGCTGACCCTGTAAAACAACACATTTCACTGCAACTCTCTGGTGTGTGACAATAAAACATAAAATAACTAGTTATTACATTATTTGCTATATGTGATAATAGCTAACCTAGGTCTAATTGGGTGTTTTTTGCTCTAAATTATGTTTGTTTTTGGAAGTTCATAATCTGTATAGAGATGACCCCCCAAAATCATTTGACTGTTGGACTAAAGTTGTCATGCGATATTGTCCTGTTTGAGCCATTGTGCTGTAGTAGAACCATAGAAAGTGGCTGTGTCCGAATACCCGCACTTGCATTCTAAATAGTAGGCATTTTGGGTATGCGATAAAAGTACGTTTTATAGTATGTACAATTTTGCACAATATTTAGGAAGACAAGACCTACGTCTGTTTGACAACAGTTGATAATCAGCTGAAGGGATGCGCTGTTTCAAAATGAACAAAATGCAGTAATCAATGCAATTGTGTAGTAGCACATTCTCCGTATGATGAGACTGGTGTGCTGATATTTGTTGATTACTGCATTCATTTTTACTAAACGGTGCGTTCCAAGTACTGTGTAGTACGATTCGTACACAGTATGCATTTTATGTAAGTAGTAGGCAAGCCAGATTTCGGACACGGCCAGTGACTTGTTTTTATCAGACTTTTGTTTTTGTCAGTTATGGCAGATGTATTTATTTATTTATATATACAGTACCAGTCAAAGGTTTGGACACACCTACTCATTCCAGGGTTTTTCTTTATTTTTACTATTTTCTACACTGTAGAATAATAGTGAAGACATCAAAACTGTGAAATGACACATACGGAATCATGTAGTAACCAAAAAAAGTGTTAAACAAATCAAAATATATTTTATATTTGACATTTTTTAAAGTAGCCACCCTTTGCCTTGATGACAGCTTTGCACACTCTTGGCATTCTCTCAACCAGCTTCACGAGGGAGTCAACTGGAATGCATTTCAATTAACAGGTGTGCCTTGTTAAAAGTTAATTTGTGGAATTTCTTAATGCGTTTGAGCCAATCACTTGGTAGGGGTGTTCTACATAAGATAGCCCTATTTAGTAAAAGATCAAGTCCATATTATGGCAAGAACAGCTCAAATAAGTAAAGATAAATGACAGTCCGTCATTACTTTAAGACATGAAGGTCAGTCAATGCAGAAAATGTCAAGAACTTTGAAAGTTTCTTCAAGTGCAGTCGCAAAAATCATCAAGCGCTATGGTGAACTGGCTCTCATGAGGACCGCCACAGGAAAGGAAAACCCAGAGTTTCCTCTGCTGCAGAGGATAAGTTCATTCGAGTTACCAGCTTCAGTTTCTCCCATTCTTCACCGCAGATCCTCTCAAGCACTGTCAAGTTGGATCGGGAGCATTGCTGCAAAGCTATTTTCAGGTTTCCAGAGACAATTGATCGGGTTCAAGTCGAAGCTCTGGCTGGGCCACTCAAGGACATTCAGAAACTTGTCCCAAAGCCACTCCTGCGTTGTCTTGGCTTGTCTGCTTAGGGTCGTTGTCCTGGTTGGAAGGTGAACGTTCGCCCCAGTCTGAGGTCCTGAGCGCTCTGGAGCAGGTTTTCATCAAGGATTTCTCTGTACTTTGCCCTGTTCATCTTTGCCTCGATCCTGACTAGTCTCCCAGTCCCTGCTGCTGAAAAACATCCACACAGCATGATGCCACCACCACCATACTTCACCGTAGGGATGATGCCACGTTTCCTCCAGATGTGGAGCTTGGCATTCAGGCCAAAGAGTTCAATCTTGGTTTCATCAGACCAGAGAATCTTGTTTCTCATGGCGGGCTGTCGTGCCTTTTACTGAAGAGTAGCTTCAGTCTGGCCACTTTACCATAAAGGCCTGACTGGTGGAGTGCCGCAAAGATGGTTGTCATTCTGAAAGGTTCTCCCATCTTCACAGAGAAACTCTAGAGCTCTCTGGGTGACCATTGGGTTCTTGGTCACCTCCCTGAACAAGGCCCTTCTCCTTCGATTGCTCAGTTTGCCCGGACGGCCAGCTCTATGAAGAGTCTTGGTGTTCCAAACTTCTTCCATTTAAGAATGATGGAGGCCACTGTGTTCTTGGGGACCTTCAATGCTGCAGAAATATTTTGCTACCCTTCCCCAGATCTGTGCCTCGACACAGTCCTGTCTCGGAGCTCTACGGACGATTCCTTCGACCTCATGGCTTGATTTTTGCTCTGACATGCACTGTCAACTGTGCGATCTTTATATAGACAGGTGTGTGCCTTTCCAAATCATGTCAAATCAATTGAATTTACCACAGGTGGACTCTAATCAAGTTGTAGAAACATCTCACGGATGATCAATGGAAACAGGATGCACCTGAGCTCAATTTTGAGTCTCATAGCAAAGGGTCTGAACACTTTTGTAAATAAGGAATTTCTGTTTTTTATTTTTAATACATTTGAAAACATTTCTAACAACCTGTGTATGTGTTTAATGTGTATTTTATATTGTATTATAGGGCGCATTTGGAAAAGAGACCTAGGTCTCAATATGTCTTCCCTGTCAAAATAAAGGAATCAGAAACACACACACACACGAGGTGAAAATGTGTCATTGTCACATGTACTCTGCCATTTATGTTTCAGTATGCTGCCGTATGGGTATCACCCAGTGATCGCCAAGCACTGCATCAACAAGAAGGTGAACATGGTGACTGCCAGCTACCTGAGTCCAGCCATGAAGGACCTTCAATAGAGGTGGGAGAGAAGTGCATGGAGAGAAGATTCCTCTAGTTTTTAAAGTAGGAGTGAGAGGGGTAAGGTTAGGGGGAAACATCTATGTAGAAGTGGAGATTTAATGGAGAATGTGTTTTATCTTGTCTTAAAGGCCCAGTGAACTCAAAAACTTGATTTCCCCTATGTATTTTACACTGAGTATGCCAAACATTAGGAACAACTTCCTAATATTGAGTTGCACCCTGGACTACCATACCCCGTTCAAAGGCACTTAAATATTTTGTCTTGCCCATTCACCCTCTGAATGGCATACAATCCATGTCTCAATTGTCTCAAGGCTTAAAAATCACTCTTTAACCTGTCTCCTCCCTGTCATCTACACTGATTGAAGTGGATTTAACAAGTGACATCAATAAGGGATCATGGCTTTCACCTCGAGTCACCTGGTCAGTGTATGTCATGGAAAGAGCAGGTGTCAATGTTTTGCATGTGTCACGGTTGTCGTCGGGAAAGGAGGACCAAAATGCAGCAGGAATGTGGATGCTCATCTTTACGTTTATTTAACTCAAAAGAGAACACCAAAATAATAAACAACGAATACTCACGATCAACACAACAGTCTCGTTAGGCTCACACACGCTAAACCAGAAACAGGCAAAACAAGAAACCATCTCCCACAAAATACAAACCCAAACAAACCCTAATATATAGGACTCTCAATCAAAGGCAAAGAGACAACACCTGCCTTCAATTGAGAGTCCCAACCCCAATTAACTAAACATAGAAACAGATTCACTAGACAAAACATAGAAATACATGAATATGACACAATGCCCAAAAACCCCGGAATACATAAATCAAATGCCCTTCTACAAAAACCACCACCCCGAACCACATAAAACAAATACCCTCTGCCACGTCCTGACCAAACTACAATAACAATTAACCCTTATACTGGTCAGGACTTGACAGTACCCCCCCCCCCCCCCCCCCCCCCCCCCCCAAAGGTGCAGACCCCAGACGCACCTCCTAAATAAACAAAACCCAAAACAACAACAAAATATCCCCCTAAGCTAAAGGGAGGGAAGGGAAGGTGGCTGCCATCACCGACGGTACTTGTGCTACACCCCCCCCCTCCCCAACCCACCTATGCAGGTAGTGGTTCAGGCTCCGGCCTACTGTCCTCCAGAATGCCGACCGACTTAATCCGATTCGGGCCGTAGGCAGACACCCCTCGTTCCGGACCGTAGGCTGACCTCCTCCTTTCCACACTGTAGGCAGACTCAATCATTAGACAGTTAATCACTTTAAGTTCTGAATTGTCAGGCTTACTCAGTTCAGGGTTGCTGCTAGACTCCCTTGGTTTCGTGTCATCGGCAGACTCTGGGCAGACGGACCACTCTGGCTGATCCTGGCAGACGGGCCGCTCTGGCTGATCCTGGCAGACGGGCCGCTCTGGCTGATCCTGGCAGACGGGCTGCTCTGGCATCTCCGGGCAGACGGGCCGCTCTGGCATCCCCGGGCAGACGGGCCGCTCTGGCGGCTCCGGGCAGACGGGCCGCTCTGGCGGCTCCGGGCAGACGGGCCGCTCTGGCGGCTCTGGGCAGACGGGCCGCTCTGGCGGCTCCTGACTGACGGGCAGCTCTGGCGGCTCCTGACTGACGGGCAGCTCTGGCGGCTCCTGACTGACGGGCAGCTCTGGCGGCTCCTGACTGACGGGCAGCTCTGGCGGCTCTGGCGACTCCTGACTGACGGGCAGCTCTGGAGACTCCTGACTGAGCCGACGCACTGGAAGCCTGGTGCGTGGTGCTGGTACTGGACGTGCCAGACTGGGAACACGCACCTCCAGGCTAGTGCGGGGAGCGGGAACAGGACGAGTCGGACTGGGCTGACGCTCTTGAAGCCTGGTGCGTGGTGCTGGTACTGGACGTGCCAGACTGGGAACACGCACCTCCAGGCTAGTGCGAGGAGCAGGAACAGGACGAGTCGGACTTGGCTGACTCACTTGAAGCCTGGTGCGTGGTGCTGGTACTGGACGTGCCAGACTGGGAACACGCACCTCCAGGCTAGTGCGTGGAGCGGGAACAGGATATATTGGACCGTGGAGGCTTACTGGCGGTCTCAAGCTCAAACCTGGCATCGCCTTTTCTGGCTGGATGCCCACTACCCCCTGGTAAATGCGGGGCGCTGGTATAGCGCGTACCGGCTAAAAATACTTGGTCTCGCCATAATACCCATTACCCCGAAGCACGAGACCTGTCCATTAACTGGCTTCCCAGAAAAGGTACGGGGATTTGGCCTGGGGCTCCAAACTTGCCCCGCCAAACTACCCATATGCCCCCCAAAAAAAATGATTGGGGCTGCCTCTCGGGTTTAATCGCCAGTCGTGTTCCTCGGTAGCGTTCCCGGTCTTTGCTCCATTTTTTCCATGGGCCCTCTCCGGCCATAACCTGTTCCCATGTCCATTTCTCCCGTTTGTCCAACTCAAATTCCCTCTGCTCCTTCCAGTCCACCTGTTGCTCCTTCCTCTGCTGCTTGGTCGGTTTGTGGTGGGAGATTCTGTCACAGTTTTTAAAGTAGGAGTGAGAGGGGTAAGGTTAGGGGGAAACATCTATGTAGAAGTGGAGATTTAATGGAGAATGTGTTTTATCTTGTCTTAAAGGCCCAGTGAACTCAAAAACTTGATTTCCCCTATGTATTTTACACTGAGTATGCCAAACATTAGGAACAACTTCCTAATATTGAGTTGCACCCTGGACTACCATACCCTGTTCAAAGGCACTTAAATATTTTGTCTTGCCCATTCACCCTCTGAATGGCATACAATCCATGTCTCAATTGTCTCAAGGCTTAAAAATCACTCTTTAACCTGTCTCCTCCCTGTCATCTACACTGATTGAAGTGGATTTAACAAGTGACATCAATAAGGGATCATGGCTTTCACCTCGAGTCACCTGGTCAGTGTATGTCATGGAAAGAGCAGGTGTCAATGTTTTGCATGTGTCACGGTTGTCGTCGGGAAAGGAGGACCAAAATGCAGCAGGAATGTGGATGCTCATCTTTACGTTTATTTAACTCAAAAGAGAACACCAAAATAATAAACAATGAATACTCACGATCAACACAACAGTCTCGTTAGGCTCACACACGCTAAACAAGAAACAGGCAAAACAAGAAACCATCTCCCACAAAATACAAACCCAAACACACCCTAATATATAGGACTCTCAATCAAAGGCAAAGAGACATCACCTGCCTTCAATTGAGAGTCCCAACCCCAATTAACTAAACATAGAAACAGATTCACTAGACAAAACATAGAAATACATGAATATGACACAATGCCCAAAAACCCCGGAATACATAAATCAAATGCCCTTCTACAAAAACCACCACCCCGAACCACATAAAACAAATACCCTCTGCCACGTCCTGACCAAACTACAATAACAATTAACCCTTATACTGGTCAGGACGTGACAGCATGCTCAGTGTGCTTTGTACATATTTCCACACGATGAGGTGAATAATACTGTGAAAATTATGATAATGCCCTTTTAGTGTAAGAGCTGTTTGAAAAGAACGCCTGAAATTTAAGCTTGTTTAGGTGGGATGGAGTTGTGGCTTGCCTTGTGACATCACCAGGCAGTATAAGTTAATAACAAAGGGAGTTTCAAACCTCTCTGCCAATAACAACGAGTTTTCAGGTTACATATCTCTCCCATTAGGCCCCTCACTCAGACCACTCCCAGACAGTCCTAGCAAAATTCTTGCTTGAGAAATGGCTCTTTGCTAAGAAGCTATTGTTTCTTTTTGACATTTGTTTCTAATTAAAAAAAAATCACAGTAAGGTACTTTATTTTTACACAGAAATGATTTGATATTGAGATAAAAATGGCTGCATTGGACCTTTTAATGCTAATCATGGGCTATTTGATACACAATTGACTAGATGTAAGCTACAGGCAGGCACCAAGGCACTTGATCTAATTGCTTGAGTTGGCATTAGGCAGGATAAGCTACTAGTCAAGTGAATATATTGTCTCTACGTGGGGCTGGTGTGGCTGAGTGTTTTTGTCTGTGTGTTTCCTTTCAGTGCTGAGGATGCTGGCATCACCATAGTGAATGAGATGGGCCTGGACCCTGGCATCGACCACATGCTGGCTATGGAGTTTATCGACCAAGCCAAGGCGGACGGCTGCACTGTGAGTGAAACGTGAGGGAGATTGTGAAAGAATCTAGTATAAGTGATTTGTGCTTTTGAAAGAAAGTGTTTTGGTGATTGTGGAATCTGTACACATACGGGATTCTGTGCATGTGTGTGTCTGTGTGTATGTCTGTGTATGTGCTGTGCACATAATGATTGATTGAGCGTATGTCGAAGGGATGAGTGGCATCTTGTCAGTTTCCTTGGCAGCCATATTGATTGCGGGCCCAACAGATTGAAACACCATGCGTCTTTGATTTGTTCATTTTTCCCCCATCTTGACGTGAAGATGAACGGACTCTACTATCACACAGGAAAATGGACAAATGTGCCAGCATGTTGACAACGCATTTGATGCACAAAACATAGTCGATGCACAAAACATTTGATAGATGTGTACATGCAAATTGTGTTTTTACATCCATTTACATGTGTATGTGTGTTTAGATTGAGTCATACAGTTCATTCTGTGGTGGACTCCCTGCACTAGAGTGCTCAGACAATCCTCTGCACTACAAATTCAGCTGGAGTCCTTATGGAGTCCTCCTCAATACCATCAGCCCTGCCATCTTCCTCAAGGACAACAAGGTACAGTAGCCATCTAGGATCAGCAGATCCTCCCCAAATCCTAAACTTAACCATTAGGGCCGGAATTGAAAAACGGACCCAGAATCAGTGTCTAGGAGTAACTTCATCCTCCTCTATGTCCCCCAGGTGGTGAGCATCCTAGCGGGCGGAACTCTGATGGAGTCTACGTCTCCCATGGACTTCATGCCTGGCTTCCACCTGGAGGGTTTCCCCAACCGCGACAGCACCAAATACGGCATCGAGCTGGCCCACACACTCATCAGAGGATCAGGTCTCGGACGGGGAGTGATACCGTTTCCGCTTCCTTGGAGCAGCTGGCTGGGTTACGCGTCTTTCTCTCTTCTCTCTCCGCATGAACTGGCTGAGGTGGCAACACGACTCTCTCTCCTTCGTTGTCCGATGGCCCGGAGGAGGTCTTTAATTCACTCACCCACTGAGGCGCCACAGTGCCTGGGTCCCCCTCCGCATCCGGCCGTCCGGGGGAATCCCGACCTGTGGGCTGAGACTCGCTTAGGCGACGGCGCTTTCTCCGCTGGCTAGACTGGGGTTCGTTCGAGTTGGAGATATCCTCCAGTGCGGTTTCGGTGTTTTTCGCTTGCCCTCGCTCGCCTGTCCTGCGCTTGCGGGTCTGACTTGGCCACACCGGTGTATCTCCTCTCCCGTAGCTTTTTCCCTCAGGGCCCCCGGAATATAGGGCTGTGGAAGATCCTGATCGCTCGACCTGACGGTGTCCGGAAACGCCAACCGTAGGTGCCAGTTTTGGTAGCCCAGTCTGGTCGCTCTGGGAGGAGAAATGCATCGAAGCCATATCCCTGGTCGTCTAGTAGCTAGGACTCGACTAATGGCTAAGATGTCAATGGACCTCCTTTCCCCCGTGGTTGCTCTCCTTCCCCACCCCCCTACACCTGGGGTGAGGGCTCAGAGTCCCATACGATCTAGATAGTTGTATATAATGTAGCTGTCGTGTATCTATTAATAATATTCTCTCCAATAGCACTATGACAGGTGTGTAGATGGATCATCTCTCCCTCTGTATTTAGGACCATGTGCACTTGGACCCACTTTCTAGGTGACATATAGGGATACTTTCACCTCCCCACGCTTCCTACATTCATTTTTTGTGTGGGTCCCGCATCCCAACAGGCATCATAAGGGAGGGGTTGGGGCAGCCCTGCTCGAGGGCTCCCCCCTTACCTCCCCATATCCTCCTGCCGGAGCCGGATCGGTACCCCCGCCCGGTGTCGTGGAAGTAGGGGTTGGGGGGACCCTACTGGAGGAGGGGTTGGCGAGGGAGGGGTTGGCGAGGCCCTGCGGGGAGGGGTTGGCGAGGCCCTGCGTTTACCTTTATCTTTGATACAAAGACAACTATGTAGCTAGCTAACGTTACACTAATCAAATCGTTCCGTTGTAATGTATTTAGTTTCTACAGTACTGCTAGTTGGTAAAGTTGGCTAGCTAGCAGTGGCTGTGGTGTTGTGATGTTGACGCCGTTTGCGAACGAACGAATACAGCTGGCTAGCTTACCTTGTTAGTTTCTCAAAGTTAGTTTCTCAAAGCTACACCTACACCTTTAGCTACACCTTTATCCTTGATGCAAAGACAACTATGTAGCTAACTAGCTAACATTACACTAATCAAATCATTCCGTTGTAATGTAAGGAATGTAAGGAAATGTAATATTGCCCGCGGAGCGAAGAACAGCACGACTACTCACTCCAGCATGTAGAGCATTCAGAATTGTGAGGGGTTCCAAGCAGGGTTTTGGGATAAGTTTTCAACCAGCAATAATCACTCCTCAGCTGGACCTCACAGGTTATGATATCGCCTCTGCGAAAGAAACGGGTACAGATCAATTTGATGTTATTTTAATGGACAAAAGATGTGATTTTCTTTCAAAAACAAGGACATTACTATTTGACCCCAAACTTTTGAACGGAATTGTAATTTCGCTAACCAATGCTAACTAGCATTATGACTGGAAGTCTACGGTTATCTACTAAAGTTTCAGTCATGGGATGAGTTTTGCTTTAACACCTGTAAATGTCTTTAATTAATACTGTTTGTATGGTCAGGTTTGGGATGCTGAGTAAGGAGGTCGTCCCCCATGCAGACACCGTGCTTCACTGGCTAAGCACTTAGAGGCCCTCTTTTGGTAATATGTGCAGAAGTTCTCCCTCTACTCTTTTACTGCCACAAACACTAATATGTATATCTTTCTCCATAATCTTTATATTCCTCCTTCTCTTACTTTCTTTATACAGAAAATAGCAGCAAAGATTATTTAAAAATAGTATCACCCTCTCTCTCCTTGGTCCATCCATGTCCTCTCCTTTAGATAAAGGCGAGCGGGACATGTGAGGAATGACGTGGGCCTGCGCCACTCCACAGGCGAGCTTGAGACCAAGCACATCAGCCTGGTAGTCTACAGAGACCCCAACGGCTACTCTTCCATGGCCAAGACCGTGGGCTACCCTGCTGCCATCGCTGCTCGCATGGTGCAGGATGGTCAGTAGGGTAGACTTGAGTCCTCATTGCATTTGTCATGTCTGAGATGTTAAGTATGGTTTAGTGAGGTAATCAGCCATTTTGCTAAAGCCATCAGGGAACCACTAATTTTGCTAAAGACGAATGTACAACCCTAACGTGTCTGTAAAAGTGAAGTGAAAACTGACTTTCAATCTGCAGGAGAAATCAGTATGAAGGGACTGGTGGTGCCAATGACCAAGGACATCTATGGACTGGCTCAGAAGAGACTGCAGTAGGAGGGCTTACAATTCACTTCAAAAGCACCATCCAAGAGTAGTAACTCATGAGTCATCAGCTGCGTCTCAAATAGTGTATATTGATATCCTTTCCTGGTGTCCTCTCCTTCATCTACACTGATCCAAAAAAGACCCCTCACATGAAAAAATACAATTCTATTCTTCAATTCAGTTCAATTATTTCAGAAGAGTGCAGATAAAGGAGATGAGGAAACAAAGCTAGTTTAAACAATTGAGAAATATTTATAGATTCAACGCAAAGACAGATGGGAAATACAGCCTATCATTGGCTGTCTACCAAGGCCCAGAGAAACCGGTTGCATCTCCATAGTCCCAAGTTACTTACTCTGTTCATCTCCATGCCTTCATCTGTGCTGATCTGAAAAGGCAGGGTGGTGAAGGCAATATGGTAGAAATTGTAGGAGGACAGGAGACAAGGAGAGGAAGCCTCAGGCTAGTGAGAGATGCACCCTGACTTTCTGCTTGTTTCAAAGGCATTTCCTCACAGCATCGCCTTACCTCAACCAATTTATTGTTTCAACATGTGGCAAATAGAACAGTTACATTGCAGGTGAACAGTTTCCAAGCAACTTCTTTAAATAAGGCTGTACAATTCATGACATGGAGAACCACAAAACTTGCTGAGTGTTGTTATAATATGTAACGATCCTATAATCTTCGCAGACCTGCTAAGACAATGTGTGTCAGAAACTCACCCAAAGGGTCTAGTCTTTCCTTGACCATAACATATTCCTGTTATTGATCAGCTGCTGCACAGTTCCAAAGATTTGTACGTATTTTACACATATGCTCCCCACAGTTGTGTCAAATTGACTGGATGTCCTTTGGGTGGGGGACCATTCTTGATACACACAGGAAACAGCTGAGGCTGAAAAACCCAGCAGCGTTGCAGTTCTTGACACAAACCAACCAGTGCACCTGGCACCTACTACCATATCACGTTCAAAGGCACTTAAATATTTTGTCTTGCCTATTCTCCCTCTGAATAGCACACATACACAATCCATGTCTCAAGGCCTAAAAAACTGTTTTTAACCGACTGTATCTCCTCCCCTTTATCTCCACTGAATGAAGTGGATTTAATAAGTGACATCAGTAAGGGATCATAGCTTTCATCTGGATTCACCTGGTCAGTCTGTCATGGAAAGAGCAGGCATCCTTAAAGTTTTGTACACTCAGTGTATATTTGTATTTTAAATCTGCTCAGAGATTTTAATGTGGCATAGAGTACAGTTGAAGTCAGAAGTTTACATACACCTTTGCCAAATACATTAACTCAGGTTATCACAATTCCTGACATTTAATCCTAGTAAAAATTCCCTGTTTTAGGTCAGTTAGGGTCACCACTTTATTTTAAGAATGTGAAATGTCAGAATAATAGTAGAGAGAATGATTTATTTCAGCTTTTATTTCTTTCATCACGTTCCCAGTGGGTCAGAAGTTTACATACACTCAATTAGTATTTGGTAGCATTGCCTATAAATTGTTTAACTTGGGTCAAATGTTTTGGGTAGCCATCCACAAGCTTCCCACAATAAGTTGGGTAAATTTTGGCCCATTCCTCCTGACCGAGCTGGTGAAACTGAGTCAGGTTTGTAGACCTTGCTCGCTCACGCTTTTTCAGTTCTGCCCACACATTTTCTATAAGATTGAAGTCAGGGCTTTGTGATGGCCACTCCAATACCTTGACTTTGTTGTCCTTAAGACATTTTGCCACAACTTTGGAAGTGTGCTTAGGGTCATTGTCCATTTGGAAGACCCATTTGCGACCAAGCTTTAACTTCCTGACTGATGTCGTGAGATGTTGCTTCAATATATCCACATAATTTTCTTGCCTCATGATGCCATCTATTTTGTGAAGTGCAGCAGTCCCCCCTGCAGCAAAGCACCCCGACAACATGATGCTGCCACCCCCGTGCTTCACGGTTGGGATCGTGTTCTTCGGCTTGCAAGCCTGCCCCTTTTTCGTCCAAACATAACGATGGTCATTATGGCCAAACAGTTCTATTTTTGTTTCATCAGACCAGAGGACATTTCTCCAAAAAGTACAATCTTTGTCCCCATGTGCAGTTGCAAACCGTAGTCTAGCTTTTTTATGGCGGTTTTGGAGCAATGGCTTCTTCCTTGTTAAGCGGCCTTTCAGGTTATGTCGATATAGGACTCGTTTTACTGTGGACATAGATACTTTTGTACCTGTTTCCTCCAGCATCTTCACAAGGTCCTTTGCTGTTGTTCTGGGATTGATTTGCACTTTTCACACCAAAGTACGTTCATCTCTAGGAGACAGAACACGTCTCCTTCCTGAGCAGTATGACGGATGCGTTGTCCCATGGTGTTTATACTTGCATACTATTGTTTGTACAGATGAACGTGGTATCTTCAGGTGTTTGGAAATTGCTCCCAAGGATGAACCATACTTGTGGAGGTCGACAAATATTTTTTTTCTTGGCTGATTTATTTTGATTTCCCCATGATATCAAGCAAAGAGTCACTGAGTTTGAAGGTAGGCCTTGAAATACATCCACAGGTACACCTCCAATTGACTCAAATGATCTCAATTAGCCTATCAGAAGCTTCTAAAGCCATGACATCATTTTCTGGAATTTTCCAAGCTGTTTAAAGGCACAGTCAACTTAGTGTATGTAAACATCTGACCCAGTGGAATTGTAATACAGTGAAAAACAATTGTTGGAAAACAATTGTTGGAAAAATTACTTGTATCATGCACAAAGTAGATGTCCTAACCGACTTACCAAAACTACAGTTTGTTAAAAAGAAATTTGTGGAGTGGTTGAAAAACGAGTTTTAATGATTCCATCCTAAAGCGTATGTAAACTTCCGACTTCAACTGTATGTGGTTTTCCTTTTTTGTATTTCATATAAAAATATAAGGGAAGTGATCCGCATGAAGGTCTCGTGTGGTTCTGTAATTAAATTGATTGAATAGTGAGTCATTACTGCTCAAGTACCTACACAATATGAAAGGTCGATTGCATAAAAAATATCTAAGAACTATTTTAATCTTGAATCAGTGGGTCATTTTCAGCTCATCTGTGTTATTGTGGAGCAGCTTTTTAACATCCTTGCATTTCAAACTTATCAAGGACTCGATAGTTATTTTCTTATTAAAACATTTGGTAACACTTTACATGGCACTGAGATTTTAGTTATTTTAATTTTAAATACTCTAAAGATTTTTTTTTAAATCCAATTTTCATAATGATAATGTTGGTAATATAGCTGAATTGCTTTCCGTAACAGCATTGTTAGGGCTGGTTCCTAAAGAGATTATTTTTAGTTGACATGAGCTATGGTTCCAGTGAGGCACCAATTACCAACAAGGTATGCATTTTATCTCTGTACCATATCAAATGTTACTCATCAACTATTAACATTTCTGTATAAATCAATGATAAATACCGTGTATGCATCCATTCAGTTTTCAATGGATATAGCCGTGTCGTCTCATTACATCCTCTTTGAAAAAACAATCAGCTTTTCCTTCCACTTAATGTGGGCCCGCCCATGCAAACTAGGCCACCAAGCCATGGATAATTGGGCATGTAGTTATTAAAAGTCAAAAATGCAAATTGGGGTATGGATACAGCCCCTGGTTAAGACGGTGTCTGGACACTTGACCTAATTTCCCCTGAAAATGCGCATTTCTTTTGGAGTCTTAGATGGATTAGAACATGAAAATCTACTGGAATAACCAATTCTCCACATGGATTATTCCAGTCGCATCTCCGTCTCCGGGAATCCATAATCCAGTGTGTAAAATGGATCCGTTTCATCAAGCCACCCGTTTGTCTTCTGACCTCACATGTTGTTTCTTAACAAGGGCTTATCAGGAGCCTGCCGAAATATCATTCTATCATAGCAAATCTTTGATCACCCCCACAAAGCCCCCTGATCACATTTGGGTGAAGGGTGTATATAGGAGGTAGGTGGTTCAAGAGGGGGCAAGACAATGAGGAAGTGGTAGTTATCTTTTTTGTTAACCATAAACACTTTCTTTAATGACTTGCATAGCATCTAGGCAGACTGGGCCCAATTCCGATCTGAGTTAAGCATGTGAAAATGTAAAGTAATTCCCTATTTATGCACTTTTCTTTCTGTGTATTCTGACCTTGAATTTAAGCTTAATGCTATTCACCCGCTACATCTAATGAAGGTGTGGCGGAGGTGTGTCTACAGATACTGAACGCAGCCCAGGTCAGAATACGGTGTAAGTTTTTACATTCTGGAACGATCAATTGAAAGGAAACAGTACTGAACGACCAGTTGAAAAACAGGGATGGGTTGGGCTGTGTGTTGGGGAACGCTGTCAGCATGGCCACTGCCCTTTAAATACGTCACTTGTTGCTTCAAGCCACACCAAATGGGAGCAAACATACCTGTCTGTTCAAGAACGTTTGGGGAAACGTGTCGTTCAGTATAAACCGTTCTGCAACATAGCAAAAAAGCACCTCTTAAATCCCAAATAATGCCACCATCTTAACGTGTGAGGAAATCATGAATAAGGTCTTGTGATCCTACCGGCATCTACTTGATTTTTTTCAGATAGAAATAACACCATTCCACATGCACTGTAATTTATAACCTGATAAGAGCTAGGTAAATGAGTACTCTGATTGGATAAGAGAATTTAAAATATAAATTACAATTGTTTTACATCTGTTTTACCTTATAATCGCTGGAGACAAATGTGAAGCCAGTCATATGGTAGCAAATTGAAGCATAACTTTCCCACCGTAAAATGTATGAAATGCTGTGTGGTTGTTGCTGAGGATCATTAGTAACAGTTGATAATATATCAATAAAGACATGTAGGCTAATTAAATTGTTATGGAGCGGAGCGCAGACCACACCATATCAGTTTGAACCTGACGAATGGCGCAATTCTTGGCTGTGTCATCACACAGTTCCATGGTTAGTGCAGGCAATAGAGGGTATAGCCTACTATTGTACACTCTTTTCCCTATTACATTTCTATGTACACTAATATTCCAACATTACCATGGGTTTTCTTTCTTTTGTGCATCAAGGCTCTCCAAACCTCTTTTTTATGATTCATAAATACATTCCTGAACCTAAATATTCTAAAAGATTATTTCTAAATCGACCAATTGGTGCTGAAATGGAGACGAACATGCATATATTTAGATGTCTTTCTTTCTTTGATTACTAATATTCAGAATCTGTTCTTTCAATATACTGAAAACCAAATTGAATGAAAACTCCACAAGAAAATCTGTTGGCCAGCATGTGGGAGGGTTTTGAGCAGTTGGATGAAATGTATTCAGAGAGCGCAAGGTAGCCACACCTGCACGACTGAATAAGGTAAGCCTGAATACCAAATACTGAGAGGTGCGCAGGAAAGGTGTGCATAGGAAAGGCATAAATTCCTAAGTTGGAATCAGGCCCATGGTGAATACTGTCAAAAAATCCATTAACATTAAGAACTATCTGGTTGAAAGCTCAGTTTACATTTTAGATAGTTTATTTGTATCTGTTCATCTTATGAATAGCATAGTGTCAAGGACAGTGCAAATGCATTCACTCATTGCTATACTTTTCATTGCGATTACATTATTGTTGAGGACAGCTCATACCTTGGCTTGATTGTTAAGGCTTAGCCCAGCTGCCTTACTTGGAAATGATCATGCATAATAATTATTTCAAACATCTGCTGAACAATTTGATGGGGTCAGATGAATGCTATTGAGGCACTAATAACATACTGTATATTCACAATGCACCTGACCTGAAGGCATGATGCCGCCCACGCCTTAGGCTGTATAGTGCTAGAATCCAGTTTTATGTGAAGTTACACCAATTATGGAACAGTTTAACTTTAATGTACTGTACACCCACAGGTCTAGATTGACCTTCACAGTAGTTTAAAAAAAATGGACAGACCACTCCAAAAGCTTCTTCC
This sequence comes from Salmo trutta, assembly GCF_901001165.1. NCBI lineage: Eukaryota > Metazoa > Chordata > Actinopteri > Salmoniformes > Salmonidae > Salmo > Salmo trutta. The sequence continues at coordinate 15,795,881 of NC_042963.1, read as the reverse complement.
TTGGTTTTCTTTCACTTGTTTAATCCTATGTCTAATCATCCAGCAAAGTTTCATGTACAACTAAAACGTGTCAGTACCCCAAGATTCATATTTAGTCCATTACAAAATACAGAACACTTTCTATAACATTAAAACATACAAAAAAATGCTTTGACTAAGTTATTAGAATGCAGCCATACATTGAAAATTGACTAAAAAAACTGTAGTAAAATATAAAAATCTAGAAGTATAAATAGAAATTTGGTCCATTGTCTTGGTTGCTATAATATTATTTACATATTAGATTTATTATTTCATGCCAATGTGCATTTTTGATTTCAAAAGCTCACCATTGCTACAAACAAAATAGTATTTACATTGTCTAGATGGGAAGAATGAGTTGCTCAATGCATTGACTCTACAAGAAATAGGCTAACAAAATGTTGTTTAACGTAAAAGTTGCATTTTCCCTTCTTTTTTTTATAGCTTACTGCCAATAAATACGAAAGTTTAGGGAAAACAGTTAGTTAAGCAAACATCTCAAGACGGCAGTATCGACAAAACATCGTAAAGTTAATCTACAATTGTATGAACGCCGTTAGAAGTACAAGATGAATATACAAAGGCACACATTACAGGGTCGTGCGGTATCATGTCCAGCGGTCCGGAAACTGCCATTCAACGACGGAGAACAGAAGAGGAGAATAAAGGGAGGGGAAAAAGGCAAAGCTGCTGTCTTTAAAAACTGAACAGAGTGAGACAGGCAAGAGTCCATACTGGCAAGTTAGGGGCCCCGTTGCCATGGTTACACCAGGGACTCAAGGCTCTCGGCTGTGCTGACAGGGCCCCCTGGGACTGTTCCGTTGTTGTCAGAGGACTGGAGCGTCCTCTCGTCCTCCTGTGTGCCAACCAGGCTCAGCATGGCTTTGTACAGGAACTGGTACTGCTCCTGAATGAGAAAGAAATAGAGAAACTGTGCTGTTGAAGGGAGAATGTTTTAACACAAAATGGCTAATGTGTATCACTCAGGTACAATCAGACAGTGATTCAGATTGACTAACAACATCAGTGAAGGTCCCGGGCCTCATGAGGTTGATCATCTTGGCCACCTGGTACACGTCCACAGAGCTCTCCAACTCTAGTTGGCACACCAGAGTAGACAGGGCACAGAAGGTTCCCGCAGTAACACCGCCAACCCTGCAAAATCAGACCAGCGCCATGAAGTGCCTATAAAACTGAAAATCTCTGGTCATATTAGCCAGGGGCTAAGCCAGCTTTTGATACTTTGGGCTAATTCCAAGACATATTTGGGAAATGTTACAGGATTAGTGCTCTATGCTCCAGTTTGTAAGTATTTACTGAACCTTTACAGTATTATCTGTGGTTAAAACCAAGGATTGAGCACCATACAAGAGTATTAAGACAGGATTGTCTCAATAGGCCTGGATCAGTGCAGGTTTCAGTTCCAAGAAATTTTAAGAGTATTGGAAATATGGACATATCTTCTTATCCTCTTAGGTCAGAGTGGATCGTCTTGAATCTATTACCAGTGGCCAAAATAAAAAATAGAAGGAAAAGAGGGATTCAGGGGTATTGAGCTTGCCTGGTTCCAGATGGGTGAGATTTTGACTTTTGGGACTATTCCATTGGTTCCAGGTCTTGAAAAAGGTTTAGAGTGGACATCATTACCTTATTTCACAGATAAATAATCAATAGGTCTTACTCGTCATGGACAACCATGGGGCCCTCCTTGGAGGAGCTCTCCTCCCTCACCAGGCTGAGCAGCTCAAAGGTGCTGCTGATGGGGCTGTCTGGGTTGGGCCAGCGAGGCGTCCGGTAGTGCCTCACCTCCAGAACATAGTCATCCTGGCCCAGAGGGGGACAATAACACAATAAGACAGAGTGAGCGATAGAGAGACAGTGCGAGAAAGAGAGAGAGTGTGTGTGTGTGCCTGTGTGTATGTGTGTTGAAAGTGGTCCAGTGATTGGACGTACAGATGGTTGAGTGAAAACTGTGTGAAAAATAACAGCTGTGCTCCATTGATGTGTGGGGAATGTGTATTGAATTCCATTTCCACCCTTCATTTGGTTTCACCATGGGCCAAGATCCAGAGAAATATGAGCAGAACAACTCCTAAATGGAATACTCATGTTGCTATATATTCCCTCTGTGTAACAATAAACAGTGGTTAAATGTTTTTGGGGTATAGACACAGTGATAACATTTGCTGAGCACTAGCAACTGGTCCATAACGACTGGCCCATAGCGACTGGTCTTTTCTATGAGGCTTTTCTTTTTGGGCTGATCGTCCTCTTCTATGTAGTTAGTCTATTCTAAGTAGCTGATCATGCTATTGTGACTGATCTCTTATCTTATCAAGCTGATCTCCCTGGTCTTACTGATCTCCCTCAGCTCACCTGTGTAGCCTCCAGGACATAGTCCTGCACCACCAGCATGTCCTCGTTGGCCAGACACACATGATTCTCGCTCCGCAGGGTCACTGTGAACGCCTCACAGCTGATTGGCTGCTCCTTGCGGGGCCAGTACACGTACGGCTCCTCCCCCTCTGCCTGAAAACACAGAAAGATGTGATAAGGACTTCCTATTTGAGGCACAAAATGGCTGCCTGCATACATCAGCAGTTTCTTGTCCAGGAGGACAGATAGATACCCACCAGGCTTGGTGTTCCCGGCAGTGTGACGATGACCTGAGCGTTGTGATCCCAGATCATCCTCCAGAAGTCTGTCACCGTGCTGGCCAGTGGGTTCTGGGTCACGATGAACTCAGTGCTCTGCCGGTACCCCTGAGGAACACAACCAGTGGTAGAAAATTTTGTCAGGTGGTATAAACATTCAGACAATTTAGACAGGTAACCAAAAGTGGAATTTACTGAAAATGATGGCTGGAATGGAGTGTTATGACTGGACTGGAGTGAATGGTATCAAACACATAAAAACCATACGTTTGATACCATTCCATTCACTCCATGCCAGCCATTATTATGAGCAGTCCTCCTGTTAGCAGCCTCCACTGCTACATCCTTTGTGTAGAATGGTTGGGTTCTTACCGTGAGGTATGAGGCGTTGATGTAATCTGATGTAGTTTCTCCCACCACCATAGACAGACACACCCGTGACCTTTCAACTGGAGACAAAGCCACACAATGTTAAACTTCCTTATTAGGTATAGATAAGGTCATTTTGTATAATATTAATACTACAATGATTAGCTTTATTAAAGCAGTATTACTTAACCATAATGACTGCTTATCTACCTAAAGTGATTTTGTCACACACATTTGCTTACACCAAACAAGAGTAAAACAGTTCCAAAGGTTTATGCTTTCAAATAACTTTTTCCCCAAATATTTTTATAATAGTTTTTGTTGAGGGGTCCAAGTGTGGGGAATTTTGCTAAATGTTCATTTGAAAGTGACAATGTTGAGGCCGGGCGAGGTCTCATTGTCTACACACTGTTAAAGGGATTTCACATTTTATGTTTCTGCGTCCAGAATGAAGGAAGTTTGAGGTAGTTTCGCGCTAATGCTAGTTAGCAATGGCTCACGAAACTACCTCTAACTTCGATCATACTGGACGCAGAAACATAAAAATGGTGTCCACATGTTCATCTGCCTCTGGAGAAGTATGAACAAACCTGTCTGGAACTCACCGGGTATTAAAGAGGAGTTTCTGTTCTTCTCTCTGTTGCACTCTTTCAGGGCTGCCGAGTAGTCACACTGTTTGGCATTGGACTGGGATACCAGCTGTAATCACATTGACTACGGTTACATGCACAGAATATGATTATTTTGAATAGTCAGATTAATATAATAGTTTGATTTAATCATTTACATGTTTTCCAAGAAGAACGATTTCCCAAATAATCCTGTTTACATAAACACATCTGAAATCAGACTACCTGATGGGACTGTGATAAATGCAGAAAATCGCCAATCTAAATATATGTTCTACCATAGCAACCATGTTATTTTTGGGAAGCCTATTCGATTCTGAGTTCGGATATTTAAAGTTTGTATGTGAAAATTTCTAAGATACATACTTTCAGTTTTTCCGAACTCACTTCACTCGTGCAAAAGATGGACGCTTCACTCGCGCGGCTCGTGCTAGCACACGTGCAGATCAAACACACCGCTGGAACGCCGATTAAGCTGCTTACATGTCCTAATAATTTGAAAGATTGCTCAGAAAACCAGGTGTTTTAATAGGTGTATACTTACTTTGATTATGACCGATTAAGATAAGCAGAGTAAGGTGTTTAATGCCATATTCGGCTTACTGACGTAATCTGTTTAATATTGATTTACTAGTGTGCATGTAAACGTACTCAGTGGCACCAGATTAACTGTCAGTGTTTAAACATGATGTGCCAGCGGTTGCAACTGCTCTTTTCAAAGGACAAAGAAAGACAATTGATGTGAAAAAACTAAAACTGTCTTTAAACCCCATAGACAAATTTTCCCTTTAAATGTATGTTTTACTTTTAGTTCTGCCCTTCATGTCCTACTGGAGTTCTTATGGAAAGTTTGCCAGTTGTACATTTTGTTGTAACGCAAATACTTCCTCTATGACTTGTTGTAAGCTGTTATAAGCATGTGTCTTTACCTTAAAATGTTTCTCCAGCTGCGTCCTGCCGGAGGGCCCTGGGGTCAGGAGGTCATTGACGTAGCTGTGGATGAGGCTGGAGGAAACCTCCGTCTCCTTGCCCAAGATGGCCTCCACCAGGGCGTCGTGGATGAACACATACTGCTCCTGAATGCACAGGGAAAGTAGGGGTTGAAAGCCTTAGTTGGGTGTTGTCATTCATACAGTTCTGGAAAGGTAACAGGACAACTGATCATAATAGATTCACTGTTTTCTTGCTGGTATCAGACCTGGGATCAAAAAGTATTCTTTAAAATACTTTAGAAGCCTTTATTTGAGCTTTTCTGGCGCAATGGCACCAATGGAAAAGTCCCAAAAGCGCAACCCCCCCTCTGGCTGAGCTCTCACCTCTGTCTGTACCAGATGGTTCCTCTGTGTGCGGATGTGTTTGAGGAAACCCATGATGTTGACCGTGCCCTCTTCTTTGATCTGCTTCAGCATGCTATCCAACACTATGTAGGTGCCAGTCCTGCCTACGCCCGCACTGGAAACACAGAGGTACACAATTTAGTTTACATTTAAGAGCCACATTTCAATAGAGAATTGTGAAGTACTTGGATAGAGGAAGGTTCTTTTTTAGATTGTGAATCCTGGTATTTTGAGTTCACTCTAGTTCTCTATGAAATAATTGTTGACCTTCTCAGCTGGACTAGGTGAAAGCAGCCACAGAATGCATGTTAAGAGATTGCATTTAATGGAGGACCATGTCCATTCTATTCCTATGCCAATCCGAATGTAAATTGACTTCCTAAATTCAATCATTCACATATAGAAGATGAGCCATTTTTAATTGACTGAATTGAATTAGTAATTTCAGTGGGGAAAAACGGTATTGACCTCAAAGCTATTCTATACATTTTGCAAATCTATGGCTTCCTACCTGCAGTGCACTACGACAGGCCCCATGTCATCTGTCCTGGCTTTGGAGGACTTCTGGACGAAGGTGAGCACAGGGAGTGTGTACTCAGGCACGCCCATGTCTGGCCACTGGGTGTAGTGGTACTGTGTCACGGTCCGCTCGTTAATCCGCCCCTTCAGTGAACCCTGGGGTTGGTGGGAGGAAACAGGAAGTGGTGAACAGGATGGGACTTTGTCTGTCACTTTGACACTTGGGATTCGTGAGTTCCATACGAAATGTTCAGAAACGAAAGTTGTAATGACGTAGTGCTTCAACTGACTTGTAGGGTAGGTGCAACCAAAGTAGATAATATATGTTAGGAAGTAGAGGTGAAACTATTCATGGTGAATGAGAAGTAAATGTGATGTAAATTGTGTGACCTCTAACCTTTTGGACCTTGGTGTTCCTGAGGGTGAATGTTCTCTCGGTGTAGTGGGCCAGAACCTTGCTGCTCTTCACTGTCACCAGGAAACCACCGTACTCATCCTGGCTCTCCAGGGGCCAGTACTGGTCACACTTCCTCTGAGAGACACAACGAAACACTTTCGTATACTCATGAATAAGCATGAATAAACTATTTATAAACTATTACTAAATATGTATAAGCGTATAGGTGGCCCCGGTCTCTCACCCGTCCCTTCTCCACCAGGTTGGTAATCATGATGATGATGCCCACGTTCTGCTCCCACACCATCCTCCAGAAGTCCTCGGTGCTGGACTTGAGAGGGCCCTGGGCCGCGATGTAGGCCCTGGACTTGTTGAAACCCTGAGGAGGGAAGGGCGGCAGGGGACGGTAAAGAGAAAGAGAGTGAACAACAGATTAGCTACTGACACGTCAACAAGACATTTGCCCTCATAACACTGCTAACATCTGATGTTATTGTGCAGATAGAAATGCAACAAAAATGTATTACGTCAACGTAGTTTGCGTTAATGTAATCTCCACTCTTCCCGTCTTTGTCAGCCTGGGTTGAGAGTCTTACTCGGCTGTGGTCATCTAGGAGTAGAGGAGGAAAGAGATAAGCTGGGTGCATTCAATAATGTATGTGTGTGTACATGTGTTTGAAGGTGCATGTTTGACTTACAGGCCAGGATATTGATGTATCGGTTCTTGGTCTTGTTGTCTGGATGGTTGGAGCCATCTGTGGTGATACCCAGGTCCACCGTGCACACCTGCACCTCCTAGAAAAACACATGACCTTCATCACTCCACCCCTAACATCCCACCATCCTCCATTACTACGCAGCCAAACAAAAGTGTGTTATCATGCATGACAAAAACGTCAACATGGGCAGCTGGAAATGTGACAAACATCTACAGAAATAATCGAATCAAAAGAGAAAAGGGTGACACAGCTTACCTCGTAACATTCTTTCAATATCTAATGGAGGGGGGGTAAGAATGCAAAAAGCACAGCAATGTAATGTCATGACACAAGGTGAGCAAAAAAGTCAAAATAAATAACAAGAAAACGGTTTATGGGCAAATCTCAACTTAAAGACACTGTTCATGCAATAAACAAGGCATCGAAAGCGGCTTTCAGATTCACTCCATGTACCATGTTAATGTCCTTATATTAGCTTTGACTTACAAACTTATTTTTGTGTTATTGACAACAGTTACACATGTATGCATTTACACAGCACGGATAAAATGCCAAGCTGTATTTAACATGGTAAGCAATGGTAAATATCCAGTTAAACCTATCTTAACCTGAGCCAGAGAAACATCAACATCCATGAATGCAGTGTAGATTATGATACGTTTGTAAGTCTCAATGGTAAGGACAGCAGACATGGCTCCTCAGAGGAATCTGGGCCTGTAGCATGTAGCATGAGAGAGAGTGTGAGTTTGAATGGCCATCACAGTGCATAGCCTACCGCCCCATAAGGTTTCTGCATGCTGACCTTAAAATAATGACAGCCACCGTGTAACATCGCAAACGTCACGTAACAATTTCGCAAGATGGATACACACACAACAGCATTAACTAAAAAAACAGGTAGACAGCTGACTTGAAACACGTAACCAATAAATACTAGTTTTGTTTTTGTCATAAACTATATCCTGTGATCTGAGGGAGCAAAGGTTACAGAATGTGACAGCACACCTCAAACTCCCGGGAGAATGCGTTGGTGTGGTGGAGCTCTGTCACGTGCTTGACAAACTGCTTCACCGTAAGGGCTTCATGTTCATCTGAAAGGCAGAGAGCAAAGGTATTGAGATGATCAACAAAAGTCCTTGATCAGAATGAACGTTTGAAACGCCATACTCTTGTCAGAAGCAGATGTTGAGTGAGGTGGTGTTAATGACAGAGGTAGGCTTGATGAAAATGTAGCGCATGGACAGATGGAGAGGATAACTGTCTCCATGGCTCTGTGCTTGTTAGCACTTTTATCTCTGTGTGTGTGTGTGTTGCGTGAGAGTGTGCTTGTCTCAGGATGGTTACCTGTAGCTGTAAGCAACGGTGTGGGTGGAACAGATATGACTCTGGGCGATGTGTTTTCCTCTATGTAGAAATGGGCAGTCTGGAAACACTTTCTGTGGAAACATATGTACGATGATATAAGTTAATAAACAATACACTTGTATTAGATGAGATGGAAAAAAGCTTTATATTTGTCTCCGTGACCTATTGACATTGATTTTTTACTTTTGGTCCAAAAAAATATATCGCTTTTTTCCATCTCATCTAACACAAAAGAGGTATTTGTATGCTTTGTTCTCATTTGGTGAAAAATTTTCAAAAAAATTGTGACAAAGACAATAATAATATTGGTATTATGATTGAGTAAAATATCATAAAAAGACAATAACTGTAGATATATTTTTGAGACGTAAAAAGATCACGCTCAGAGACAAGAAAGGCCTAAAAAACACTTTTGCTGTGTTTTTTAAGATACGAAGACAACCACAGATGTTGGCGAACACATGGTAATCTGTCCGTAACACAGGAAGAAGAAAAAAAATCCTTCTAATCTCTGACAAGTTTTTAACAGGATCACGCATGCATTTCTTTTTGATGAGCCTGTGTTCAGATAAACCAAAAATGGACATCACCACACAGATTACTCTGGACGGAAAAACAGCAAAGAGATGTCCCCAGTAGATAACATGTTTGCGTTTCTAAAAGACGTCCCCACTTTGCTAAACCCAAGTGCACAGCTATGGGGTGGCCAAATGAACATCGTGTCACCAGGGGAAGTACAAGGATGCGACACGGAAGGGATTACCGCAATTTAGCCTCGCGCCACTCGTTTTACAAGATGCTGACACGACGCCTTCATGTCGGACATAATGAGGTGGAGGCCCTTTCCCCCTACTACTCCACCGAGGCCCTGTTCCTCAACCACTGGACGACCCCGAGCCCCAAGCTCAACGCTCTACACTCTGAGTGAGGTACATCTCTCAGATTTAATCCCTTAGCAGCTCCAAGATTACTACGGCTTAACATGAAAATACAATAACAGGGCAGAAAGCATGAACAATATGTCACGTCTCCAGCCCAGTGGATGAGAAATGTACAGTCAAAGTGTTTACATTTTTGAAAGTGTGTGCTTGATTGGATTGCAGAAGTTGGTTATTTTACTGTCCGACCGGTCAGTTTGCCGCCACAGGGAAAAGTAGTATTTTTCTATGATCTCACAGTATGGGCAAAATGTCTTTATACCTGGAGACGTGCAACTCTGAATGCTGGCAGTTATGTGTAAGTGAACCTACCCAAACACAGCAAAGCTCATGTGAAAAGCCAGACATCAAACCGTAGTGAAGATATTGGATGTGTCATGGGGTAGTGTGTGAGAGTGAGAAGGAGATTGGGCTCGTGTCACAGAAGATTAGGCCTCCCAGTGAGACAGACAAATATGAGGTTGTTAAGGTCAACCCCCTCCACCCTTCGCATACGCCACCTCCCGCTTCACTCCACCCGTGCCAACTGATGTCTGGGGACCAACCAGACCCAATCCTCGGCGACAGATGAATAACAATATGACAGGTATCAGCCCTGGGGCAGTTCCACACAGCTGTTCCATTGGGAGGCATGAGGCTTACTGGTGCCAGTGTGTGTGGAGCCTATCAATGCAGAAAGGAAGCTGTTGTTCATGTTCTGTAGCTTAGCTGTCCGATTATAGAGATGATGCTTAGGGTCAGAGGGGTCAGTGCGGAAACGATATTCATCATCATAATTGGATCTAATAACAATCATTATGGATCTAATAATAATCATTATGGATCTAATAATAAGCATCCTCCTTCTCTTCCTCCTTCTCCACCTGCTCCTCCTGGTCTTACCTCCAGTAGATGAGGATGCCCACCAGGATGATGAGTCCCATGAAGGTGAGGGTGGAGACCACTGCCAGAGGGACCACGGCCCTCCTCTCCTTATCCCTGGCCAGACCCACCCTGGACTCATGGCTGCTGTTACTGGCCTCTGTAAGTGGGGTGAGAATAGATAAGGAGGGGACAATGGATGAGGAGTGAGCTAATGTTGACTATTGAGACATAACACAACTCCCACAACAAATCATTCACTCAATCACCTTCTACAGTGGCAAGAAACCCTTTGGAATTACCTGGATTTCTGCGTAAATTGGTCATACAATGTGATCTGATCTTTATCTAAGTCACAACAATAGAAAAACAGTGTGCTTTAACTAATAACACACAAACAATTATACGTTTTTATGTCTTTATTGAACACACTGTGTAAAAATTCACAATGCAGGGTGGAAAAAGTATGTGAACCCTTGGATTTAATAACTGGATGACCCTCCTTTGGCAGCAATAACCTCAACCAATGTTTTCTGTAGTTGCGGATCAGACCTGCACAACGGTCAGGAGGAATTTTGGACCATTCCTCTTTACAAAACTGTTTCAGTACAGCAATATTCTTTGGCTGTCTGGTGTGAACCGCTTTCCTGAGGTCCTGCCACAGCATCTCAATCAAGTTGAGGTCAGGACTCTGACTGTGCCACTCCAGAAGGTGTATTTTCTTCTATTGAAGCCATTCTGTTATTGATTTACTGTGTTTTGGGTCGTTGTCCTGTTTCATCACCCAACTTCTGTTGAGCTTCAATTGGCGGACAAAAGGTCTTGATGAACTTGGGAATTAATTTTTCCTTCGATGATAGCAAGCTCTACAGATGCTGAGGCAGCAAAGCAGCTCCAAACCATGATGCTCCCTCCACCATACTTTACAGTTGGGATGAGGTTTTGATGTTGGTGTGCTGTGCCTTTTCTTTCTCCACACATAGTGTTGTGTGTTCCTTCCAAACAACTCAACTTTAGTTTAATCTGTCCACAGAATATTTTGCAACATCCAGGTGCTCTTTTGCGAACTTCAGATGTGCAACAATGTTTTTTTTTGGACTGCAGTGGCTTCTTCCGCAGTGTCCTCCCATGAACACCATTCTTGTTTAGTGTTTTATGTATTGTAGACTCGTCAACAGAGATGGTATCACGTTCCAGAGATTTCTGTAAGTCTTTAGCTGACACTCTAGGATTCTTCTTAACCTCATTGAGCATTCTGCGCTGTGCTCGTGCAGTCATCTTTGCAGGACGGCCACTCCTACGGAGTGTAGCAACAGTGCTGAACTTTCTCCATGTATAGACAATTTGTCTTACCGTGGACTGATGAACATCAAGGCTTTAGAGATACTTTTGTAACCCTTTCCAGTTTAAGCACACTATGTTTGTCTATTGTTGTGACTTAGATGATGATCAGATCAAATTGTATGACCAATTTATGCAGATATCCAGGTAATTCCAAAGGGTTCACATACTTTTTCTTGCCATTGTACATACTGACTCACGAACACTTCAGTAGTAAATCAACACACGCACTCAGTACTCAAGAACAAACATCGCAAAGGTTAATGCAATATAAACATGTGATTTCACATAGAGGTGAGACAACACTTGGCAAGTGAAACGTGTTAGCATCAAACTACTCTAGCATTTGAACTACATGTATTGTCGTTTTGTAAAAAAAACAGCACTTTTAAAGAATAGTCCAACTTACCGTTGTGTTCTAATACATCGACTAATTCAGAGCTCCTGCTTGAACTACGTAGACTTGTTGACTTCAATTTGAAACGCTACCCTAGACCTTCGCTTCAACATCTTTATACCCATTCAGCTAACAAATCTAAACCTCTAGCGACCTCTCTAAACCTTATACAATGGTGGCAATAAGGATGAAAGTGAACACAAATGCTTTCACAAAGTTAACATGCACTAAAGGTTAGTTCATGAGTATGGCTCAAAGCTTGAAGCACACAATGGCTTAAATATATGGGACTCTCAATGCAGCAAAGGTATAAGAGTGTGAATGAGTGGAGACCATAAAAACCTATTGGGCAAAACTGTTTTCTGCCCGCTTCTAATGCAAAGACTTAAATGCAGATGATAGTTTGTATCAATGAGCTGTTTTGTCTGGGGTCTGAATGATGACAAAGATATGGATTATTAAAGAGGTCAAAATCGGAAAAGATTCTAAACAGGGGCCCTGAGACTGTCTCAAGTGTTTTGTGAATTACATTGACTGTTTAATGGGGAATTAAACCACCCGTGGTCTGCTAAGGCAAACAATCTATTTTGGTGCGAGTTGGGATTTGCAAGAGATCTGCTGCCCTCTACAGGATGTCACATGATGTTACAGCAAATAAAGAGTAGAGACACAGGCACGTGCAAGTAAATGTGAATGAATATAACAGAAAATACGTAACAAAGAACATTGAAATGATGATGGCTATGGACTTGATTATGAACTTCAACATGCACCTGGCAGTAGAGTGGCCTGGATCTAAATTGTTAGGAGGTCTACAAATCAAAATGTATAATAAAGTAATGTCTTTGTTCTACAAAGAAGAAAGGCCATGATGGTGAACACACACACAGGCACAAACACTCGCACACACACTTTCATCTTATGGGATTTTAGTTATCGTAGACAGGTGGTGTGTTAGGTGATGTGCCTCCTAAATTCCAGAGTATTTCCTGTTCCATTGGCATCATGGAATCTGTAGTTTTCCCCAATCCAACAGGTGCAGCACTGTGCCTTGATGTACGGGGAGATGTTGTCCCCTTGTGGATGTTTGTTTTACCTGCGATTGGCTCCTCCTCCTCAGAGTCTCTCTCGGTGCGCTCGGGGATACTGAAGTCTGAGGACATCTCGTTGTCGTATGGGCTCTCGCCCTGTCCCGAGCCACTCTGCTCCTCCCCACCTAGCGGCCAGGGCACCGCCGCAGTTACCGCGGATATTGTTGCCGTGCTCCCTGCCGTCTCCGTGGCGACAACACTGCCACTCTCACTCTCAAAGTAAAACGCAGAGGAGCGTTCATCATTGTCGGGAGAGGCGGCGACCTCAGAGGTGAATGAGGGGGGGGCGGTGGGGATGTAAGGGAGAATTCCCTCCCCTGAGGCCGAGGCCGAGGCTGAACTCTGAATCCTGTCCCACTCTTCATCTAGCTCCTCCTGGGCTTCTCCCGACAGGGTCGAGCCAGACGCATTACTGTCTACCGTCTGCAGGTCAGGGGTGAGGGTGGGGGTGACGGGGGAGGCCGTGGGGGAGGAAGAGGAGGAAGGGGCGGAGGTTCGGAGGGCCGAGACCCAGCGGTCCTTGGAGCGGGACGGCGTGGCTGTAACAGAAACGTGCAGGTCACCATGGGAACCGGAGAGAGGAGGATGAGGCGGAACATGAGGAGAGGAGGAGGAAGAGAAGAGAGGCTGACCTACAGACGGGTTGGTGGAGCCCGCCAGAGATGAATGGATGAGATGGTCTAAGTCGCTACCGGAGGAGTAGAGCGCTAGGCTAGCCGCCCCCCAGTCAGACGTGGGCAGGGGGAGGTGAGGAGAGGCATGCAACCAGGAAGAGGACGAGGTACCATCCAGAGAGCAGGTACACAACGACTCCACACCATTGCTAGCTACCGTGAACCCTCCGCCACCATCAACAACCCCCGACAGAGAAGACTCTATTACACCACCCATAGCATAACTAGAGTCCCCCAGCCTGCCATAGACATAGTCAGTGATTCCCGGGGTGGCCCCGGACAGAGAGAAGTCACTAGAGAGGAGAAGAGAAGGCTGTAGGGAGAGAGAGCCTGCAGGGAGCGGTCTAGAGGCTAGCTCAGACAGGTCCTGCTCGACGGGCGAGTCAGGGAGAGTTTGAAGGGGGGGAGTGTCACTAAATAGTGCGGGGTCACCCGAGGCCATGGACGAAGAACCAGACAACACATCGCCATCACCACTATCATCATCGCCTTCATCGCCAACACCACGAGAGACTACGGTCTCCCAACCAGACAGGGTGTGTGAGGGGTGAGGGAGGAGAGACAGGGTGGGGGAGGAGGGGGAGGAGGGAGCGAGGAATGAGTCACCACTAGACAACAGTGCTGTAGCAGCATGCGGGGAGTCCCGAGCAGGAGGGGTCACAGACGACACAGGTCTAGACGAAGGAGGGGCATGCAGGCAGGCGGTGGGGGCGTTGCTAGGGGTGGAGCCGGGATAACCAGGGGTCGACGTGTCACAAACAGGAAGGGTGGAGGGGAGGATCTCACCGTTGAACACCGGCTGCGTGGTCTGCGAGAGAACGCTGCCGAAGGAGGAGGCAGTGGACGAAAACAAGGGCATGCTGGGACTTGTAGGCTGTGGTGGTACCCCCTGAAAGAGGGAGGGGGAAGAAGTGGCCACGGTCCAGCTTTCCGGGAGAGGGATGGCCATGGAAACACCGCTGTCTTTGCCGCTTGAGACGGTCACGGGGCGCACCACCCCTCTGCCCTTCTCCTTTCTGGTTGAGGAAGTGGTGACGTCATCAGTGCGAGACAGCGGCATGGTCGCTGTTGTGGTATACTTCTGGGTACTCCCGCTCCCTCTGCTGCCTGGTGAGACGGCCCCCTCTGCTGGAGCTCTGGTCGTGGTGTGGTACCTTACACTTGGCTCCGTGGACGTATGGGATCGGTTGGGCTGAGTGGTCTTGAAAGGAGACCCTGGAGGGGTGGTTCTCCTCTGGACAGAAGGGGTGGTTGTTCTGATACCAGGCAAGGGGAGGCTTGGTAGGCCAGTGGTTGTTTTGGGCCTGATCCTCGTAGAGCTTGGGGTGGTCCAGTCCATGTCATTGTCCTGGTCTTCACCCGGTTCAACCCGGGGTCCATAGTCCTCCTGGTGGGGAAATACACAGTCACACACCACATATACTGATGCCTTGTTATGAGACACTACTCATTGTCCTATGTTTAAATGAATGTTTTTTCCTGCAGTGCGCTACAGACTATCACCACATTGCATTATGAAATAAGTAAAATGTATGTTATATTATACTTACTTCCTCTGCAAATCCAGTAGAATCTGGATCAGGGGTGTCCTCTGAAAATAATCACAGATGAGAGTATTAGAAACATTTTGTTAACAATAAATAGCAAAATAAGATTTTGGGAGGTGGAAAATGTTTTTTTTAAATGTATTTTTTAAATATGCCTTTTCACCATCTTGAGCTCACTCGGTTACTGTAAGTATGTTCATACAAATAAATAACTATGACTGATACTTGATATATCTCAACATATTATGGTCAACAGTCTGACAAGTTAGGAAGATAACAGCCTAGACATTGTTTTGTGTGATTGTTTTTCTTCTGGCCTTCAATTTAGGGCTCTAATCAATCTGTAAAGCTGAAGCATTACAGATTCCGTGATATAAATTGAAAGGTAATCTCCGATTGAGCCGACATATGCAGCATTTACAGTGCATGAGAGCATCAGCTGTTCCGGACGACTGTGTGATCACGCTCTCCGCAGCCGATGTGAGTAAGACCTTCAAACAGGTCAACATTCACAAGGCCGCAGGGCCAGACGGATTACCAGGACGTGTACTTCGAGCATGCGCTGACCAACTGGCAAGTGTCTTCACTGACATTTTCAACCTCTCACTGTCTGAGTCTGTAATACCAACATGTTTCAAGCAGACCAACATAATCACTATGCCCAAGGACACTAAGGTAACCTGCCTTAATGACTACCGACCCGTAGCACTCACGTCTGTAGCCATGAAGGGCTTTGAAAGGCTGGTCATGGCTCACATCAACACCATCATCCCATAAACCCTAGACCCACTCCAATTTGCATACCGCCCAAACAGATCCACAGATGATGCAATCTCTATTGCACTCCACACTGCCCTTTCACACCTGGACAAAAGGAACACCTATGTGAGAATGCTATTCATTGACTACAGCTCAGCGTTCAACACCATAGTGCCCTCAAAGCTCATCACTAAGCTAATGACCCTGGGACTAAACCTCCCTCTGCAACTGGATCCTGGACTTCCTGACGGGCCGCCCTCAGGTGGTAAGGGTAGGTAACAACACATCCGAAACGCTGATCTTCAACACGGGGGCCCCTCAGGGGTGCGTGCTCAGTCCCTTCCTGTAATACCTGTTCACTCATGACTGCACGGCCAGGGATGACTCCAACACCATCATTAAGTTTGCCGATGACACAAGTGGGAGGCCTGATCACCGACAACGACGAGACTGCCTATAGGGAGGTCAGAGACCCGACTGTGTGGTGCCAGGACAACAACCTCTCCCTCAACGTGATCAAGACAAAGAGATGATTGTGGACTACAGGAAAAGGAGGACCGAGCGCGCCCCCATTCTCATCGACAGGGCTGTAGTGGAGCAGGTTGAGAGCTTCCATGGCATCCACATCCCCAAAAAACTAACATGGTCCAAGCACACCAAGACAGTCGTGAAGAGGGCACAACAAAACCTATTCTCCCTCAGGAGACTGAAAAGATTTGGCATGGGTCCTCAGATCCTCAAAAGGTTCTACAGCTACACCATCGAGAGCATCCTGACAGGTTGCATCACTGCCTTGTATGGCAACTGCTTGGCCCACGACCGCAAGGCACTATAGAGGGTAGTGTGCACGGCCCAGTACATCCCTTGGGCCAAGCTTCCTGCAATCCAGGACCTCTATACCAGGCTGTGTCAGAGGAAGGCCCTGAAAATTGTCAAAGACTCCAGCCACCCTAGTCATAGACTGTTCTCTCTGCTACTGCATGGCAAGCGGTACCGGAGCACCAAGTCTAGGTCCAAGAGACTTCTAAACAGCTTCTACCCCCAAGCCATAAGACTCCTGAACATTTAATCAAATGGCTACCCAGACTATTTTCACCCCCCCCCCCCTTTTTTACGCCGCTGCTACTCTCTCTTGTTATCTATGCATAGTCACTGTAATAACTCTAATAATTATATTCATTAATTATATCTCAATTACCTCGACTATCCGGTGCCCCAGCACATTGACTCTGTACCGGTACCCCCCTGTATATAGCCTCTCTTTTGTTATTTTACGGCTTCTCTTTAATTATTGTTACATTTATTTATTTATTTTTCCCCGGTATTTTTCTTAAAACTGCATTGTCGGTTAAAGCTTGTAAGTAAACATTTCACTGTAAGGTCTACACCTGTTGTATTCGGCGCATGTGACAAATAAAATGTATTGATTTGATTTGAATGCCGTCTCCGCTTAAGCAGGACCATTGCCTTTAAATGTCAATCACGCTGTAAAACTGAACTTCCACGATGCGGATTGAACAGAGCCCTTAGTTACAACTTTGACAATTAGTAACAATGACATTATATTCTGAGATATTGGCCCCATTGACAAACCCAACGACGTTCTAACAGACAGACACTTTACTTGAAACGTACTTTAAAATGTAACTGAAAGAATAACCATAAGGAGACACTCACACACACAAACAGATTGAGTATTTGTGAAAACCAATCTGTTTTTGATGGAATTTTTTGGGATGAATTGGGTGCAAAACTTTATTTTAATTCACAGATTGGTCTTCAGGTCCAGGATAGAGGCTTGACAAAAATCTTCGGAAGCTTGATATCCACATCTTTTCAATGGGTCCACAGTATATGAAGCGGCAAATCATTAGATAGTATGAACCTATATTAGAAATCTTGGTGAATATGTTGCTGTCTCACCAGGTGAGAGAGAGATAGAGGGAGAGATAGAGAAATAACAACAGGAGGGAAGTTATCCACAGGTAGTACTTCCTCGTCAGCACAAACTGAGTGTTAACACACCCCTGCACATGCACACACAGGCCCACGCACACACACATCCTCTTACCTGGATGGGACTAAGTTACACATCATGGAGGCCTCATGGAGGTTTGTAAAGCATGAGGTGGGTTTTTCAAAAGTTAAGCGGAGAGGGAAGGGATGAATGAATGAATTCACAAACGCGATTCACAAATGAGTTGTTTTGTCACCACAATTGTCACATCACATTCGGTCACACAATTGTTTCAAGTCACTTGGATGAGTGTATACAATTCATGCACATCGAAATATGATGCCGAGTATTTTTAGCAAGACAAAATGTGTTTATTATAAACTTACAATTCAGGAAATACAGAATACATAAGCAAACATTCTCTTACTGTGACAGGAGGAAAAGATGCCATTTCAAAACAAAAGTGATTTTTTTAATATTTTGTGTGACATAGAAGGTACACATGGAATAACCTTTGACCTTAAACAAACAGATTGAGGCGGGCATTCTTCCGTCTTAGAAATCAAAGCACACTTGAAAAGGGTACAACGAAAGATGAAAAGAAGATTTCACCAGAGACAGAGTACAATACACGCAGTACATTTACTGTGGCACATAGAGGAACTGGGTGCATGTTTAAAGGAACAGAACTGGACAAAGAGAAGACACAGAGACTGAGG
Organism: Salmo trutta; assembly: GCF_901001165.1. Taxonomy (NCBI): domain Eukaryota; kingdom Metazoa; phylum Chordata; class Actinopteri; order Salmoniformes; family Salmonidae; genus Salmo; species Salmo trutta. The sequence continues at coordinate 15,777,587 of NC_042963.1, read as the reverse complement.
GTCGGGGGGGCTTCTCAAACAACATCATACAGGGAGCATGGCCAAGACGGCCAGGGAAACAGAAGTGGCTCTGGAAACCAGTGACAGTTCGGTGGGTGTGAAATGTGTGGTCATTTGCGGACACCGTGGACACCAATCAGAAACCACGACAGAACTACATCTTTAACTTCTTCAGAATTCCCTTAACACAATCTGTTCACTCTCTATCTGAGAAGCCTTCAGGGCACCTTATCGGCAAACTGACTGACTAGACTACACTAGCGGTAAGTGTGACTTTGCTGTTAAGACCTACCATTAAAGCGATACAGTAAAGGGAACTGGTTTGCAAATGATCAACCATCTATGTTTGGGCTCTACTCTCTATGTCAGCAGAACGCTATGGCAGAGTATAACCCCCCCCCCACCCTATGTACGGTCTGTGTAGACGTATTGACGGTCACGGTCGCTCTTACCAGGGTCGTCGATCGGCATGTCGACAGTCAGCTGCTCGCTCACGCGGCCGTACAGACCGTTGGTGCAGACCGCCATGACCTGAACCACGTAGCTGGTGTTGGCCATCAGGTCCTGCAATATGGCCCCCTGGGGAACGACAGGGAGAGGGGAGTACAGGGGGTTTAGGGTGGTGGAGATGTGGAGATGTGGAGGGTTATACCTTTGTAGGATCTGTTCTTGCTTTCAATCATACTTTGGTTCTTTAGTTTCTTTGTTTGTTTCTTCATCCATTCCCTCCTTCATTTTCTCATTCACACAAACCTTCCAAAATGTGAATGACCTCAGTTGGTGATCTGCGTGTGTTAGTTTGCTGAGCTCCAGCTCACAAGCCTTAGTTCCGTGACCAACCCCCGCTACAAAAATGTCCCTCACCACATCCTGGTCTCCGTCGGTCAGGTACTCGAAGGCCGGAGGGACCTCTCCCTGGGCCAGCTTGTAGGTAACTGAGTACTTCTCTATCCCGGCGTCGTACACCGCCCGTGGCCGCTCCCACATGACCAGCAGGCTGGTCAGGTTATGGGGGTCTGCCTGCACGTTCTCCGGCTCTGAACTGCAGACTGACAGAGAGAGAGAGGCAGAAGAGACAGAGAGAGAAAGAAAGAAATCCAAATTATTTTAGATTCATAAGAATTCCACGTAAAATAATCACTTGCAGTGGTACAAAGAAATGCTGTGTAGAATAAATGTCAAACTTCATTCCGGGCACCAAAACAAAAGATTTGCATGGGGGAATAATGGTCATCACAACTGGGTGTTTCTCCCGTTAAGAGAGGTAAACCCGTGCCTCATGCCTGTGTCAAAGGTCACCATCAAAGATTAGTGCTGCGGCACCAATGCAGCTCACAGACACACTGAGACTCTGGGATTAACACAGATTAGAGGGGGGAGAAAGAGATTTAAATCAATCAAAATGAGACCTGAGACAATGGCCAGGGACAACAACTAAACCGTTGACACATTTCCTACACGATCTACGCTAAAGCCTGCACTTCAGTTTTCTTAGTTAAGTATCCTCTTTTCCCAGAAGGGTCATAAGGGCGCCACAAGAGTAGACCATGGAAATCATTTGTGGTGAGGGGGTGAATGCATTAATTTCATGTTTTTAATTATGCTGAGGGATTTAAGAAAGATACTCACATTTGTACTAACCCCTTTTCAACACCAGAGGGCAGAGAGGAGCAAAGAAACAGCAGTATTTTTCTCCAGTTCTTTTCTTTCTTTTCTTTTTTTTGACGTGCATCTCACACCTATTCATGTACATTATATATCATATTCAATGCACTGTATCCATTTTCCGAAGATGTTTGGAAAGTGCTCTGTGAAAGGGAGGGGGCAGCCACAGTAACCTAGCAACACCTAGCGACCACCAGGTCTAAAGAGGGGAGAAAACTTTAAACTGAGAGACTAATATCATTGCTGGCATGTAGGGAAAGAGAGAAAGAGAGAAAGAGAGAGAGAGAGAGAGAGAGAGAGAGAGAGAGAGAGAGAGAGAGAGAGAGAGACAGGAAGATGAGAGAGCGAGAGGGGCTAGTGTATTAGCCTGGTGCCTAAGCATCCACAGCAATTAAATTATCCCTTCAAGGATATAGAGAGTCCGGGTATAATTAAGAGAGGCACACACACACACACATACAGATGCTGACACACATGCTGTCTTATATTGAACGCCTGCCAGCATGCCACATGCTAGTTAAAGTCCTGATTAATGCCGATGTCTAACCAGAAAACACACATCAAACTGCCATCACGGCTTTAATAGGGTCAGGAACAAGTCATAGTATGATACATCAAATGAGCTCTGTGAGACAGCCACAGTGTACCATGTATATGTGTGTGTGTGTATGTGTGTGTGTGCACGCATGCGTGCGTTAATGTGCGTTTGTGCCACAGATTACCTTTGCCCATAACAAGCTGCAGGTTCTTAGTTGGGTTACCAGTGCTTGCCTCATATGTATCAAAATCCACCTATGACATTTTAATAGGCCACCAAAAGTGTCACAAATATATTTAGGATGTTTGATATTGGTATGTTGCTATTTTCTGCTCAGAATGAAACATTCTATGCTCTGCTGCAATGACAATGTAGGCGTAATACATATTAATGCTCTATTTGTCTGTGAGTTACTTGACAGCAGACTTTATTCCAGCCCAGCATCAACAAACCTGAAGCTATTCATCGCCTAATCATCAAGACCATGATTAGTTGAATCAGGTGTTAGTGCCAAGAACCAGGAGTGAATACGACAGATGTTTGGATGGATTATTGGAGACAGACAGACAGGTACATGCTGGGAGTGAGGACCTCCTCTGACAGACAGACAGACAGACAGACAGACAGACAGACAGACAGGTACATACTGGGAGTGAGGACCTCCTCTGACAGACAGACAGACAGACAGACAGACAGACAGACAGACAGACAGACAGACAGGTACATACTGGGAGTGAGGACCTCCTCAGACAGACAGACAGGCACATACTGGGAGTGAGGACCTCCTCAGACAGACAGACAGACAGGTACATACTGGGAGTGGGGACCTCCTCTGACAGACAGACAGACAGACAGACAGACAGGTACATACTGGGAGTGAGGACCTCCTCTGACAGACAGACAGGTACATACTGGGAGTGAGGACCTCCTCTGACAGACAGACAGGTACATACTGGGAGTGAGGACCTCCTCTGACAGACAGACAGACAGACAGACAGGCACATACTGGGAATGAGGACCTCCTCTGACAGACAGACAGGTACATACTGGGAGTGAGGACCTCCTCTGACAGACAGACAGACAGGCACATACTGGGAATGAGGACCTCCTCTGACAGACAGACAGACAGACAGACAGACAGACAGACAGACAGACAGACAGACAGACAGGTACATACTGGGAATGAGGACCTCCTCTGACAGACAGACAGACAGACAGACAGGTACATACTGGGAGTGAGGACCTCCTCTAACAGACAGACAGACAGACAGGTACATACTGGGAGTGAGGACCTCCTCTGACAGACAGACAGACAGGTACATACTGGGAGTGAGGACCTCCTCTGACAGACAGACAGACAGGTACATACTGGGAGTAAGGACCTCCTCTGACAGACAGACAGACAGACAGACAGACAGACAGGTACATACTGGGAGTGAGGACCTCCTCTGTGCCGGTGTAGGAGGAGAAGGCCTGGCCCATGAACTGCTGCTGCTGCTCCCTGTAGTTGTTCTGCAGGTAGTCCATCAGCATCACGTAGCCCGCCTGCTGCATTGTCATCACCTCACAGAACATCTCCAGCTACAACACAATGAACAGTTATAACCTCTTATGACCCTTCATAGCATAACCTCAAAATAATGTCACAGAGGAAGTCTGCTGCATGGTCATCACCTCACAGAACATCTCCAGCTACAAACATACAACCAACACATTCATACACACATTATTACATAGCTATAACATGTCTTAATGTTATATAGTCTGCTGCATGGTCATAACCTCACAGAACATCTCCAGCTACAAACATACAACCAACACATTCATACAAAACAATGCCTCTGTGACTTATAGGACGATTTTAACCCATTTAGCCCCAACATTTATTCACGGTGTAGCCATCATTGTAAAGCCCTAGTTATTTTTTGTTGCTTTGACAAAGTCATTTCTTAAGATTTTTCATTTATTTTGTGTGATCAGTGATTAATTTACGTCTTGCCGTTAGTTTAAGGTCGACCCTGTACGTGAACTGAACTCTCCTTTAAATATGGTGAAACTATTCCTTTTTAAATATTTCATTCAAAATAAATATTGAACAGCTAAAATTAAAATCATAGTGTAAAAGCAGGTGAGCTGGTTCTACTCTTTTTGGCCATTTTCTGGTGTTTTGTGGGGGGAAACTGAGCGGGTCGAAAACAACACGTCAACCCTGTTGCCCATACATGTTGCCCAAACAATGTCATTTCTTTTGTGAAACTCCCATTCAATTGCCACTCCCTGTTTCACACAACAAGATTCCATTCCCCGTCACAAGGAGATTTATGGCTGATTTCATTTGAAATCGTCAACCCTCTTTACAGTCAACCTTGTTACTTTACTTGGCACTTAGTACGCACTTACTATAGTCTTTTTTTTAATTTAACCTCTTGAGATGGGAAAACATTTTTTTTTTTAAACGAAGTTGAATATGTGCTCTTTATGACAGAATGTTAAAACGAGGTGAAATTTTCTCATAAGGCACTGAATTGATGGCACCACCCACATACTAGCTAATTACTATTATCGTGATACATTCTCACAGACCTTCAAAACTATGGGTCATACAGTATTCACACGTCACACAACCTAACACACAGGCCCTCGAAAATAACTTTCTGTAAATAAGAACATTGCAAATACGAATTTGTTCTTAATTGACTGGTAAAATGAGGTAAGTAACACACATGCTAGACACATGCATGGATGCATGTCCGATACACCTTTTCTACAGTTGATTGTGTAACACTGCACAGAACACTGGTCCTCTGACTCACACAGCATTCCAACCAGAGTGGCTGTGAGTGTGACCGGGGGCCAGAACCGTGACTCGGGCAACCTCTGCAACAGCCATTGGTGCGTACAAATGTAATGATAGGTGTGGTGCTGTAATGATAGGTGTGGCGCTCTTATGGCACAACTTTTGAAAAATACTTTTGCATATGCACATGCATGCTTATTAGTTCATGTTATCAAAACAACTAATATGTGGATAACGTTGCTTGAATATATAGGCTACTGTATGCACGACTGGCGATATGGTAATTCCATCACATAAGAGCTAGTGTACGCCTCGAGGGAGTGTTTGAAAAGCTACCAAGCTACACAATATAGGAACAATTCTCCCAAAACGGCCTTTCAAAGTGTTTTGAAACTTGAGACGTGACATTACCATACCATACAGAACCGAAAACAGGCAGACTGAAAGCCAGTTTAAATGGAAAGAGGGTGTGTGTCAGACAACAGGATGTCAACAGTTAAAGACTTAAAAGGAGTGTGAGTGCGTGTATGTCTTCCCTGTTACCCTCAGGGTATTTGTGATTGACAGGTATATAACAACTGTCATTAAAACCGACAAATAAAGGCGCACAGAGGCCTTTACTCTGCTTAAACTGAAACGCATGGTGCTGACACGCACACACACTCAGAGCCACGATCAATTATGAATTCAGACATAAATCAAAAGCAAAGGTCTGGCACAAAGTCAGACACAAAAACAAAAAGATGCAGGCGCCGGCATAATGAAACAGTTTAGAAGTGACTTGTAAAAACAACCTTGTGCAATGCCTTTTAACTATACAGATGAAGGAGTGTATGTTAAGGTCCCACCCAACCCATACACACTCTAAAATACATCTGTCAACTCCCACTCTCCCTCTTCCTGTTGCTCACACTCTCTTCTTCTGTACTGACAAAAACAATATTTCCACACACTCTCTGATTTTATAAATGCACACAGGAACACAGGTGTACAGTTGAAGTCGGACGTTTACATACACCTTAGCGAAATACATTTAAACTCAGTTTTTCACAAATCCTGACATTTAATCCTAGTAAAAATTCCCTGTCTTAGGTCAGTTAGGATCACCACTTTATTTTAAGAATGTGAAATGTCAGAATAATAGTAGAGAGAATTATTTATTTCAGCTTTTATTTCTTTCATCACATTCTCAGTGGGTCAGAAGTTTACATACACTCAATTAGTATTTGGTAGCATTGCCTTTAAATTGTTTAACTTGGGTCAAACGTTTCGGGTAGCCTAACACAAGCTTCCCACAATAAGTTGGGTGAATTTTGGCCCATTCCTCCTGACAGAGCTGGTGTAACTGAGTAGGTTTGTAGGCCTCCTTGCTCGCACACGCTTTTTCAGTTCTGCCCACAAATGTTCTATAGGATTGAGGTCAGGGCTTTGTGATGGCCACTTCAATACCTTGACTCTGTTGTCCTTAAGCTATTTTGCCACAACTTTGTAAGCATGCTTGGGGTCATTGTCCATTTGGAAGACCCATTTGCGACCAAGCTTTAACTTCCTGACTGATGTCTTGAGATGTTGGTTCAATATCTCCACATAATTTTTCTGCCTCATGATGCCATCTATTTTGTGAAGTACACCAGTCTCTCCTGCAGCAAAGCACCCCCACAACATGATGCTGCCACTCCCATGCTTCACTGTTGGGATGGTGTTCTTCGGCTTGCAAGCCTGCCCCTTTTCCCCCCAAACATAACGATGGTCATTATGGCCAAACAGTTCTATTTTTGTTTCATCAGACCAGAGGACATTTCTCCAAAAAGTACGATCTTGTCCCCATGTGCAGTTGCAAACCGTAGTCTGGCTTTTTTTATGGCAGTTTTGGAGCAGTGGCTTCTTCCTTGCTGAGTGGCCTTTCAGGTTATGTCGATATAGGACTCGTCTTACTGTGGATATAGATACTTTTGTACCTGTTTCCTCCAGCATCTTTGCAAGGTCCTTTGCTCTGGTTCTGGGATTGATTTGCACTTTTCGCACCAAAGTACGTTCATCTCTAGGAGACAGAACGCGCTTCCTTCCTGAGCGGTATGACGGCTGCGTGGTCCCATGGTGTTTATACTTGCATACTGTTGTTTGTACAGATGAACGTGGTACTTTCAGGGGTTTGGAAATTGCTCCCAAGGATGAACCAGACTTGTGGAGTTCTACAATTTTTTCTGAGGTCTTGGCTGATTTCTTTAGATTTCACCATGATGTCAAGCAAAGAGGCACTGAGTTTAAAGGTAGGCCTTGAAATACAGCCACAGGTACACTCAAATGATGTCAATTAGCCTATCAGAAGCTTCTAAAGCCATGACATCATTTTCATACATTTTCCAAGCTGTTTAAAGGCACAGTCAACTTAGTGGATGTAAACTCCTGACCCACTAGAATTGTAATACAGTGAATTATAAGTGAAATAATCTGTCTGTAAACAATTGTTGGAAACATTACTTGTGTCATGCACAAAGTATATGTCCTAACCGACTTGCCAAAACTATAGTTTGTTAACAAGAAATGTGTGGAGTGGTTGAAAAACAAGTTTTAATGACTCCAATCTAAGTGTATGTAAACTTCCGACTTCAACTGTACATGGACACACTCACACACAGACCCACCTGCGTGTCAGAGATGGCCACAGTGTTCTTGAAGACGATCCACTCCACGGTCTCAGTGCAGGGTGGGGTGGTGAGGGAGCCGTTGTAGATGAAGTACTTCTCTGTGGAATTGGGCAGGAGGCCCCGGAGAGAGAAGGGACCCACCCTCCCACTCTTACCTAGACAGGGGGAAAGTGTAGGGAACGCAGACAGAGAAGCAAAAGTGAAATAGAGGAACAGATCAAAAGGAAGAGAGAATGACAGACGATAGAGGATAACCGGTAGAGTATAACCAATAAAGGATAACCAATACAGGATAAACGATAGAGTATGAATGATAGAGTATGAACAATATAGCATAACCAATAGAGATTAACCAATAGAGGATAGAGGATAAACGATAGAGGATAAACGATAGAGAATGAACGATAGAGGAGATACAATAGAGGATAGAGGGTAAATGATAGAGAATGAACGATAGAGGATAAACGGTAGAAGATAGAGGATGAACGATAGAGGATAAACGATAGAGGATAAAGAATAAACAATAGAGGATGAACGATAGAGGATAAACGATAGAGTATAAACAACAGAGGAGAAATGATAGAGAATAAACGATAGAAGATAAACGGTAGAGGATAAACGGTAGAGGATAAATGATATATGAACAATAGAGGATAAACAATAGAGGGTAAACGATAGAGAATGAACAATAGAGGATAAACGATAGAAGATAAACAATAGACGATAAACAATAGAGGGTAAACGATAGAGAATGAACAATAGAGGATAAACAATAGAGGATAGAGGGTAAACGATAGAGAATGAATGATAGAGGATAAACAATAGAGGATAGAGAGTAAACGATAGAGAATGAACGATAGTGGATAAACGATAGAGGGTAAACGATAGAGAATGAACGATAGTGGATAAACGATAGAGGATAGAGGGTAAACGATAGAGAATGAACGATAGCGTATGAATGATAGAGAACAGAGAATATACCATAGAGGATAAACGATAGAGGATAAACAATCGAAGATGAACGATAGATGATCAAGGACAAACGATAGAGGATAAACAACAGAGGAGAAATGATAGAGGATAAATGATAGAGGATAAACGATCGAAGATAAACAATATAGGATAAACAATAGAGGATAAACAAGAGGATAAACGATAGAGTATGAACGTTAAAGTATGAACGATAGAGTATGAATGATAGAGGATAAAGGATAAATGATAGAGAATGAACGATAGAAGATGAATGATAGATGATAGAGGATAAACAATAGAGGATAAGTTATAGAGGATAAACGATAGAGGATGAACGATAGAGTATGAACGATAGAGTATGAACGATAGAGGGTAAACAACAGAGGATGAACGACAGAAGATGAATATAAAGAAAACAGTGTGTGTGTGTTTATGTGCCTGTGTGTTACATTATGGCACAGTGAGGTAGTGGGTGTATGATTGTGGGGGATAGTGGCCCTTGAATTTACATGAAATGAGTTGATGCACTCTGTAATTGCTACCTGCATTGAAAACTTCAACCTCCATTAGCATTAACTATCTACTGTACAACATACATTTACTGAAACCTAGGAACAGTGCTGTGCAGTAATACATCGATAATGAAATGCAAGGGAGATAATTATGGTTGTGGTTACAGCAGGTGAGTAAAAAAAAGTTTATTGGTTGAGGTTCGAGTTATTAGGGTTAAGTCAGGTTGACATACCGAATCGGCTGACACTGTTGATTCCATCGATAATGGCTATGTAGTTGTCATTGTCTTCGATGCTCGTCTGTAAAGAGGGAAAGGCAGTAGGTTAGTCAGGCATCTCAAAAGTCTACAGTAGCTTCCTCTACTCATCTCCTCCCCCTTACCTTTTTGTGTCCCTACATTTCTTGGGCTGCTTTAAAGAGGCAATCTGCAGTTGCTACATCCATTTTGGGACATACATGTATTTATTTTATAATTTACTTCACCAGGTAGGCCAGTTGAGAACAAGTTCTCATTTACAACTGCGACCCGGCCAAGATAAAGCAAAGTGGTGCGACAAAAACAACAACACAAAGTTACACATTAACAAACGTACTGTCAATAACACAATAGAAAAATAAATGAATAATGATGTAGCCATTGATTCTTGAAGAATATAACTTAGAAATGCCTCATGATCTCAGTTCAACTGTCGTACTCAATCAGAACCCAAAACATAACCTTGCTTTACTACATTGTTTGTAAACAAAGTAAATTTAAATAGACACTATGTAGCCTCAAAATAATTGCTAAAACTATAATATTGTTATAATGGATGGTCAGTCCTTGTATACATAGCTCTGTCAATGAATTTGAGAGTGCTTACATTTCTCCAGCCCCATCCCTCAGCTTTTTACTGAAACAGGGGCATGGAGTTCACTTTGTTATTGTTTCAACTGCTGAATGCCCCTTTAAAGCTGTGACCCGCTTAGCTGAAGCTAACACTGATGCTAAGCTAAAGCCAACACTGATGCTAAGCTAAAGCCAACACTGATGTTAAGCTAATAGCTAGAGACGTGATATTCCACAGCTGACCGTCTATGTACTGTAGCATGTCTAATCTCTGCTCAGTCTGATGCTGTAGTGGGTAATCCGTTCCACTATTCTGTCCCCTTTGATTTCCAAGGTGGGCAGCGGAGTGTAGCCTAAGATGTGTGGGCTAATCTCCTCAACAAACACACACACGCTCACACACGGTATTGACCTGCTGGTATTCTACACTGTCAGTTACTGCCAGGCTGTTAATTCAGTAGAGGTACTGTTCAGACTAGTTATGTAGATACAGTAAGTCATCCCTCATCGACTATGAAAAGCATTGCTGGTATGGACGCAAAATTATCCATCAAACACTCTTGACACAGGTCACAAACACATGCGCGCACGCACACACACATCTGCACAAAATCTAATCCATCAGCACACTCCGCTTCCTGTCAATGTCAACAGATGACATACCTGTCAAGGACACCCACTCCCCCCAATCTACAGAACCTACTAGGTACTATGGCCATAGTAGGTCAAAACATACAGACCAATGGTAGAAAAAGTACCCATTGTCATACTTGAGTAAAAGTAAAGATACCTTAATAGAAAGTGAAAGTCACCCAATAAAATACTACTTGCGTAAGTCTAAAATGATTTGGTTTTAAATATACTTAAGAATCAAAAGTAAACATACTTGCTAAAATATACTTAGAAAGTAAAAGTATAAATCATTTCAAATGTCTTATATTAAGCAAACCAGACGGCACCATTGACTTGTTTTTATTTTATTTATGGATAGCCAGGGGCACACTCCAACACTCAGACATCATTTACAAACTAAGCATTTGTGTTTAGTGAATCCACCAGATCAGAGGCAGTAGGGATGTTCTCTTGATAAGTGTGTGAATTGGACCACTTTCCTGTTCTGTTAAGCATTCAAAATGTAACGAGTAGTTTTGGGTGTCAGGGAAAATGTATGGAGTAAAAAGTACATTATTTTCTTCAGGAATGTAGTGAAGTAAAAGTTGTCGAAAATATAAGTAGTAAAGTACAGATACCCCTAAAAACGACTTAAGTAGAACTTATTAGTATGTTTACTTAAGTACTTTACACCAATGATACAGACACACTCACGCCCACCTCAAACAGCACAGAGAGAGCTGTGATCCTGCCCCCGTCCTTGATGGCGTAGTCTAAGGACTCAAAGTGATGCTCTTCATAACAGTAGATCTGCATCTGGAACAGACAGATACAAGGTACAGGAGATGGTTGATATCCCTTGTACTGTCCTTGAGAGTAGGGATGAGTGCTATATCCTATTTTGAGGTATACTGGTATGGATCCACATACTGGTTTGGATTTTAACAATCCTGTCTATAGCGATATTTTGATACAATGCTAAACTAATTGGACTACTTCACAGTCAGTTTTGTCCTAGATTGGTTGAGTATAAAACCATCAGAATGGAGAAAGCCCATTAAAACCACTTAGAATTCCTACGGTCATCTACAACGCATAAAACATATTTAGAACTTTTCAGAAACGTAACCGTTTCATCGTGTGTGTGTTCCAAATATCTCTAACGGTCTCCCCAATGTCCGTTTTTTTATGCGAGTGATGTCAGAATGCACTCACTGTTCAAAAATGTGATTGTTACGCAACAGGACAGTTAACCCGCACTGCCCTCAAACCAAGACATGCTGCCTGCTAATTATCTATAGGCTATGTTTCAACTTGTCAATTTCAGATTAGTTTGTATTTTCTAATAACAGTTTGAATCGAGGTGTATACCGCCTCCTCATTAATTCTTACAGAAGTAGTCCATTTCACTGTTGCGGACGTTTGAGGCTTTATTGAGCCGGAAAATCTCTCTTCGAAGAGAGCCCAAGCACTTATTCGGTTTGAGTGTACACCGCAGGGACCACTGTAGAACGATCACACCTGTGTGTTGGTAAGTGTCAAAGGGATTAATACTGTCAAATACAGCCAAACAGTCAAAAATTAGAAAGCCCTACTTGTGTCACGTCCTGACCAGTATAGGGGTTATTTGTTATTGTAGTTTGGTCAGGACGTGGCAGGGGGTGTTAGATTTATGTGGTTCAGGGTGTGTTTTGTGTATGTGTTTAGGTAGAGGGGTGATTTGATTTATTAGTCCGGAGTTTGTTAGTCATTGTTCTATGTTAGTATATTTCTATGTTCTATCTAGTCTTTTGTAGTTCTATGTTTAGTTAATTGGGGTTGGACCTTCAATTGGAGGCAGCTGGTTATTGTTGCCTCTGATTGAGGGTCCTATAATTAGGAGTTTGTTTTTAATGTGATTTTGTTGGAGATTGTTCTTGTTTAGCTGTTTGCCTGACAAGACTGTCAAGTTCGTTTTGTTTTGTATACGTTTATGTGTTTTCCTTCTTCACCAAATTGAAAAGAAGATGAGTATACATTTTCCCGCTGCGTCTTGGTCTCTACCCTACGACACCCGTGACAACTTGGGAGGTTACAATGAGGTCATACTCTGTCATATGGAGGTTATAACAAGGTTATACTCTGTCATAGTTATAATGGGCGAATGTCAGGTCTTACCTCCAGGGGATACTTCACCCCGTTGAGGCTGTGTTCGGAGCCCTCTGAGGAGGCGTTGCAGCGTCCCCAGTGGAAGGTGATTCTTCCCACCTTAAACCTGCCCCTCAGCCCCCCTCCACTCACATAGAAGTCCCCCTCTGGGTTCACCGCCACTGGAGAGAACACACAGAGGGTGTTAGTTGACCCCATTAAACAACACACACATACACTCACACTCACACACACTATATTGATGTGGCCTGAAGCTTGCCAAGTGAAAACACAAAAAGTCACGTACACACACACATCCATCGGCTTTAAAAGTGCCATAAGTATACACTACAACAATGCCCAATCTTTCAGTATCTAACAATATATAATAATTTCCACATCATCATATTGTATTGCATTCCTCCTTCCACTCTTCTTCTTCTCCACCTCCTCCTTCTGCTCTGACACCGTAGTATTAAAACCCAGACCACAAGGCTCTGAGACAGTTTCTACCCACAGGCAGTGGATACTGAATAGGTGACTGAATGGCTGGTTGCAGATAGGACTGTTTTACTGTATTACTTTGGCTTTACAGTTTCATTGCTGGCTGCTGTAATGCTGTTTTTATGGTGACGGCTTATGGGGATGTAAGAGCGCATACCTGTCTTGCCGTCGTTCTTGATGGTGGTCCCATCAGACATCGCTTCCTCCCAGCCCTCGAACTTCAGCTTTTGGAACTGAACTTTGACCTGTGTCAGCTCCTCCTCGATGTTGATGGGCGACTGTCTGGCATTGTTACATGATGGGTACTTCTTGGCCCAGTTGTTTTGGTTGAGAGTCCCTGCCAAAAGAGAGTTGAAATGTGTTTAATGCATGGTAGAGATAGATAGCTAACATATTGGTGGTGCGTCAGCTACATTCCTTTGCCCCAAAATTGTACATGCCATTTTCCATTTCAAAACACAACTCAGTTGTTTTCCCTTTTCCCGGAAGTGTACTCTGGTTTCTTCCTCTCTAATTAGTGACCAACTGATTGCAGGTGTGCTCCTGCGGGGAGCTAACAAGCTAATCACCTTCAGGTGTGTCTGCTTTGACAGGATATCACTGGGGTGTAACATGCAGAACTGTGGAATTTCTCAAGCCATTCCTGGGGGATCCCCAGGGTGTGATAAATATTCATTTTTTATCCCAGCACTAATACCTAGGGATGCACGATATATCAGTGAACATATCGGAATCGATGTCTAGTTTAACGCCAATGTTAAAAACCGATTTCAAAGCTACCGTGCATACCTATATAACATAGGAACATGACATAATGACGCCCACAATGTCTACTGTGTGGATCAAGCAGTCAACAAGTCGAGCAGTCATTTGAAAGAGTAAGAACATTTCAGCGAGACAACTCAAAGGTGAAATCCATTAAAGTCAAGATAATGGAATTCATTGCCCTTGACAATCAACCGTTCTCTGTCGTGGGTGATGTTGGCTTTCGCCGACTGGTTGAGCAATGGTACACACTAACATGTGCGCTATTTTTCAGATGTTGCCCTACCGGAGTTACACAGTAATTTGGGGTATCAACCTCCACTCTTCCAGGGAACAAGAGCAGGAGGTCAGCATATCTTCTGCCCAGATGTTTGTCCGCCGCTGTCGACGTACCTGGAGAAGAACTTGGGCGGCAATTCTCAAGACCAACTCCAGGTATTGTCGACAAACGGACCGTCGTCGGACCCCAGCTCCCCGCTATCGCATTGGGCAGAGGGTATGGCTTTCCACTCGGGACCTGCCCCTTCGGGTGGAGTCCCGCAAACTGTCCCCCAGTTTCATTGGTCCTTTCCCATCTCTGGAGTCCTTAGTTCCACTGCTGTCCTTCTTGTGTTACCCCGTACCCTCCGTATTGGCCATCCGGGTCATCGATGGCCAGCCAGTGTACACGGTGACACACACGCCTCCTGAGGGTTCGACCAGGGGGCAGGGGTTTCCAGTACCTGGTTGACTGGGAGGGTTATGGCACGGAGGAGAGGTGCTGGGTCCCTGCTAAAGACATCCTGGACCCGGCCCTCATCGCCGATTTTCACCACCGGCACCCCGGTCAGCCAGTTATGCATCCGGGGGGGGGTATACTGTCACACCCTGATTGGTTTCACCTGGCCTTGTGATTGTCTGCAGGTGTCGATAGTTTTCCCCAGTGTATTTATCCCTGTGTTTCCTGTCTCTCTGTGCCAGTTCGTCTTGTATGTCCAAGTCAACCAGCGTGTTTTTCCCGTGCTCCTGCTTTCTCTATTCTCTTTTTGCTAGTCCTCCCAGTTTTGACCCTTGCCTGTTTCTGGACTCTGTACCCGCCTGCCTGACCATTCTGCCTGCCTTGACCTCGAGCCTGCCTGCCACTCTGTACCTCCTGGACTCTGAACTGGTTTTGACCTTTTGCCTGTCCACGACCATTCTCTTGCCTTCCCCTATTTGGATCAATAAACATCTAAGACTCCAACCATCTGCCTCCTGTGTCTGCATCTGGGTCTCGCCTTGTGCCCTGATAGCGTCCATGTGTGTCTGTTAACTATTTAACTGTACTAGAATGGCAGTTAAAAGGCAGCAAAAATTTAAAATATCGGTTATCGTTTTTTTGTTTGTTTTGGTATCGGCCAAAAATGTAATATCGGTGCATAATGCCTGATTCAAGTAATCATGGGTTGGGTGATATGATGAGTAGTTCAGTCAAGTCCAATCTACATGAAGTGCTTATGGCAAAGGGTGGATATGGGGCTGTGCATGGAGCTGATGTGCCTATTCCACACGATAGAACAATTTAATGTCATGCTTTCATTCCAACATTTTCTCCTGCTCATTCATTGCTGTACATTTTTCAGTTTAACTGGAGTCAACTAAGGGGCTGGCAGTATCATTTTCAGTGTATTGGTCGCATGGGAGGCCTAAATTGCCTTCCTGAGTTTTGTTTCAATGCTTCTCCTGTAACCCAACTCATCCTATCAAACCTGGTTGCCAGTCTGTTTCTGTTTTAGCCAACACCTGTCTCACATTACATAGACAACAACAAAAGCTGGCTAAAACATCAGTGACAGTGAGTATGGGTAGTGTTTATTTCACTTGCATTGAAGTTTCCAGCAGATAGATTTGAGATGCATTGCTTAGGCTAAATACTGTGAGCATGTAAATACACACACACATACTACTACTACTACTACTACTACTACTATTACTCGTTACAATTTCTAACTGAATTTTAGTCCTGGGGCCCACATACTGTAGAGACCCATCTGAGCCAGAAGACAATGAGGCTGAATGAGGTCATTCTGAGTTCTGGGTCAGCTCATTAGCATGTCAATGGCTCCACACACACAGCAGAGGGGATATGATGCAACAGTATATTCTTCATCATCTATCTGTTGTGGGCAATTGTAACTGCTGGTGTGCTTACCCTGTGATAATCGTATAAAAAAAGCATTTATGAAAAGCCAAATTTAAAAATCTTTGTTATCTAATTTTTTCTCAATGGTTCTGATGGTTTTTGCGGGTTAGGCTACCGTTGAACGAACATGAAAATGGACAAAATCCCTTTGAATGATTTATCAAGCTAGAATTTCATTTTGATGACATACTTTTTTGACGTTTTGATCTACATTTTTCAGTCATTTCAATTGTTGATATGAAAATGTAGTTACAACCGTATTTATTATATACAGGTAAATGCCAAAATAAAGGAAACCCTTCAGTAAATGAGGGATACAACGTATATTGAAAGCAGGTGCTTCCACACAGGTTTGGTACTGGTTCCTGAGTTAATTAAGCAATTAACATCACATCATGCTTAGGGCCATGTATAAAAATGCCCAGTTGCCTATTATTTTGGCTACTATGGCTAGAAGAGATGAATCAGTGAATTTGAAGGAGAGGTCTCAAAGCAGCATTTTTCATGGAAGAATGGTGTCGAATCTTCCAATAGAGTTTCAGACACTTGTAAAATCTATGACAAGGCGAATTGAGGCTGTTCTGGTGGCTCGTGATGGCCCACCGCTCTATTAAGAACTTTTATGTTGGTGTTTCCTTTATTTTAGTAGTTACCTGTATGTGTGTGTGTAATAATATTTCACATAATAATATTGTTATGTGTGTGTTTTTGGGCATGTGCAAAAAAAAATCTGGTGCATTGGAAGAATTGTAAATCAAAAGTGAAAACATGTTTTTAGAATTTTTTGCAAATGTACTGAAAATTAAATACAGAAATAGCTAATTTACATAATTATTCACACCCCTTGCTATGACACTCCAAATTGAGCTCAGATGCATTAGGATAAATTCTTGGTATAGATACCATTCTTCCCTTTCTAAGAGAGGTAATAGACCATTCATTTAGCGGTGATAATGATGGTACTGTACTGTACAGTGTTTGGATCCACATAAAGGTGTGTCAGAGGAGCCTGTCTATTATGGTGTTAGGATAAGAAAGATCAGGGTTGAAGGGATGCGTCGCTCAAAAGGCACGCACAGCAAAAGAGAATCCCTTCCACACACACAACAGCAAGAGCATATGTAACCGATGTGAAATGGCTAGTTAGTTAGCGGTGGTGCGCGCTAATAGCGTTTCAATCAGTGAGGTCACTCGCTCTGAGACCTGAAGTAGGGTTTCCCGTTTGCTTTGCAAGGGCCGCGGCTTTTGTGGCGCGATGGGTAACGATGCTTCGTGGGGTGTCAGTTGTTGATGTGTGCAAGGGTCCCTGGTTCGAGCCCAGGCTGGGGCGAAGAGAGGGACGGAACCTACACTGTTACACTTACACACACATGCAGATGATCAAATGGAAGCACACACACACCTGCATTATGATAGCACATAGACACAATGCAGATTATCCAATAAAATCACACACACACACACACACAAACCTGCATTATCACAAACAAGCTCACATAACCACAAAGCACCATTCCAAGCCCTTTGGCTGGGAGGGCCCACCATGCAGAATGGTTGTTTAACTCTCATGAGCTTCTATATTGTGCCTGAACAAAAACAATTGGACCCAATACAAGAGCACATCACAAGGATTCAAAATACAACACAACATTGTGAGTAAATAGTCATTGCAATATGAATAAGCAACTAGCAATATAGTGTGTGTGTGTGTGTTTGTCTGTGTGTGTATGGGGGATAAACAAGTTTATCTGAACGTTGAACTCTATCAACTGCTTTTCTATTTCTAATATATCTTCAAGCCTCCAACATAAACTTTCTGAAGCACAGGGTAAGTATAGCGTCCATAGGGCCATTGGACCAGGGCTGTTTTTCTGTTTATGCTAGTTATACAATAGGCCTATAGATGGGGGAGGTTATTGAGGACAGGGAAGTTGGGGAGGGACAGGGGCATGTTAGGGTGGCATTGGCAGTCGGAATACAGGTTGTCCCCCCGCCTGGCTGCCTGTGCCCACATGTCTGTGCCCTCACCCAATAATGTCCCCATTGTTGTGTCAGTCTCCCCATGTGTCACCCAGATTCAGTTTGTTGTGATGCCGACCGAGGCGAAAGGGGAGGTATGGGAAGGTGGTGTGGTAAAGAGATAGAGAGGGAGAAAAGGGAAGACGGAGAGAGAGCTTTGGGAAAGGGGTAGGGGTAGACTAGACAGTGAGAAGAAGAGGGGGAGTGAGAGAGAGAGAGAGAGAGGTGAGAGGGAAGAGAGGAGAACACAAAGACAGCAAGGGGTGGAGAGAGGGGTGCAAGGGGGGAAAGAGAATATATTTTTTCTTGTCATGTCTAGTGAAAGCAAAGATTGGCAGAGATATGAGGGGGGGGGTGATATTTGTGTGCTACTGCCTGAGGGTCATAGTAAATATGCATGGTACATTTCCATGCCAAATGATGCATCTATTTTGTAGAATATGCTGTATTACTGACTGTTTGGCAACTGTATAAAATATAAACATGCTAATAATACAAACTGTATCAAAGTCAATGTTGAATTGAAGAGAAATAGACACATTTCTGCTACACATCATACATTCTATGCAGTATTGGCTAGTCATAACCCATGTCATGTCTCATCCAACACAGATCAGACAAGCTAGGCTAAACAGCCGCTCCAAACCAGGAGCTGAATGTGCCCTACTTTCAAATTTGGGTCCCAGAGCCTAACACAGGGAATTCTCTCACCACCAGGGAATTCTCCGTGGCTGAAAAAATAAATAAAGGAATAGACCCTGAGAAGAGAGTCCCTAGTGTGTGTGTGTGTGTGTGTGTGTGTGTGTGTGTGTGTGTGTGCATTTGTATGTAACCCTCTGTCAAATGAGGCTACGCCAATACACTGTAGCTCTTGCACTGTTTAACAGCTTGTGTTACAATATTGTGTGTATTTGGATGTTGTCAACATTAGTTGAAAAGAGATTGCGGGCCATATTCTGAACTTGAACTTCAGTGTAAATAAGTCTTCCTTTCTCATCTCCCCATCTGATAACCTAAGCATAGGCCAATTCTTAACTGAAAACATTTCAGTTGAAACTTGTCTACTCTTTTCCCAACCAGTGGTTATGGAGTAAAGGGGAGAGAGAAGGCCATGCCATTTACTATTGGAACGAGGCTCCAAATGACCCCCAATGATAACCAATCCATTTCCTTGTTGATCTCTCTCCACACGCATTGCCAAACGTCAGGCGAATTCATGAAGATCAAATGAATTTCTAAGGGAATACGTATTCAAATGCAAATCTCAGAATGAGACCATGGGGGGAAATTGGAATGGGTTCAGATGATCTTCAAGAGAAGGGGGGAGAATGCGTGAATGTTTTCTCAAATTATATTTTCAAATAGGACATTAATTCCCAGGTCTCTTTGGCGTCCCCGTTTCAGAAGATATTCATGAAACCAAGCTATTCATTATGACCTGCATTGTAAACAGAATTATTGCCGAAGAGTATATTCTGCAAATGGCCTACTCTTTAGATCTCTGCCACACATGCACACACACACCTTTGTTCTTCCTCTCAAAAAATGGCTGATATAGAGATGCCAGGAGTGGCCATTCCTAAGAAAATCCCAGTCTACTCCAAGGTACAAGCTTCGTGAGGAGAACAAGCTTCGTGACTAGGCTACTCCATTTTTCTCTAACCAGTCAGAACAGTCTAGTCTAAGGCAAGACCAGTCTAGTCTAATAGGTTTATTGGAAACCATAACATATCTGTTAAAGGATGAGTCAAACAGATAAAGACAAAGTTAATCCTTTCTGATATTTTACACATGCACAGACTAGACAATCTCTGTTGTTATCTGTTATTACATTACGCACACACACATTACGCGTGCATACACGGTACGCAAGTCACAAGCAACTATTAGTCTATGACTGCAAGTCTGACATTGTCTGTCACTACCAGCTCAAAATACTAGCGTTTCCCAGTCATCTCTTTGAAGCACACTACTTATCGATCACATACTCACTCACTGTGTGCCCGCGCACCTGCACACCCGCGGGTGCACGCATTCACACACACCAACACACACACACACACCTCATAAGAGGAGCTTTGAGGACACATTGTGGCAGTCCAGCAGACATCAAAGTCTTATCTCCACCAGAGTGCCACTCCACTCCTGACCACCTGTGGATTCATGGCTAGTGAGGAACCCATTCAGTCTACATGTTAGCACTTCAGCTGGTCTTTGGTATTACAATGCTTCAAAATCACTTAGCTTCAATATATCAATAATTTATCCAAATGTATCCTACTGAGATAGACGTAGAGCATTTAACCAAACTCGTCTGGTCCCCTACACACTTACCCGCATAGGACCAGTCGATGTCTTCTGAGAATTTGCGCTGGGCCCGGTATCCATATCCTTGCACCAGCTCAGCTGCAACAGAAAGAAAATAGCTCACAAAAACAGCTCTGTTTACGTCCAAATATGTAATTTGATTAAATCAGCCTGGATTATTCTTATCATGGCACCAGAATTATTATATGTTCACACAGCCTCTAAATCCTATTGAGTTGGTCTGTTTTTATTTGAGAACTGAAAGACATCCATGTCACTTTAAAAGATCAACTCACGATACCCTCATTCCAAAAGATCATGGCAAAAAACAAATAATAATGTGTTATTACACATAACAATATTGCTTATAGGCCATTATGTGCAGTGCAACATTGAGGACCACTCATTTAGAGTTATATATGAGAAAATATCAGCAAAAGAGGGAGGTCTGAGATTGTACAATAAAAACAATCTGTTATCTTTTTCGTCGGAAGACATTTGCTTTATTTTGAGAATAATGAGTAAGATTTACAGTGCCATCAGAAAGTATTCACACCCCTTGACTTATTCCATAAAATGTTGTGTTACAAGGTAGGATTAACATTGATTTAATTGTCATTTGTTGTCAAAGATCTACACAAAAAACAAAAATCTCAAATTGGAAGATAAATTCTAACATTTGTAAAAATATCATGAAAAATAAAACACTAATACATGTTTTTTTAATTCTTCAAGCTCTGTCAAATTGGTTGTTGATCCTTGCTAGACAGACTTTATTAAGTCTTGCCATAGATTTTCAAGCCGATTTAAGTAAAAACTGTAACTAGGCCACTCAGGAACATTCAGTGTCGTTTTGGTATATTTGGCCTTGTGTTTTAGGTTATTGTCCTGCTGAAAGGTGAATTTGTCTCCATGTCTGTTGGAAAGCAGACTGAACCAAATCTTCCTCTAGGATTTTTCCTGTGCTTAGCTCTATTCAGTTATTTATCCTATAAAAACTCTCTAGTTCTTGCCGATGACAAGCATACCCATAACAAGATGCAGACATCACCAGGCTTGAAAATATGAAGAGTGGTACTCAGTGATGTGTTGTGTTGGATTTGCCCCAAACATAACACTTTGTATTCAGGACATAAAGTTAATTTCTTAATTTTTTGCAGTTTTATTTTAGTGCCTTATTGCAAACAGCATGCATGTTTTGCAATATTTGTATTCGGTACAGGCTTCCTTCTTATCACTCTGTCATTTAGGTTAATATTGTGGAGTATCCACAATATTAAACTCTGTAACTGTAACGAGGGTCGTACAAAGGGGAACAAGGTGCGGCGTGTGAAGTGCTCATATTTAACTTTAACGAAACACTATAACAAAAAACGACCGTCAACAGTTCTGTCAGGTGAACATACACTAAACAGGAAACAACTACCCACAAACAACAGGGGAAAAAACACCCCTACTAAATATGACCTCCAATTAGAGGCAACGAGGAACAGCTGCCTCCAATTGAAGGTCAACCCAATAAACCCCAACCTAGATATAGACAAACTAGAAATCCAACATAGAAATATAGAACATAGAACAAACACAAAAACACCCCCTGTCATGCCCTGACCACTCTACCATAGAAAATAACAACTTATTTTGGTCAGGACGTGACAGTAACTATTTTAAAGTCACCGTTGGCCTCATGGTGAAATCCCTAAGCAGTTTCCTTCCTCTCCGGCAAATGAGTTAGAAAGGACGCCTGTATCTTTGTAGTAACTGGCTGTATTGATACACCATCAAAAGTGTCATTAATAACTTCACCATGTTCAAAGGGATATTCAATGTTTGCTTTTTTTACCCATCTACTAATAGGTGCCCTTCTTTGCGAGGCATTGCAAAACCTCCCTGGTCTTTGTGGTTGAATCTGTGTTTAAAATGTACTGCTCGACTGAGGGACCTTACAGATAATTGTATGTGTGGGGTATAGAGATGAGGTAGTCATTAAAAAATCATGTTAACCTTTTCACGTGTGAGTTCCAAATATCTCTAACGGTTGGCCCCAATGTCAGTTTTATTATGCGCGTGATGTCAGAATGCACTCACTGTTCCAAAATGTGATTGTTACCCAACAGCACAGTTAACCTGCGCTGCCCTCAAACCAAGGCACGCTGCCTGCTAATTATCTATAGAAAATGCTTCAACTTGTCAATTTCAAATTATTTTCGAACAAGTTTTATTTTCTAACAACAGTTTGAATTGAGGTGTGTTCTGTCTCCTCATTAACTTGTTATGGATAGGGGGCAGTATTTTCACGGCTGGATAAAAAATGTACCCGATTTAATCTGATTATTAGTCCTGCCCAGAAACTAGAATATGCATATAATTATTAGCTTTGGATAGAAAACACTCCAAAGGTTCTAAAACTGTTTGAATGGTGTCTGTGAGTATAACAGAACTCATTTGGCAGGCCAAAACCTGAGAAGATTCTGTTCAGGAAGTACCCTGTCTGACCATTTCTTCCCCTTGTTGATTCTCTCTATCTATTACAAGGGATCTCTGCTGTTACGTGACACTTCCCACGTCTCCAATGGGCTCTCAGAGCCCGGGAAAAACCTGAATGACGTAATTCAAAGCCCTGGCTGAAACACACGAGAGCTTTTGCTAAGTGGTCTATCAGCAGACAAAAGGCTTAGGCGCGTGACTGCCCGCCCCCGCCTTTCTGTTTTTCCCTCTATTTACAGACAGGCAGATTCCCGGTCGGAATATTATCGCTTTTCTACGAGATAAATTGCATAAAAATTGATTTTAAACAGCGGTTGACATGCTTCGAAGTACGGTAATGGAATATTTAGAATTTTTTTGTCACGTTATGCGCCATGCGCACGACCGTGATTTACCATTCTGATAGTGTCTAGAACTCACGAACAAAACGTCGCTGATGGAACATAACGATGGATTATTTGGGACCAAACCTACATTTGTTTTTGAAGTAGAAGTCCTGGGAGTGCATTCTGACGAAGAACAGGAAAGGTAAGACCATTTTTCTTATAGGAAATGTGATTTTGGTGAAGGCTAAACTGGGTGGGTGTCTAAATAGCTAGCCCGTGATGGCTGGGCTATGTACTTAGAATATTGCAAAATGTGCTTCATCCGAAAAGCTATTTTAAAATCGGACATATCGAGTGGATAGAGGAGTTCTGTATCTATAATTCTTAAAATAATTGTTATGCTTTTTGTGAACGTTTATCGTGAGTAATTTAGTAAATTGTTAGTAAATTCCCCGGAAGTTTGCAGGGGGTATGCTAGTTCTGAACGTCACATGCTAATGTAAAAAGCTGGTTTTTGATATAAATATGAACTTGATTGAACAGACATGCATGTATTGTATAACATAATGTCCTAGGTGTGTCATCTGATGAAGATCATCAAAGGTTAGTGCTGCATTTAGCTGTCTTCTGGGTTTTTGTGACATTATATGCTAGCTTGAAAAATGGGTGTCTGATTATTTCTGGCTGGGTACTCTGCTGACATAATCTAATGTTTTGCTTTCGCTGTAAAGCCTTTTTGAAATCGGACAGTGTGGTTAGATTAACGAGAGTCTTGTCTTTAAATAGCTGTAAAATAGTCATATGTTTGAAAAATTGAAGTTTTCGGATTTTAGAGGAATTTGTATTTCGCGCCACGCCCATCATTGGATATTAGAGCAGACGTTCCGCTAGCGGAACATCTAGATGTAAGAGGTTAACTGTACATGTTTGAACTTGTTACCTGTATAAAAGACACCTGTCCACACACTCAATCAAACAGACTCCAACCTCTCCACAATGACCAAGACCAGAGAGCTGTGTAAGGACATCAGGGATAGAATTGTAGACCTGCACAAGGCTGGGATGGGCTACAGGACAATAGGCAAGCAGCTTGGTGAGAAGACAACAACTGTTGGTGCAATTATTAGAAAAGGGAAGAAGTTCAAGATGATGGTCAATCATCCTCGGTCTGGGGCTCCATGCAAGATCTCACCTCGTGGGGCATCAATGATCACGAGGAAGGTGAGGGATCAGCCCAGAACTACAAGGCAGGACCTGGTCAATGACCTGAAGAGAGCAGGGACCACAGACTCAAAGAAAACCATTAGTAACACACTACGCCGTCATGGATTAAAATCCTGCAGCAACGCAAGGTCCCCCTGCTCAAGCCAGCGCATGTCCAGGCCCGTCTGAAGTTTGTCAATGACCATCTGGATGATCCAGAGGAGGAATGGGAGATGGTCATGTGGTCTGATGAGACAAAAATAGAGCTTTTTGGTCTAAACTCCACTCGCCGTGTTTGGAGGAAGAAGAAGGATGAGTACAACCCCAAAGAACACCATCCCAACCGTGAAGCATGGAGGTGGAAACACCATTCTTTGGGGATGCTTTTCTGCAAAGGGGACAGGACGACTGCACCGTATTGAGGGGAGGATGGATGGGGCCATGTATCGCGAGATCTTGGCCAACAACCTCCTTCCCTCAGTAAGAGCATCGAAGATGGGTCGTGGCTGGGTCTTCCAGCATGACAACGACCCGAAACACACAGCCAGGGCAACTAAGGAGTGGCTCCATAAGAAGCATCTCAAGGTCCTGGAGTGGCCTAGCCAGTCTCCAGACCTGAACCCAATAGAACATCTTTGGAGGGAGCTGAAAGTCCGTATTGCCCAGCGACAGCCCCGAAACCTGAAGGATCTGGAGAAGGTCTGTACGGAGGAGTGGGCCAAAATCCCTGATGCAGTGTGTGCAAACCTGGTCAAGAACTACAGGAAACGTATGATCTCTGTAATTGCAAACAAAGATTTATGTACCAAATATTAAGTTCTGCTTTTCTGATGTATCAAATACTTATGTCATGCAATAAAATGCAAATTAATTACTTAAAAATCATACAATTGAAGTGTACGTATGATAAAAATTACAGACCTCTACATGCTTTGTAAGTAGGAAAACCTGCAAAATCGGCAGTGTATCAAATACTTGTTCTCCCCACTGTATGTATGCATGGAGCATAATGTATTTTACTGTTTTATTCACATGTTTTCAAGTACTGCTGACAAATAATGCATTCTGATTCTTGCATAGATTTTAATGGACACATAGGATGTGTGTGCAATAGTTTTTTGAAGGTTGTACTGATTATGATGAGCTAATGCTAAGCTATTTTCCAGCTATATGTGGCGCCATGTTTGCACAATGCATTCTGGTTGTCACATAAGCGTCTGCCAGACCAAAGATGATCGTTCACTCAACTGACTTATGGTGCATTCAAGACAACTGGGAACTCAAAAAAATATGAGGTCAAATCATGATGTCAGTGATTTTCAGGTCCGAAGGTCGGATCTCTAGAAGAGGCCCGAGGTCTCTAGGTGAAATTCCGAGTTGGATGACCGTTCAAAAAAATTTCCCCAGTCGGAGCTCGTTTTTTTCCAAGTTCCCAGTTGTCTTGAACGCACTGAAGTCGGACGTCAGAGATTTCCGAGTTTCCAGTTGTTTTCAACATGGAATCAGATTGTAACTATGGTAGTTCAGGGTTGCCAGCTCAGACCCCATTTCCGTTTTATTTTTATTTAGCGTATAAACTTCTTCTGTTTGCCACCCATTTATTGATAAATCCCCATCATAGTAATATTTCCTGCATCTTATCCCCCCATGATACCTTCCCTGATATCTACCCCCATGAACTTATACACTGTAACAAGTACATTGAAGATTTGTAAAATGCTGAAAAGTGGCCAAACTAAGTTCATATGTTTCAGGCAATGAGCGCAGCCATCTTTGACTTTGTTTACGTCCATCTTATAGTGAATGGCATTCAGGAATTAGGGAGTTTTCACTTAAACATAAACCATCATAAAGAATTTAGCTGCTGTTAGCTTAGCTGACACGCATCTCTTTTCTAAACAATAAAAGGTGAAATTGAGGAATACAGTTGTGAAGACCTTTATTTCCCAGCAGTACAAAACATTGTTTAGATGCTTTTCAAACAACAATGCTGTTTAGACGGGTTTGTTGCATCATACATTCTGTTGCTACTGTTCCAATCACATATTTGTGATGGAACGCTGCAAGTACCAGTCAACAATGACCACAATATGTGAGCGTACACATCAAAGGGTTCAACACTATTATTGCACATAGAGTGAGTCCATGCAAATTATTATGTGACTTGTTAAGCAAATGTTTACTCCTGAACTGATTTAGGCTTGCCATAACAAAGGGGTTGAACACTTATTGACTCATGACATTTCAGCTTTTCATTTTTTATTAATTTATAAAAATGTATAAAAACATAATTACACTTTGGCATTATGGGGTATTGTCTATAGGCCAGTGACACAGCATCTCCATTTAATCCATTTTAAATTTAGGCTGTAACCCAACAAAATGTGGAAAAAGACAAGGGGTGTGTCTACATAACTGTTGGCACTGTAAGTCTGCAGCACACAGACCATTAACATAATGCACTCTGGGGGTTGTCTGTGGAATATATCCATGCGTGTTTGTTTACTTGTCTCTAGAAACCCACCCATACATGCACGCACGCACGAAAACACACACACACACACCTCACCAGCAGACATAATTATCCTTGCATTTCACTGTACCAGTGCTGCAGAATGATAAGGAGGTGATAGTTTATTATTACAATGCCCTATGAGTCCTGTCTGGAAAATGAATTGGAGCCAGATCCCTCAGGGCTACACTGCCAGGCAATTACGGAAGAGTTACTGTCAGAACCAACATGCCTCATTATCATAGCTTGCACAAAGCACCTGCTCACTAAAGCATAGGGAAACAAACCGATTACACCAAACGTTCTTGAAATGATGCTGAAACCAAGTGATGTCCGAGAATGGGAGACGAGGATGTGCTATATTTCTGCAACATTAATAACGCCAACTGTTTTCAAAAAGCGTGGACATGAGGGACCCTCGCAGAGCGACTGAAGTAGCACCAAACGTTTTGGGAACATCACTGTGGATGTGCACGAAAGCTGCTGATCGAAAGCAGGAGGAACTGATTAGAAGAGAGGGTACAGGTTTGACCTTTTCCAAACATGTTCAACCTTTAAACAACATTTCTCCATAGTTGAGCATTTTGTCTACAAAAGATTGTCATCTGGGGATGAAAGAAGCTTGTTTTCCTTTATAAAAAACGAATTCACTTACAAATGCATAGGCCCCAAAGTCCATCAGTACTGGAAGCGTGCTGGAGGGGTCAATGTAAAAATAATATATCTAAGTCAACACAGTACGGCTCGGGTTGGCACAATAGTGTGAAATGGGTCTTAAAACATGTCCAAATCTTGACCTGACCTGACTCTGGTTAGAAGAAGATGAGGATGGGGACTCATGCTCTGCTGGCTGTTTTCATGTTTGCCTGTGATATCATTTCTCTGTCTAATCCTGGATTAAATGGCTTTGACCAAGCAAAAGCCCACTTTTCTCACAATTTTCCCAAAGCAGTATACCAGTAACTCTTCTGGGGAGTTCAAAGAATGACGCTCCATAGCCTTTGCTATGTGTTGTATACTGAGCTGGTTTAAATAGTCATTAAGGATATCATCCAAAATGTGCAAAGGGATATAGTATAACTAATAAAATAATAATTAGGAAACTAGAAGTGATAAATAGCTCTCTTTTTTCCCTTTTCGCATTCTCTTCATTATTATCTCTATCTTGTGGTCTTCCTCACATTGTTGGACTTCACTGGTCTGTGCCCGTCTAACACTGGGGTCAGCCAAGGGTCATGACCTCTCGTTAAAAGGTCAGGGGTTGGAAGTTCCCTCACACACACACAACACTTTGTCTTCTTTGGCCTTAATTAAACCAACGCGTCTCTTTCCAACACAGGGACATCTCTACAAGGGCTTCCTATCCTCCTTCTCCTCTCCCTCGCTAATCCAAGGAAATATGATTGCCTACAAGAGTATTTGGCTTTAACCTGTCCTATTCTTTCTGTTCAGTGCAGATGAGGGAAGGGTACAAGGAGAGGAAACCTTTAATGATTATTGAGATACATCCTCAGTGTCCCTATCTCCCTTGCCTGACCTTCTGATGTACCATACTGAGACCATACAGAAAGGAATGGTAGCCGGCAATGATGTTTTCTACTCATACTTCTGTGATGCTAATTGGCTAATTCATGTAGGAGAGACAACTGTAGCTGTTTCACAAACTACTTTTATTTATATCTCTGCCATGTTCCTTTTGTGTTGGACATACAGTAAGTAGGGTCTACAGCAGGGCTGTTCAATTCTGGTCCTGGTGGGTCGAAAAATGACTGTTTTTTGTTTCTAACTGTTAGTTAATTGCACTCACCTGGTTTTCCAGGTCTGAATTAGTCCCTTATTAGGAGAATATGAAAACCAGTAGTGTTTCGGCCCTCCAGGACTGACATTGAACAGCCCTGGCTACTGAACTCCTTGTGCCCATCTGTCTCTCTCTCTCTCTCAGAGCTCATTCCTCTCCCTCTTGTTCAAACTCTCTCCTCTCTCTCTCCATCCATCTCAATCTCTCTCGAAGCTACATACTTCTTCTCCCACTTGATCAGTATCTGCATCTATCTCTCTCAGCCTCAGTCTTTTCCTCTCTGTCCATCTCTTCCTGTGTCCCTCTCTCTGTCCATCTCTCTCTGTCCATCTCTCTCTCTCTCTCTTTCTCGCTCTCTCTCTCTCTCATCTTATCCAGTTTGTCTAGAGACCTAACTTCTCTATTTCACCAGTACAGCAGTCACTCACATGCCAGTGTTCTGTCTATAGAGTGTAAACAATGGCTTTGACATGAAACACCTGTCCATTTCCAGCACTGGTTCATTCAATAGGCTTGATTATATTACACCTTGTATGTGTGTGCGTGTGCATGCATGTCTGCTTGACTACATATTTGTTTGTGTGTGTTGTACATGTGCACTTGTGTATGTGCTGTGTTTGCATGTGTATGTGTGTGAGGTCAAGGGCACCATGCATATCCCTATTTAGCATCAACAGAGGATTACAACATGGCCTCGCCTTGCTTTGTCTGGTGATCGCCCATGGCCATGACGAATGGCATTACCTTTCCTCTTTAAGGATCAGTGGTGCACCTGTGACTGAAAGGGAACAAAAAGCTTTCCTTAAATTACAATCTGGGCTGCTTAACTCATTGTGGCCCAGTGCCTCCATTTGTGGCGGTTACGAATTGAAAAACTACAATGGTCTCGACAGACATTAAGTATCTTTCAAAAATGGATCGTGTGAAAATATCCAAGGATCTAAAAAGGCCTTTTGAGAGTGCACAGTTGTTTTACATGGCTTGTACAGTGCTACCATCTCATGTAGTTATCACAAGAGGTCGTCCCAAGTAACTGTGAGCTACACACCCAGACAGGTACTTCTTGTCCCATTGTCTTGTCAAGTTGTCTCCTTGATTGCCTGCCCCTGTCTTAATGCCCCCACCCCCGGTTCGGTTTCACTCAATCAACAGTTTTTATTTCCCCAAAGGGGATAGGCTCATAGCCTACGTCCAGACACCAGGTTTCAATTTCCTGTTGTAACGTTGTCTGAATGGAGTTTGGACAAACAAAAAACCAGTCTGCGTAGCACATCGCTCGTACATGCACAGATCAAACAGCCCATAAGTTCAGTTACAGCGCACCCTGTTCATGTGACAGATGAGGACACAGGAGAGAAGTCCGTCTGCCGTTGTGACGTGAGACTACAAAGAGCACATCTGCTAAAACAAGCGTAACCACGGTAGAACTGAAATATTCATACACATACAGTATGTACAGCAGGAAGGCCATTGGAAAAGGCCATTGGAAAACGTTCTATTTAAAAAGGGCAACCATCATATTTGATTCCCCCCCACGATGAAATCGGGGAGCGGACTGTGGATCTGTCTCTGTCCGTTCAAACGTTCGACACGCGATATCTCAGCACTGGGACGATCTTCCAGAAACTTGGGTGAATGATGCGTCTAGCCATAGAGATCAGGCTTTTACAAAACTCCACTGATTGGCCTAAGGCGGGAACTATAGTAATTAACTGAAATGTGTTAGTAACAAGCAGTATCTCAATTGGCCCAAGGGGGGGCTGCATCATTCATGGGGGACGACATGTTTACCGTTGCCTTGTTTATTGCTTGTTTTATTCAAGGGAATAATGTCGGTAAAGAACGAATGTAAATCCCTAAAAAACATTGACTGTCGAAAGCTTTGTTGAACTCCTGCTATAAAACTCTACTACCTCATTATCCTCATCAGAATGTAAAAAGTCAGTTGGTAGTAAATCAAGTGGTGCTGGTGGGTTTGATGACTCTGCCATATAGTGTGTGAAACAATGGCGGAAAGAATGTGCGGTCTCACTTTACAGTGCTCATTAATTAACGAAGAAGGTTTAAAACACACAGACAGTCAGGGTGAATGTTGGAGGAGGTAAAACTATAAGTAACGATGGGGCGGACAGATTCATTCTGCATTTCTCTGAACGACAATACTGTAGTCAACTGAACAAAACGATAATCTCCTACTTTAAGAGGGATTATCTGAAGAGTTTTTATCACACCTTTTCCCATTACAATATCCTTTCAGTGATAATTGAATCTGAATCCTGATTGACGCTCAACATCGAGGACGGGAGTTATGAAGTCCTGCAACTCAAGAGAGGGACTGAATAGTTCCCCCAAAAAATGCTTGTCCAGTGAGGGGAGATACTTTATTGTAAGACTTCTCCTCAGTATGAGTAATCCCGATCTTACTAGTTAGAGAGAAGGAGAGAGACAGAGAGCGAGAGAGAAAAAGAGAGAGAGAGAGAGAAAAAAAGAGAGCAAGAGAGTAAAGAGAGAGGGAGAAAAAGAGAGCGAGAGGGAGAGAAAAAGAGAGGGAGAGAGTAAAGAGAGAGGGAGAAAAAGAGAGCGAGAGGGAGAGAAAAAGAGAGGGAGAGAGTAAAGAGAGAGGGAGAAAAAGAGAGCGAGAGGGAGAGAAAAAGAGAGGGAGAGAGTAAAGAGAGGCGGGAGAGAGACAGTAAAGAGAGAGTGAAAAAGAGAGCGAGATAGTAAAGAGAGAGAGAAAGAGAGAGACAGTAAAGAGAGAGGGAGAGAGAGAGATAAGCCACAACCACATCTGTGTGTTTCTCCAACAGAGAGTGGCCAGCCAGCCTTGTGTGTGTATGTAGTCTATAGAAGGCTGTGGGTCTGTGAAGCATCCATCATGCTGCTGCATGGTGAATAAAAGGATTAACCAGACCCTGGGAGACACTGGCTAGCCCACAGGGCAGGAGCACAGAATTCTACCTTAGCCAGAATGGTTGAGTAAGGCAGCCCATGGCAATGGGGACCTCTTGAACCCCAACAAACGTTTGGTTCCTCTCCAGAGGTCACTGAGAAAGTTACAGCAGAAGACCCTGTTTGATATAAAGAAGTGTCATGCTAAGTGTGGCTGTCTTCTGTTATAAACCAACAAAGGAAGTAGTCAAAGTGGTCACGGGTAAAGAGACAACCGGCTTCTATTACTACACCCCCTCACACACCCTGCATTCACGTAGAACCTGTGCCAATCATTTCATTGGCAATAGCCAATGTCATATCTCAGTTCCCAGGTTGCATGGAGACAGTAGGGTAGAGGTGCAAATCCTCCATGGAGTGATGCCACCAAACACACAAAGGCAGCCTGTCATTCATTCAATAGGGATTACCATACACATAAACTAGCAAGTTCTACAATGCATAATTTTGCTTGGGTGGGAAAGCATGACTGATGGTCTTTGGGGATTCCTGTTTGATGGTGTATGTATATATATATTATGTGTGTGTGTGTGTTTCGTGTGGTGTGAGTCCAGCTGCTGATCTGAGATCTGCAACGTGCCACACTTATTAGCCCAGGGCTGTCTGCTCTCTAAACTGATAATGTGGCAGCACAGCTGGAGCATTAGGGGAAGGGGATACCTAATCAGTAGCACAACTGAATGCATTCAACCGAAATATGTATTCCGCATTTAACCCCACCCCTCTGAATCAGTGAGGTGCGGAAGGGGGGGCTGCTACCTTAATCGTCGTCCACGTCATTGGCTCACACGCTTCAACAGCGGAGGTGGCAATAACACTAAATGCATCATCATAATAGATTAGCCAAATCCTTCACAATGTATTACACCAGCTCCTGAGGGCCATCATCGTTTTTAAAAAATTGGTCAGGGCCCCTGACCATTGCGCCTGGTCGGTAATCCGGCCATGGTTCCACACAAGGACACAGAAACATCACTTAACACATGGAATTTGCACACAAGGAAGAAGTACATGGACACTGGTTCAAACCAACAAAGGGAGCTGTAATAGAAAAGTCTAACCTTCCTTGTTGGATGTTGAATACTTCAAATATACCATTTGCCGGCACATCAGGATTGAGTTGATGAGAAACATCTATAACTCTAAAGATAATATTTGACTAGGGGCCGGGTTTAATCAAACCTGCCTTAGCAATGTTTATGCAGTATCATTATTTACATAACTAGACCTACTGCCCACACAATGATCTCAAAGATCCTACCTGTGAGAGGAGTCGACATTGTAGTTTATAGTGTCCAAGCACACTTTAGTGACTACACAGAGAAAAGGTTTCTGTCTAAACGCCGATGTCTAAAATCAGGGTTCTCCAATCCTGGTCCCGGAGAGAAAGTCCAGGCTTTCATTCCAGCCCCTCATTAAAACACACCAGATCGAAGGCCCTGAAAAGTTGATTATTTGATTACTGTGTTTAGTAATGGGCTGGGGGAAAAGCATGCACACACCCAGTATTTCTCCAGGACTGGAGTTGGAGGATCCTGGTTTAATTGCGGATTGAACTGATTTGCTCCTTGTGTACACATGGATGTACAGTGCTGGCTCTTGTCCAGACTGGATTCCAGAATGATTCCACATTCTGTAGAGTAAAAGCTCATGTCACTGTGAGATGGGTCAATTGGCATTGTGGGACCGTGTGGGAACAGGCTGTATGACAGGCATCCTGCTGGTTCTGGCACACTCTCATTGTGCCTTGTTTAAGTGACTCTGGAGAGTGTCTGTCGATGACCGGGTGGCATGACGACGTTCCACAGTGTGTGCCTGACGGGAGGAGTGTGAAATGAGTTGGAGTGTAAGTGTGTGGTCACACTTTTCGTTGCATTCTGATCTGTCCGGCCTGTATTCTCCAACACCAGGTCCCCTGTACTGGGGTGATAAGACTGAGTGGCCCAAAGTGTGTGTGTGTGTGTGTACCTGCATGTGTATCTGTGCTAAGTGCGTAGGGCTGGGAATTGCCAGGGACCTCACGATACAATATTATCACGATAGTCAGGTGCCGATACGATACGTATTGCAATTCTCACGATTCTAGATGTACTGCGATGCGATACTGGGATTTTATTGCGATTCGATGTTCCAAACATATTGCTCACCATATGTCTGCTGCAGAAGGATACGAGAGAGCCATGAGAAAACGAGTTTGGATCAGTCATGGGAAAAAAAGTGCGGAAAACAAATTGTCTCCCTATTAAAAAAATACTGCCGTTTTGGAGCAGGTACAGCCAACTAGCTCAAAAATAACATTGCGATATTGTCAAAACGATACGATATATTGTCAAAAATAATATCCCAATACGTAACTTTATCAATAATTTCCCCATCACTATACATGCGTACAATTAGGAGTATGTGTGCATGTGATAAAGAACAAATGAGGGAAAGAAATATAGTATCTCTGTGTGTGTGCATTAGTGCGAGCGTCCGTGCATGCGTACGCTCCTTCCTGTACATAATGACCCATCCAGAGAGTCTGTCTGATTGTGGACTCTGTCTAATGGCTCCAGCCGTTTAAGGTTTCCATCATTATCCTCCCTGGACTCGGGCCAAACACACAGTGCAGGGATGTTTGTTTATCCAGCGTTTCTAATGTGTCATCCTAACGTTCCCCTGCAACTGAACTGCAATAGGATAAGGAGGGCCTGGTCCAGTCGCCAGCCATATTCCGAGCAGCTGATCTAGCTCTTGAGGTCATCTGGCCAGAGCAAATCAGCATGCAGGATATGTGGGGCCCGACTCCCTGGAAAACAAGTGGACCTCATTATGACCTACAGGCACAGTGACTTCCCCCGGTCTCCCACACATTGCCATGGCCACAGATTCTGCCTGTTTCCTCTCACTGTCTGTCTTGGTTAGGATGTACTGTATCATTTCACACCACAGAGAAATCCGATCTTGCAATCTGCATCTCTGTCTCGATCACTCTCTGGGTGGTGTGAGAAAAATGATTGTGTTGTGTCATTCAGACAGTCTTCCTGAAGTCTATTTCTTTTTCTCCCGCTTTGTCATTTAGTTCCTCGCTCAAACGTCTCTAATGTCTCTAGAGCGGGACAGTGAATGTTTTAAACAAGATATCACTTAACCCAGCTTGTTTGGAGGAAAAGAGAGAGATTTACTGGAATCAAAAGGGGAGAGTTCCATCATAATGATCTCAGAGGACTTATTTATAAGAACAAAAAAAATCTACTTTGGGTAAAACGCACTAGCATACATTGAAGTGTGGGAGCGTCTATAGAAAATACCATTAAGGATTATATACAGACTGTGATTTATGGACCAAGAGCCATTTGAAAGCATTTTAAAATGTATTTGCTATGGCTACATGACATCAGTGTATTTGGCAAATTGCTCCTTCAGGAAGAACGGTGTGCATTCGGTCTCCATGTGGTACTCTGCCAATAATGAAAGTATTCACACCCACCATTCTGTGATTGTTTCCTGTCCCCTCACCTTGAAGCTCTCACCAATTAGAGCTACCAGCTTTCACGTTCCTGTCCGGTCAACTTGATTAGATGCCTGTCACGTTAATAAAAATGAAGGGAACATGAGTAACGACAGCTTCTAGGCTAATTTGTCATCATTCTTATGAAAAAGGTTGAGATCATGCTTGTTAGGAGGACCCCTGTCATTATTCACCAAGTAACATGCCTGTGACGAAGACTTAAATAGGAGTTGAAAGCTAAGCATACAGCTAAGTAAATTAGTGAGGAGGGGACGTCATTGATGTTCAATGAAATTAAATATGCTTCACCAACACACAAACACACGCACGCGCATACACACACACACACACGTACACACACACACACAAAATTGCCTCTATAAAATGCAGTTGACAAGACCGAAACTATCTTCCCAATTCCACCGGGACCAATGGCAGAGATAAAAAGTTGATGAGGCTGTCCTATTCCACAGAAGAGATGCTTTCGGCATCTGTGGCAAATCGTTTTAACCAGATTTCCAAATGCATAAAGGATTCGTTCTGATCATGGAGCCTGGTGAGGCTATTTTGGCATTGGCTCGTCTAGACATAGATCTAATCTAATTGGTCACATGGAGCCTGACCAACAACAGAAATAGAAGAGCAACTAAACCACATCTGAGCCGGATGGGTGCATTTTCTGCCAACATTGTCTCCACATTGTCCCGGGGGTGTGGGTGGCTGGGAGGGTGTGTGAATGGTTGTAGGAGGACTCCGCTGCTTGCTTTCATGGTATTTCTGATAAGCTGATTGGATTTCTTTATAGGAGGGAAGGAGAAATATATTTTATGGGTAAGTTCAAGGAAGCACCCGATCATAGGATGAATTGTGATTGCTAAAACCATGACGCAATTATGACAATATAAACGCTCTCAAAGAAATACCAGAAATAGAAGTTCAAATAAATGCTCTCACTAAGAGCAATTAATGTCTCCTTCTCTGAGTTGTGTTATTGTAAGCAGTGACAATGGATGATACTGACAACTGACACAAAGGCTTTGAAGGGAAATTACAGCACTCCCACTGAGTTCCCTACCTTCCACTGAACATGCTGGACACGAGGTTGCACAGCCGGACGCAGTCAGCCTCATCCGAGCGTGACTGTGCTCTACTTCCCAGAAACACCTTTTCTCCTTGTAGCCTGATGGTGGAAACATGGACCGACACAGATGACCAACAGACCAGAGAGGATATCGCAGGGCTACAACATGCTGCTTGCTCCAAGCTCTGGGCCAACTCATCCTCTTTAATCTCTCTGAACACTCTCTCTGGCCTCCAACACAACCATATTTCTCAGTACTGAGTGATCCTTTAGTCTCCGTGCCATATCCGTCTTTATGAGCAAGTAGCATTTGATTTTTACGTCATGAAGCGCAAGGATTCTTGTATTGGAACATCTCTAACGAACAAAAGTCCTCCCACATTTTTCATTGTTAGCGGGGTCACATAAAGAAGATGACACAATATCATAAACCACCAACCTGATGGAGCTCAGTAGGAACCACTAAGCAGGGCTTAGGAGTTAGCCTACGCACTAATTGCTTTTCATGTAGATTAATCCACTGTGGCTGTCCCTTGACCATCCATCAAGGTCAGAGTGAGCAAAATTCCCAACTCATTAACAATCACCCAGTATTTCCATGGTGGCTTGGGGGATGTACGTCTGTAGCCATTTTGATTGATACGTTAACTGTGATTACATAGTACCTGTCTTGACTGCATCAAATCGTGAGAAGCTAGCTAGTTAACCTGTTTGGGATAGGGGGCAGTATTTTCACGGCCGGATAAAAAACGTACCCGATTTAATCTGGTTACTACTCCTGCCCAGAAACTAGAATATGCATATAATTAGTAGATTTGGATAGAAAACAATCTAAAGTTTCTAAAACTGTTTGAATAGTGTCTGTGAGTATAACAGAACTCATATGGCAGGCCAAAACCTGAGAAGATTCTATAAAGGAAGTGCCCTGTCTGACCATTTCTTGTCCTTCTAGGGCATCTCTATCAAAAATACAGCATCTCTGCTGTAACGTGACATTTTCTAAGGCTTTCATTGGCTCTAGGAAGGCGCCAGAAAGTGGAATGAGAGCTCTGCAGTCTCTGGGCGAAAAACAGCAGGGTTTTTTGTGAGTGGTCCTTCTGGGAACAATGACACTGTGGCGCACGTCCACGAGACGACTCAATTTTTTTCTTTCAGTGTTTGAACGAATACATCGTCGCCCGGTTGGAATATTATCGCTATTTTACGAGAAAAATAGCATAACAATTTATTTTAAACAGCGTTTGACATGCTTCGAAGTACGGTAATGGAATATTTTGAAACTTTTTGTCACGAAATGCACCGGCGCGTCACCCTTCGGATAGTGACTTGAACGCACGAACAAAACGGAGCTATTTGGATATAACTATGGATTATTTAGAACCAAAACAACATTTGTTGTTGAAGTAGAAGTCCTGGGAGTGCATTCTGACGAAGAACAGCAAAGGTAATCCAATTTTTCTTATAGTAAATCTGAGTTTGGTGAGGGCCAAACTTGGTGGGTGTCAAATTAGCTAGCCGTGATGGCCGGGCTATCTACTCAGAATATTGCAAAATGTGCTTTCACCGAAAAGCTATTTTAAAATCTGACACCGCGATTGCATAAAGGAGTTCTGTATCTATAATTCTTAAAATAATTGTTATGTATTTTGTGAACGTTAATCGTGAGTAATTTAGTAAATTCACCGGAAGTTTTCGGTGGGTATGCTAGTTCTGAACAAAACATGCTAATGTAAAAAGCTGTTTTTTGATATAAATATGAACTTGATTGAACAAAGCATGCATGTATTGTATAACATAATGTCCTAGGAGTGTCATCTGATGAAGATCATCAAAGGTTAGTGCTGCATTTAGCTGTGGTTTTGGTTTTTGTGACATATGCTAGCTTGAAAAATGGGTGTGTGATTATTTCTGGCTGGGTACTCTCCTGACATAATCTAATGTTTTGCTTTCGCTGTAAAGCCTTTTTGAAATCTGACAATGTGGTTAGATAAAGGAGAGTCTTATATTTCAAATGTTGTAAAATAGTCATATGTTTGAGAAATTGAAATTATAGCATTTTTAAGGTTTTTTGTATTTCGCGCCAGGCGCTACCATTGGATATTGGTGAGGCGTTCCGCTAGCGGAACCTCTGTCCATAAGAGGTTTTAAGCTAGCTAACTTTACCTAGCTAGGCTAATTGAGACAGCAGTGCATGCGCTTTCTCATCCTACAGTCAGTGCTTGACTTGGACTGAAATAGGTGCCGGTACTCATTTTGGGTGCTGGTACTGTTTACATTTAGGTGTAGGAGCTCCACAATACTTTTGAGCTAAAGAGGAACAGGAGTTCAAGCAGTAGAACATTTGAGGTGCCGGTACTCAGCTCCGACAAGCTCCTGCCCAAGTCAAGCACTGCCTACAGTTACAAATACAGTTACAGTTACAACTCCATTCAGAATATTAAGTAGCAGCCTACCTGTTGGCTCTCAGTCGTTGTAGCCTATCCTTCTCCTGTAACTTTTAATTACGTCATTTTAATTCCATCTTCCATTGATTAGATATCTCCTAACTTTTGCACAGAGGCTTTATGGCAGTGGCCTATTGCCACTTTGATGACTTATGATTGGCCAACAACAACAACACGCTACACTTGCCACGCGCAACGCTCGTGAAAAGCAAGAGCAGCAGCATAAATTATAAAAATGTCTCTCGGATCTGTAGGGTCCTTCCGGACAAGTCAGTTATAATTACACATACCTGAGACGAGTGACAATCATATCAGATCTGACCCAGACCTGTGACAGTACCCGCTCAGGTCCCGGGTCGGGTCTCAGGTATTCGGGTACAGGTGGATCTGTGAAGACCTCTAGTGCAGACAACCAACTTTTTGTCTCTGATATTCTCTTCTTTTCTGGTGTGATTTATCAGTAAGATTTCTGAGGTTCCACTGATGGCCTACTATTGAGTGGTATCATTCATCACCAATACATTTCTGTCACAGAGGATGAAAGTTCTATTTCAATGGCCATGACATGTCTGTCATTAACCTATTTCGATACGGGGCAGCAACACAGATTGGCCTCTCCAGATGTACCCGGGCATGGTTCCGGACCCCTGACGGGAGCATTAGCATTGGCCACCCGCAGCCATGTGTCCACCACCAGCTGGGGCCAGCTGCCACCCTCCACCAAAGACCTGGCTAGTCTGCCAATCAAGACATTTGGGAATCATGGTGGGGTACAGAGTAGGATACATTTGAAGTTGGAAGTTTACATACACCTTAGCCAAATACATTTAAACTCAGTTTTTCACAAATCCTGACATTTAATTATAGTAAAAAATCTATGTCTTAGATCAGTTAGGATCACCACTTTAATTTAAGTATGTGAAATGTCAGAATAATAGTAGAGAGAATGATTTATTTCAGCTTTTATTTCTTTCATCACATTCCCAGTCGGTCAGAAGTTTACATACACTCAATTAGTATTTTGTAGCATTGCCTTTAAATTGTTTAACGTCAGTCAAACGTTTCAGGTAGCCTTCCACAAGATTCCCACAGTAGATTGGGTGAATTTTGGCCCATTCCTCCTGACAGAGCTGGTGTAACTGAGTCAGGTATGTAGGCCTCCTTGCTCGCTCACGCTTTTTCAGTTTTTCCTACACATTTTCTATTGGATTGAGGTCAGGGCTTTGTGATGGCCACTCCAATACCTTGACTTTGTTGTCCTTAAGCCATTTTGCCACAACTTTGGAAGTGTGCTTGGGGTCATTGTCCATTTGGAAGACCAATTTGCGACCAAGCTTTAACTTCCTGACTGATGTCTTGAGATGTTGTGTTGCTTCAATATATCCACATAATTTTCCTGCCTCATGATGCCATCTATTTTGTGAAGTGCACCAGTCCCTCCTGCAGCAAAGCACCCCCACAACATGATGCTGCCACCCCCGTGCTTCACGGTTGGGATGGTGATCTTTGGCTTGCAAACCGCCCCCTTTTTCCTCTAAACATAACGATGGTCATTATGGCCAAACAGTTCCATTTTTGTTTAATCAGACCAGAGGACATTTCTCCAAAAAGTACGATCGTTGTCCCCATGTGCAGTGCAAACCGTATTCTGGCATTTTTATGCCGGTTTTGGAGCAGTGGCTTCTTCCTTGCTGAGTGGCCTTTCAGGTTATGTCGATTTTGGACTCATATTACTGTGGATATAGATACTTTTGCACCTGTTTCCTCCAGCATCTTCACAAGGTCCTTTGCTGTTGTTCTGGGATTGATTTGCACTTTTCGCACCAAAGTACGTTCATCTCTAGGAGACAGAATGCATCTCCTTCCTAAGCGGTATGATGGCTGAGGGGTCCCATGGTGTTTATACTTGCATACTATTGTTTGTACAGATGAACGTGGTATCTTCAGGTGTTTGGAAATTGCTCCCAAGGATGAACCAGACTTGTGGAGGTCGACAATTTTTTTCTGAGGTCTTGGCTGATTTCTTTTGATTTTCCCATGATGTCAAGCAAAGATGTCAAGCAAAGAGGCACTGAGTTTAAAGGTAGGCCTTGAAATACATCCACAGGTACACCTCCAATTGACTCAAATTTGTTCAATTAGCCTATCAGAAGCTTCTAAAGCTATGATATCATTTTCTGGAATTTTCCAAGCTGTTTCAAGGCACAGTCTACTAAGTGCATGTAAACATCTGCCCCACTGGAATTGTGATACAGTGAACTATAAGTGAAATAATCTGTCTGTAAACAATTGTTGGAAACATTACTTGTGTCATGCACAAAGTAGATGTCCTAACCGACTTGCCAAAACTATAGTTTGTTAACAAGAAATTTGTGGAGTGGTTGAAAAACAAGTTTTAATGACTCCAACCTAAGCGTATATAAACTTCCGACTTCAACTGTACATGTTGTAAACAAAACAGGAGGCAGACAAGCAGTCAAAGTAGAAGTGTTCTTTTTCAGCAACTCTGGCTAGTGGCTACGATATGGCAGCAACTACAAAGATTAGCCTACATCATCACACAAAGCGCAGATAGTTTTTTACTCCAATATAATGTGTAGGGACTTTGTCCTGCTTGTGCAACTGCAATATCCATTACAATAAAGAGAGGTTATAGCCTTTGAATGTTCGTTCAACTCGCTGCAGGGTTTTTATTTCAGCTGTTCGGAAATATGAGGCAGAAATATGAGGCAGAGACATAGGCTACATCATCATGAGTAAAGAGAGAAACATGAAGGGAGGTGGGGTGTAAGCAGCAGCTACAGATGTAGGATCTTAATTTGAGCCAGTATGCTACAGCAGGAAAATAATCCTACAGAAACAGGAAATGTGCATTATTATGTGCATTATAATTAATGGACATTTTTGTAGGGGTTAATACATTTTAAGGGAAAATCAAGTCTGAAATTTCAACGTGGAAATTACAAACTTCAAAAGCCTTTTTAAACTTCAAAAACACAACAATATTTACATTTCATGCATTGCAAGAAAGTTCTCCTGCAACAGGGTGATTAAATTAAGATCCGGTACGTAGAAAAAATGTGTAAAAATTTGATAAAAGAGATCCAGATCCGTAGCTTTGAGAAAGAGGCTCTAACTCCTCTAGCTCCACAATGAGATATGGTGCATGCCAGGCAGCAGGCTGTTAGCCTGCCTGCCGGCTTAGTGGGGTCTGCCACTAGCATAGTCATTATAGTCAGCTCAGCTTTCCCCATTGAGACCATGTCTGTGCCTCGATCTAGGTCGGGCAAAACTAAACATGGCGGTGTTTGCGTTAGCAATCTCACTGGAATAAAGACCTCCTCCAATCCTGTCATTATTGAAAGAGATTGTGATAATATCTTACATCTGAAAATATAACTACTTAATGTTAGATCCCTCACTGATCATATCCTTGATGTGATTGGCCTGACTGAAACATGGCTGAAGCCTGATGTATTTACTGTGTTAAATGAAGACTCTCCTTCTGGTTACACTAGTGACCATATACTCTGAGCATCCCGCAAAGACAGAGGTGTTTCTAGCATTTACGATGAGGACGACGGTGCGCAGAGACACAGCAGATGACTGCGTTTTCGTATTTTGAGCATCTTGTCATTAAATCTATACAGCCTACTCAATCACTTTTTATAGCTACTGTTTACAGGCCTCCTGGGCCATATACAGTGTTCCTCACTGAGTTCCTTGAATTCCAATTAGACCTTGTAGTCATGGGAGATAATATTCACATTTTTGGTGACTTCAATATTCACATGGAAAAAGTGGACTTTTATTGTCCCCAGCTCAAGGTGCATCTGTGTAATGATTATGCTGTTTAATCAGCTTCTTGATAAGCCATACCTGTCAGGTGGATGGATTAGCTTGGCAAAGGAGAAATGCTCACTAACAGGGATGTAAACAAATGAGTGCACAAAATGTGAGAGAAATAAGCTTTTTGTGAGTATGGAACAAAATGTTAATATGTTCCGTGTATATTTTTGTTCGGTGTAGCTCCCAGGTATACAGAAAATACCCGAGCCCTGAAGCAAACTTCCAGAAAATTGGAACAAAAATGGAGCTTCGCCAAACTGGAACTCTACCGACTAGCTTGGAAAGACAGTACCGTGCAATATTGAAGAGCCCTCACTGCTGCTCGATCAGCCTACTTTTCCAACCTAATTGAGGTGAATAAAAACAATCCAAAATGTGATACTGCCACAAAGCTAACTAAAAAGCAGCATTACCCAAGAGAGGATGGTCTTCACTTCAGCAGTGATGAGTTCATGAACATCTTCGACGAAAAGACCATGATCATTAGAAAGCAAATTACAGACTCCTCTTTGAATCTGCGTATTTCAGTTGTCCTGAGTCTGGACAGAACTGCCAGGACCTAGGATCAATGGAGACACTCAAGTTTTTAATCCTGTATCTCTCTTCACATGTACCAAACTCACAAAAATGGCAGTAATAAAGCCTCTCCTGAAAAAGCCAAACCTTGACCAAGACATTTTTATAAAAAATATGAACCTATATTGAATCTCCCATTCCTCTCAAAAATGTTGGAAAAAGCTGTTTGTCCTCTGACAAAACCATTGTAAGTTTCGGTGTTCCTCAAGGTTCCGTTTTAGGACCACTATTGTTTTCACTATATAATCTATCTCTTGGTGATGTCATTCGGAAAGGCAATGTCAACTTTCACTGCTATGCGGACAACACACAGCTGTACATTTCGATGAAACATGGTGAAGCCCCAAAACTGCCTACCCTGGAAGCAGGTGTTTCAGACATAAGGAAGTGGATGGCAGGAAATGTTTTAGTTTTAAACTCAGACAAAACTGAGATGCTAGTTCTAGGTCCCAAGAAACAAAGATATCTGCTGTTTGATCTGAAAATTAATCTTGATGGTTGTACAGTTGTCTCAAATAAAACTGTGAAGGACCTCGGCGTTACTCTGGACCCTGATCTCTCTTTTGACGAACATATAAAGTATATTTCAAGGGCAGCTTAACATTACAAAAATCTGAAACTTTTTGTCAAAAAATTATGCAGAAAAGCTAATCCATCCTCACTTCTAGATTAGACTACTGCAATGCTCTACTTTCCGGCTACCAGGATGAAGCACTAAATCAACTTCATTCAGAGCTAAATACGGCTAAATATAAGTTTGACTAGAACCCCAAAAATGTATCATGTTACTTCAGTGCTAGCCTCTCTACACTGGCTTCCTGTTAAGGCTAGGGATGATTTCAATGTTTTGCTGCTAACCTACAAATTATTACATTGACTTGCTCCTACCTATCTCTCCGATTTGGTCCTGCCGTACATACCTACAAGTATGCTACGGTCACAAGACGCAGGCTTCTTTATTGTCTCTAGAATTTCTAAGCAAACAGCTGAAGGTAGAGCTTTCTCCTATAGAG
The DNA here is from genome assembly GCF_901001165.1 of Salmo trutta. Lineage (NCBI taxonomy): Eukaryota > Metazoa > Chordata > Actinopteri > Salmoniformes > Salmonidae > Salmo > Salmo trutta. Next base: position 15,733,399 of record NC_042963.1, on the reverse strand, counting down.
CTCCATTTTTATGGTATGGTCTGCCTATACATGTTCGAGACGCAAACTCGGTCTCAACCTTAAAGTCTTTATTGAAGACTCATCTCTTCAGTAGGTCCTATGATTGAGTGTAGTCTGACCCAGGGATGCAACGGTGAACGGCAAGGCACTGGAGTGACAAACCGCCTTTGCTGTCTCTGCCTGGCCGGCTCCCTTCTCTCCACTGGGATTCTCTGCCTCTGACCCTATTACGACTTACTAGTGCTCTTCCATGCCATCCCTAGGAGAAGTGCGTCACATCGTGCCAGGCTTTTTCGCTATAGTCAACTTGAGTGGGTTGAGTACAGTGAATTGTAAGTGAAATAATCTGTCTGTAAACAATTGTTCGAAACATTACTTGTGTTATGCACAAAGTAGATGTCCTAACCAACTTGCCAAAACTATAGTTTGTTAACAAGAAATTTGTGGAGTGGTTGAAAAACGAGTTTTAATGATTCCAATCTAAGTTTATGTAAACCTCTGACTTCAACTGTATTTGTAATAATGACAATTACAACAACACTGAATTAACACTTTTATTTTAACTTAATATAATACATAAATAAAATCAATTTAGTCTCAACCAAATAATGAAACATGTTCAATTTGGTTTAAATAATGCAACAACAAAAAAAGTGCAATATGTGCCATGTAAAAAAGCTAACGTTTAAGTTCCTTGCTCAGAACATGAGCACCTATGAAAGCTGGTGGTTCCTTTAAACATGAGTCTTCAATATTCCCAGTTAAGAAGTTTTAGGTTGTAGTTATTATAGGAATTATAAGACTATTTCTCTTTATACCATTTGTATTTCATATAACTTTGACTATTGGATGTTCTTATAGGCACTATAGTATTGCCAGCCTAATCTCGGGAGTCGATAGGCTTGAAGTCATAGACAGCGCTGTGCTTTAAGCATTGCGAAGAGCTGCTGGCAAACGCAGGAAGTACTGTTTGAATGAATGCTTACGAGCATGCTGCTGTCTACCACCGCTCAGTCAAAATGCTCTATCAAATATAAAATCATAGACTTAATTATAATATAATAAACACACAGAAATACGAGCCTTCAGGTCATTAATATGGTCAAGTCCGGAAACTATCATTTCGATAACAAAATGTTTATTATTTCAGTGAAATACGGAACCGTTCCGTATTTTATCGAACGGGTGCAACCCTAAGTCTAAATATTCCTGTTACATTGCACAACCTTCAATGTTATGTCATAATTATGTAAAATTCTAGCAAATGAATTATGGTTTTTGTTAGGAAGAAATGGTCGTCACACAGTTCGCAACGAGCCAGGCGGCCCAAACTGCTGCATATACCCTGACTCTGCTTGCACTGAAAACAAGAGAAGTGACACAATTTCCCTATGTCACATTCTGACCAGTATGAGGGTTATTTTGGTAGTGTAGGCTGGTCAGGACGTGGCAGAGGGTATTTGGTTTATGTGGTTCGGGGTGTGTGTATTATGAGAGGGTAGTTGATTTATGTATTCCAGGGTTTTTTGGTCACTGCTCTGTTAGTCTATGTTCTTTCTAGTTAGTCTGTTTCTATGTTTAGTTAATTGGGGTGTGGACTCTCAATTGAAGGCAGGTGTTGTCTAGTTGCCTTTGATTGAGAGTCCTATATATTAGGGTGTATTTGTGTTTGTAATTTGTGGGAGGTTGTCACTTGAATTGCTCTTGTTTGCCGTCAAGTCTGTATTTGTCGTCCATCGTTTTGTTTTGTTTGTATAAGTGTTTTCATTAAAAAAGTTAATTATGAGCACTCAACCCGCTGCGCCTTGGTCCATTCCTGACGACCGTCGTTACAGAACCTCCCACCAAATCCGGACCAAGCAGCGAAGGAAGGAGCAACAGGGGACTTAGTGGAGCAAAGGGAATTTGAGTTGGACCAACGGGAGAAATGGACATGGGAACAGATTATGGCCGGAGAGGGCCCATGGAAAAAATGAAGCGAAGACCGGGAACGCTACAGGGGAACACGACTGGCTATTAAACCGGAGAGGCAGCCCCAATAAAAAATTTGGGGGGGGCACACGGGTAGTTTGGCAGGGCCAGGATTGAGCCGCAAGCGAAATCCCCGTGTTTATTGGGGGCAGCCTATTCTTAGTCAGGTCCCGTGCGTTGGAGTGAGGTGCACGGCGTTGAGGCCTAGTATTCACAGGCCGGTGTGCACAGTACCTGCGCCCCGCATTTGTCAGGGGAAAGCGGGCATCCAGCCACGAAGGGTGGAGCCAGTACTGCGCTCGAGACCGCCAGTGCGCCTTCACGGTCCAATATATCCTGTTCCCGCTCCACACACTAGCCCTAAGGTGTGTGTTTCAAGGCTGGCATATCCAGTACCAGCACCACGCACCAGGCTTCCAGTGCGTCATCCCAGTCCAATCCGTCCTGTTCCCGCTCCACGCACTAGCCCTAAGGTATGTGTTTCCAAGCTGGCATATCCAGTACCAGCACCACGCACCAGGCTTCCAGTGTGTCAGCCCAGTCCAACCCACCCTGTTCCCGCTCCACGCACTAGCCCTAAGGTGTGTGTTTCCAGGCTGGCATATCCAGTACCAGCACCACGCACCAGGCTTCCAGTGCGTCAGCCCAGTCCAACCCGTCTTGTTCCCGCTCCACGCACTAGCCCTAAGGTGCGTGTCTCCAGTATGGTACCTCCATTACCAGCACCACGCACCAGGTTTCAGTGCGTCAGCCCAGTCCAGCACGTCCTGTCCATGTTCCTCGTACTAGCCATTTGGTGCGTGTCCTTAGTCTGGCACGTCCTAAGCCAGCCCCACGCACCAGGCCTTCCGGCAACAGTGCCTCGTCCAGAACTTCTGGCAACAGTGCATCGTCCAGAGCTTCCGGCGACAGTGTCCCGGAGAGAGACGGCCCACTGTTCGGAACCAGGTGAGACGGCCCACTGTTCAGAGCCGAGTGAGTCTGGCTACAGTCCAGAACTTCCGGCAACAGTGCCTCGTCCAGAACTTCCGGCAACAGTGCCTCGTCCAGAACTTCCGGCAACAGTGCCTCGTCCAGAACTTCCGGCAACAGTGCCTCGTCCAGAGCTTCCGGCGACAGTGCCCCGGAGAGAGACAGCCACTGTTCGGAACCAGGTGAGACGGCCCACTGTTCAGAGCCGAGTGAGTCTGGCTACAGTCCAGAACCAAGTGAGTATGTCTACAGTCCAGAGCTCCTAGAGTCTTCCTACAGTCCAGAGCTCCTAGAGTCACCCTACAGTCCAGAGCTCCTAGAGTCACCCTACAGTCCAGAGCTCCTAGAGTCACCCTACAGTCCGGGGTCGACAGAGAGGGACATCACTGTAGAGACAGTTTATGAGGGGAGTGAGCCAGGGGTGGAGTGGGGTCTGCGTCCGGCTCTTGAGCCACCTCCTGAGGGGGGAGTATTGGGGTTAGGGGGGGGGGTGTTGCAGGAGCACCGTCGGTGATGGTGGCCACCCTCCCTTCCCTCCCATGTACTGTTGGGGATTTATTAGTGTTTTGGGGGTTATTTGTTGTGGTTTTTTTTGTGTGTGAGGTGCATCCGGGGTCTGCACCTTTGGGGGGGGGTAATGTCACGTTCTGACCAGTTTGAGGGTTATTTTGGTAGTGTAGGCTGGTCAGGACATGGCAGAGGGTATTTGGTTTATGTGGTTCGGGGTGTGTGTATTATGAGAGGGTAGTTGATTTATGTATTCCGGGGTTTTTTGGTCACTGCTCTGTTAGTCTATGTTCTTTCTAGTTAGTCTGTTTCTATGTTTAGTTAATTGGGGTGTGGACTCTCAATTGAAGGCAGGTGTTGTCTAGTTGCCTTTGATTGAGAGTCCTATATATTAGGGTGTGTTTGTGTTTGTAATTTGTGGGAGGTTGTCACTTGAATTGCTGTTGTTTGCCGTCAAGTCTGTATTTGTCGTACATCGTTTTGTTTTGTTTGTATAAGTGTTTTCATTAAAAAAGTTAATTATGAGCACTCAACCCGCTGCTCCTTGGTCCATTCCTGACGACCGTCGTTACACCCTAGTTAATATTGCCTGCTAACATGAATTTCTTTGAACTAAATATGCAGGTTTAAAAATATATACTTTTGTATTGATTTTAAGAAAGGCATTGATGTTTATGGTTAGGTACATTGGTGCAACGATGGTGCTTTTTTCGCGAATGCGCTTTTGTTAAATCATCACCCGTTTGGCAAAGTAGGCTGTGATTCGATGATAAATTAACAGGCACCGCATTGATTACATGCAACGCAGGACAAGCTAGCTAAACTAGTAATATCATCAACCATATGTAGTTAACTAGTGATTATGTTAAGATAGATTTTTTTTATAAGATAAGTTTAATGCTAGCTAGCAACTTACCTTGGCTCCTTGCTGCACTCGCGTAACAGGTAGTCAGCCTGCCACGCAGTCTCCTCGTGGATTGCAATGTAATCGGTGTCCAAAAATGCCGATTACCGATTGTTATGAAACCTTGAAATCGGCCCTAATTAATCGGTCATGCCGATTAATCGGTCGACCTCTACATGAAAACGTATCATTTTCTTGTGTGGTATTAGCTTAAGAAGACTGTGTTTGCCTATTGTTGTGACTTTTTATTTTTTATTTTAACCAAGCAATTCAGTTAAGGACAAATTCTTATTTTCAATGACGGCCTAGGAACAGTGGGTTAACTGCCTTGTTCAGGGGCAGAACGACAGATTTTTACCTTGTCAGCTCGGGGATCCGATCTTGCAACCTTTTGGTTACTAGTCCAATGCTCTAACCACTAGGCTACCTGCCGCCCCATTTTGATGAAGATAAGATCAAATTTGATGACCAATTTATGCAGAAGTCCAGGTAATTCCAAAGGGTCCACATACTTTTTCTTGCCACTGTAGAGGGGGTAATCAACAAAGTAATGGGGTCCAGGTGAGTCCAATATTGCGCAGCTGCGTATAATGATGGTCACAGGTGTGCGTAATGAAAGGCAGCCTGGCACCCTCGAGTGCCAGAGAGGGGATGCGGTAGCAGGCGTGACAGTAACCCCCCCCTTCTAGGGGCGCCACCTGGCGTCCCACCTGGGCGAGCCTAACGGGCTGGCCGAGACATGGGCGCTGGATATGCTGGCTGAGTCATAGAAGCCCAAAGAACCGGCTGAGGCGTGGGATCCTGGCAAGCCGGCTGAGGCATGGGACCCTGACGATCCGGCTGAGGCATGAAAGCCTGATGAACCGGCTGAAGCATGGGAGCCTGATGGGCCGGCTGAAGCATGACATGGGGTGAGCGCCTGCCAAGCCAACCGAGACAAGAAGACCTCTTGAGCCAGCTAAGGCATGGAAGCCCGACGAGCTAGCTGAGGCACCCCCGGTTCCATCGGCGACGGCACCCGGACCCAACATCACCAACCAAAACAAAAAACAAAAACTCCCTGATGCTTCCTTTAGTGGTGTCAGCATTCTGTGAGGATCGACGCTGGAGACGAGAAACAAGTACAGGGAGTGAACATTTAATAAATAACGGACATTAAACAGAACAGGAACAGTGTCTGGACAGGGGAAAAATAACGACATCAATGCTGACACAGGGAACAAACTGAGGAGCAGACAGATATAGAAGGGGTAATCAATAAAGTCATGGAGTCCAGGTGAGTCCAATATTGCGCAGCTGCGCATAATGATGGTGACAGGTGTGCGTAATGAAGGGCAGCATGGCCCTCAGCCTGGCCCTTGAGCGTCAGAGAGGGGGAGCGGGAGCAGATGTGATAGTAAAAGTACTATGTGACATTTGCTGATGTAAAAAGGGCTTTATAAATACATTTGATTTGATTTCCAAATGAGCGGGTGGAGGTAAAAACTCTGTATTTGCAGCCACGGCCTATAAAGAAATACATTTAAAAATTTGACCAACTTGAAGCTTGGCTTGAGTAAAATATTTGCCTGTACAGCCTTAGGCTTAGCACTGCCAAAAGATTCTTAAGTTGTTCAAAGTCCCAGTTATTGTTATTTGCGTAACTACACAGGCATGTCATGCTACACACATTTTTAATAGTTCTGTCAGTGCCTAGACTGCATTCTATGTCAAGTTCAATTTTGTTGCAAAATGTTACTCCTGTAAGCAATTACATTTAATTTGTACTTTACTGATATTTAATATACATGAAAAGAGCATGGGCCTTTTGGGGAGTGTTATGTGCAGTCATGTCCCAACACATTTACAAATTCCATTACTTGTGTCCCATTGTAAATTAGAACTAAAAGAAAGATTAAAAAAGAAAAGGGGGGGATACACCCACAATCCCCCCGAGCAAAATGCACCTTGACCAACAGTGTTGTTCACACAAGCTAGCTGGCCTTTATCTTAGTCACTTGGGGATTTGCATTCAGTGTCAGGACAACAGCCATCGATATACAGGACAGTTAAGAGACCACACACTAACAGGCAGCTGAAGAGAAGAAGAGGGGGAGAAATCAATGGCTCTCTACCAGCCACTCTATGGGGCTCCTCTTGTTCTCCCCAATGGCCCCGGTGTGAGAAGCCCTCTTTCAGTTGCAAGACGGGCCACCCGGATCTGCCCTGTCATCCATTAAGCAGCCAGTGGTGGGCATCAAGGACCCGGCTGGCAGAACGCCATGAAGACACCAGCAGAACCTGGTTGTCTGTGAGACAAACGAGGAGAAGGAGAATAGGTAGCGGGTAGAGATGGTGGGAGGGAGACAAGAAGAGGACGAACAGGGGGTGAGATTGGGGGAGTGAGAGGAGAATGAGACAGGAAGGAAAAAATGATGAGGAGGAGAAATTAGAAAAGAAGAGAGAAAATTACAGATTGATGAGGGAGAGAAAAAGTTTAACAAATATATGGGACAAAAAGGAGAAGAGAAGAATGCATGTGAAAGTGTAAAATAAAGACAGTGAAGAGTGAGCATGAAAAGGGGAAAAGGTCTGGAACAAAACTAATGACATTACGAGTGTAGTTGAAGCCTCAACTCCATCGCTCTCCTAGCTTGGGGGCACCGCTGAGGTGTCAAGAAGGGGGAGCCTGGGAGCCAGAGCGTCGGAGCATTGCCATGACACTCCTGTGACGGTCGCAACACGCTGCGCTCTCACACATCCCCTCCAGTCTCGCAGCGTGAGAGCCTCCTGCTCCAGCGCCACCACTGCCGCTGGGACAAATTGGTGCTCGATCTAGCGTCACGCTTACAATGGTCCCCCCTTGCTGTGTCGCTGCGCACCGCTGAACACCATCGAACACCGTCGCCCTCTGCCAGCTTCTCCCCCACCCACCCACACAAAACAAATCTCTCTTCTGACAGCATAATTCACGGGGGAGGCCTTGGGAAGACGGAGGATATGGAGGAGAACCAGTGTCCTGGGCTCCGCTATGGAGGCTTGGCTGGTCTGTACCACCACGTAACCATAGTCCTATTCAGCCATGGCCGGGGAGAGAGAGAGGGGCGACTCAGAGGATTCAGTGTGGCCCCTGTGCAAACTTGAGTGAATGCTGTTGAGCCTAATACCGACTAATCTGGTCATCAAATACCCCTCCTGCCGCCGATTGTAAATCTGCTCTGCTTTTTACCAGCAACCCTGCTTGGATGGCTAAGAGGACCAGTGTGCCAAGCTGCTCTGGGTAAGGTGTCCCGCAGCTTCCTCAGAGAAAGAGGGAGAGAAGGAGAAAGAAGAATGGGAGAAGGTAGGAGAGGAAATGAGAAGAACGTGTAGAGAGGGGGCAGAAAGTACAAGGGAGAGGTGGCATGGAGAAAAAGCTTTTCGTCTTCGCATCAAAGGAGCTGAGAAGCTGAGTTTCAATTACTGTTGGTAATAAGTGTGATTTTGCACAGTTAACAACAGCTAAACTCAGACTAAAGTAGACAATGTTTGACTCACACAGTCATTTCAGATTATGCAAATACACTCTATGCAACTAAACTATTGAGCTGTGTACTCTGCAAGTGTAGTTTATTGTGTTCCTCACTGTGATAACAGCTGCATGGGCAACATGAAGTTATGAACTGGCACACTGTCCTCATGCCAGTAAGCCAAATCTGAAACTGGATTAAGCATTGGACCAACAGCTTGTGACACACCCCTCTAAGGTGGACTTCCTAGAGGCATGAGCACAGGGGTATGGAATCTGGAAGCCCACCAACCAAGCATCCACCTGAATGACTGAGTGACAAACTATGACTGCCATCTGTCACGAGTCACGACCACCCTGCTCCAAAATAACAGGCACAGAGACTTCCTCATCCGAGAGAGAGCGGGGCACTGTGGATGATGCCCCAGTGTAAATGCCCCATCTATAGCCCACCACATTGGGAAGACAGATGGTGCAGAGTCTGTGTTGCATTCATTCACTTTGTGTCTTTTTTCTGCCATCAATCCCTATGCTGCCTTCCCAACAAACGACCGTTTCCTTTGTGCTCCACGTTTCATCAAAGCGTCATTTAAAGCACTCTGCTGAAAGGGGCAAAAAGAAGGGAGAAGAGGAGGGGAGTGGTGGCGGTGGGGTGCATGTGGTAAAGCATTCAGCATGTACCAACACATTTGATATCCCAGTTCACAAGGCCTGTCACAAAAGGCTTTTAGCTCTTAAGCAAACTAGCTTTAGCAAGCTTTTTTCAAGTCTTTGTCTAATGCCTCACCCAAAAGATTAAACCAAGCATATCAGTCTCCTCCTTGACACTTTTGCACTGTACGTGTGTGCCATATTGATGCTGAACGGCTAAGACCAACTGTGCGAATTAAGAAAACACTCCTTTCACTCAGTTCTGAGGGGATATGTAAATGATCAGTTTATTCAAATATTTGCCTGTATTGTCCTGTAACCAATGGTGGCTGTAACAGCAACCCCATTTATAGACCTATTAGAATTTGGTCAAAATCACAAGATAACTATCAAAATATGTGCAATTAAACGTACTTATAACACATCAATAGCACATTATTTATAGGCTACCTACAGTACCATAGGCTTCAAATAAAGTGTAACCAAAGGCTATCTGTTTGAACTTTTCAGGATAGCCTTAGGTGAATGTCAGGAGAGAAATACAGTTGTGGAATGTAACCTAAAACATTAGCCCTAAAACGCTGGTGGTTAATGGCTCTGCATGGCTTTGCTGGAGTAGCAGTAGCACTGGTTTTCAGGCAGCTTGAGACTGCCATACCATTCATTTCAGTAGCACCTATCGACCAATCACTACTAGCCCCCCTTTCCAAAAATAATAGCGTTTTACTTACTAATTACATAGTTCGACAGCCGTGGCGAAACCACCCTTTTCATGCTCCACTAACGTTATATTTACGGACCAAATAAATACGAGACACCCGATTAATGGGAATGCACATTCAGATGGGATTCTTTACACTTGGCCCCTTCATACACAACATAGAAACAATGTTGAATGTTTTAACTTTCTTTGCGTAGCTACTCCAAAGTGATAGTCTTTAGATGTTCCTCTGTGCTCTTCTCACAATAGTCTGTGTCCTACGGTTGCACAACAAATATCACTAACACCAATTATCTATAAGCACACGACTGTCTTTTAATAAGGCTTACAATACGTTGTGTATTTTCGAATTTAGTCATTATGAGATATGAGATGATAATAAGACATTATAAAGGTGTAATGCATCATTTATGACAAGTCTTACATTACATTTATAACCGCATTCTGTTGCCACTTCAACATGATGTTAAATAACATAGAGCCTACTTCTCCAAAGACGCACAACGCTTGTGCATAATCATTCGAGATAATTGAAATAGACCGAAAGACGATTATTATCTTCAGGTTTATAAATCAAATCAGCAAAATAATCCATGAAACATAAAATGATGGTGTACAAAGTAGGCTAGTGAAGCGAACCGAGTTCATTTGAACCTGAACTTCACGCGCATTGCATTCTCGGAGAGAAACAGGTAGGCTACCTTCACAGAATCAACAGTAACCATCAAGTGAAAAAAAATTCTAATAAAAAGCTTTAAAAAAAATGTATAATGATATAATATAATAATAATTAATAATGGGAAAAACTAAATTAAACTCAAGTTCTTACCTAATTGACAGACGATCAAGAGCTGAGCGAGCAATAAGCCTCTTGAAACAGCCGTTTCCATATTTCACCAACCTCACAAATCTCGATGAAGACAATAAAAATCGAATGTATGCTTCTTGGGAAAGATAGTCCCGTGACGGTTTCACATTTGTTTCATGCTGGGAGTTGTTGTGTTGTCCGGTCCCCGTTTATCCTCACTCCTTTCTTTTCGGTATCTCCGGTGAGGCTGTTCGTTTGCTACTCGGAGATGAACCGTGAGCGAGAGGAGGGAACGTGTATGAGAAGCGTGCGCCTCCCACAGACCATAATGCACGAGCTCTATTTAACGGAGTTGATATGATTTTTTTTAAAGGAAATAGCCTGCATTCATTGATTTATTGATTTCATTAATTCATTAGAAATAGTGATAATTCCATGTAACTCAGTTGCAACAGTCGTTTTGTAACTTTATTATGAATATGTTTTATTATTATTTTTAACACAAACCATTAGGCTATTTGCATAGCAGCGGGAACTAGTTTGGTGATGGGGGGGTCTGCAAGTGACAAAGCTGGGAAAAATTTTTATTGCCAAGGGATATATCTATATCCCATACAGAAGTCTGTATCAGTCTGCTAATAAAGGACTAGTAAAGGCCCAGTGCACCACTTTCTTGTATTTGAGTGTTTGACAGTATTTGTAACTTGAGGTTGTTGATTATCTTTACAAATCAAAACTGTATTTGTCACATGTGCTGTGTAGACCTTACTGTGAAATGCTTACTTACAAGCCCTTAACCAACAGTGCAGTTCAAGAAGAGTTATATATAATATTTACCTAACACAATAACATAACAATAATGAGACTATATACAGGGGGTACCAGGTCAGTGTGCAGGGTACAGGTAAATTGAGGTAATTTGTACATGTAGGTAGTGGTGAAGTGACTATGCATAAATAATAAACAGGAGTAGCAGCAGTGTACAAAACAAATGGGGGGAGGGGGGGGGTCAACGTAAATAGTCCAGTGGCCATTTGATTAATTGTTCAGCAGTCTTATGGCTTGGGGGTAGAAGCTGTTAAGGAGCCTTTAGGTCCTAGACTTGGCACTCCGGTACCGCTTGGTGTGCGGTAGCAGAGAAAACAGTCTATGACTTGGGTGACTGGAGTCTCTGACAATTTTATGGGCTTTGCTCTGACACCGCCTATTATATAGGTCCTGGATGGCAGGAAGCTTGGCCCCAGTGATGTACTAGGCCGTACGCGTTACCCTCTGTAGCGCCCCATGGGAATCAAACCCACAACACTAGTGCTGCAAGCACCATGCTCTACCAACAGAGCCACATCATCACATCACATCTTCACAAACCACTTGATGTCTCAATATACTCAATCAATTACTGTATTGTGCATTATTTTTCTTCATGGTGATGGAAAGTCTACAGGTACAAACCTAGATGACCAGCCTATGTACAATACAGTGATGTACATTTACATTAAGTGGTTTATAAGGATGGTCAATTAATTCTGCTCAAAAACTGATTGTTGTCCATGTTATTTGATCAAGAAACATTTAATTTGATGTGGATGTTTTGTATCTTAGCCCATAACTTTGCACCTTTTGATATAAATGTTTGAGGACAGGGTTTTGTTCTTTCTGGATTCCATTAGAATGATGATCACAGAGAAAGGGACAGGGCAACAACTCTTACAATACCAACTATTGAATCCTGCAAGATTCTGTTCTTAATTGTACAACTATATTTTTTGCCAAAGCAGCTATTCTGCATCTTTTGTGAATTAATAATATTATTCATATATATTTTTTAACCCTTTGAAGCGTACAATCACATATTTGTGATCATTGTTAAGGGGTTCCTGCAGCGTACCATCGCAAATATGTGATTGGAACAGTAACAACAGAACGTATGATGCAACAAACACATCTAAACAGCATTGTTGTCTGAAAAGCATCATTCTTAACAATGTTTTGTACTGCTGGGAAATAAAGGTCTTCACAACTTTATTCCTCAATTTTACCTTTTATTGTAAAAGATAAATGCAAACTTCATCATCCAAACATCACACGGAATACAGCCAAATTCATTCCATAAACCAGTCTAAATAACAGGTTGCCCTGACAAAAAAAAAAAAACATAATTTAGCGACCTAACAGCTAGACTTGTTCCCAATGTATCTCATCTCTGGTGAGCACAAGGGAGAAATGTAATATTGTTTAGAAAAGAGATGTGTCAGGTAAGCTAACAGGAGCTAAATTCTTTAAGATGGCAGCCATGTTTGTTCATGTTTGACAAGCGAAAACTCCCTAATTCCAGAATGCCATTCACTAGAAAACACAAATAAGTCAATGGCTGCACCCATTGCCTGAAAAATATGAACTTAGTTTGTCCACTTTTCAGCATATTACAAATCTTCAATGCATTTTTTACAGTGTATACAAGAACCGGAACACATGACTTGACAAGTTGTTTACCGTTTTTGACAAATCACAAAGTAAATAAAATGTTATCTCACAGATCATCACCCCAAATGCAAGCCTACTGCCTAGCCTAGCTGTAGAGTGGAAGCTAAACAGTGATGAAACCATTTTAAGGGGCTTTGTGGGGGGGTTAATTTAATTTGTTGAGGGTTTTCATGTCCATGGGTGGTGGAAATGGGGGAAGGTATCATTGGGGATATGATTGAGGAAATATTCTATGATGGGGGATTTATCAATAAATGGGGGGCAAACACAGGAGAAGTTTATACGCAAAATAAAAATAAAACCCCTGGAAATGGGGTCTGAGCTGGCAACCCTGAACTACCATAGTTACAATCTGATGCCACGTTCAAATCTCCGACACCCTTAGCACCCCTACTTACCGCGGCTATGGCTACTTGTCAGGGCACCAGACTGAAGTGGAATGGTTGACTGTGGGTTGACCAAACTCCACTTCTCAACATGAAACGGCAATGTATTAGGAAACGTTAGGTTCACAAGTGTAGATTTATTCTGAGGAGCTAGCTATATGGCTGGTAAGAAAAGAAAAGCAAAGAGCAGCATGGAGCCAATACAAACCAAAGGCTAAGTAACAGAGATGCTGGGGGAGGACTACCTTTTGTGAAGTGCCAATGACCTCTTGACTTAGAGGGGTGGGTTAAACTCTGGTGAAATGGAGACTAGCACATCACCAGTGACCCTGAAATCACAATTCAGTCAGGGAATGTGGGACAAGTGCATGTGGGTGTTGAGGTGTGGGGTGGGGGATGATGGGGGGATCAAGGAGCATCAGTCGGGGGGGGGGGGGGGGGGGGGGGGGTTACCTATCTTCAAGCTTGCGTGTTTCAACAAAATGGCTAACACTCCCTCAATATTGAGGGGAAGGGAGGGGTGGTCCATCACAATTCATGTGACACTAAACTCTGAGTCTACTAGCTCACAGAGCCGGTTCACACATGTTTTAATAGATTAGGCCTAAGGGGTTTGAAACTATACATACAGGCAGAACATTTTGGAAAGCACCAGATAAGACTTGACAGACAGGTACTCTAAGTCTGGACCGATGATACACATACACCATTTGTTTAAACAATTTGAATGACCATACAAATCAAGATTTTCCACCAAACAGATCAATACCATCATTCAATCAAATGGATTTTATTGATGGTTTTATGGCAATGATCAGTTGGGCGGAAATACCACAATAAGATCATAAAGTGAATGTATTTTATTGAGTTTGGTGTAGTATTTCCCCAGGCCTGAGACGTGACAAAGAGAGCTATACTTTAAAGGGCAACCCCAAGCCTTTGGGTTTTCTTCAGTTTCAACCACAGGCAACAAGATTCTCTTCTTCAATATCATGCTTCCATGTTCCCCCCTTTTACCCCTGTGAATACATTTGCATAATTTAGCCAGGATTATCTTTAATTTATGCAGAGGCTGCTCCTCATTTGTTAGATTGTAGGTTTCCAGGGGGCCTAATAAAATTAGTTTTACACTCGAGAGCAGGCAGTGTGGGTTTGGGGGGGTTCTAAATGCTTTGGCGCTTATCACAAGTACTTCTACACTCTTAGAAAAAAAGTTCAATCTAAAACCTATAAAAGTTATTTGGCTGTCCCCACAGGAGAACCTAGCACATGAATCTCTGTCCTCAAATGACCCCTGTGAGAGACCAATTAAGAAAACATTTGGAAACTTATATTCCTTCTATCTCAATATCCACACATCACTGGGCAAATGTTCATTTTTCGATGCCAATGGATGTATAATTTTTCCTCTAATGCCATGTTAGACAGAACCAGAAGATAATGCATTCCCAGGAAAAATCATGCAGTTCAGAAAAGTAAGAAAACAACTTCCAAAAGCTTTACCCCAAACTAGGTGTCATCGATCTTGGGCCTGGCCAGATCAGCAGAGAGCAACCATCGAGTGACCATCTCCACTGATCAATATGGGAAGTGAAGTGGACAACACAAACTCATTAGGGCCTGTGGAAATAGCCCTGTCTGCAGTAGTGTTGGAGAGGACGGTTCGGAGATGAATGGTAGGCCTATTGTTAGGAGAGCACTAAGAAAAACCATTGCAATGAGAAATAATAGAGAAATTATCAAAAGAAAAACATTTTTGTTCAGTTTACTGGTCAATACTGCTAACAAACATCCTGTTCAGACTCCTAAGTTCCACCCATGGATAATGTTACATAGGAAAATCCAATGGGCATATCAACAGCAACAATTTCCCAAGGTGTTTCAGGACATCCGATGAGCCTCCATTATTGGCAAAATTGAATTGTCTAATGCTCATGCTGTATAATTGGATTTTCATGAGTCAAGCGATGGAGAAGCCATCATATAACTGCTAAAAAACAAGGACAGAAATCGATGAGAATTTTGTAGTCCAATGAGTATTTTGTTTCTATTCGGAAACATTTTGGTCAGTCCAGCTCAAGTAGTAGGAAATAAGTGTCTGTCTTCAAAGGGAAGGTCAAGAGGACAGGGGATGAAAGGAATGGGGGGATGATTTTGTGGACAGACCAGTTCCAGAGTCCTGCCCCAGATTCAACTGTCCCACAAACGAAGGGAAAATGTAGAAGCTCTGAAGTTGCCAGAAAAGGCCTATCCACAGTGATTCGATTTTTATTCGGATCTCCGTTAGCTGTTGAAGAAGCAGCAGCTATTCTTCATGGGGTCTACACAAAACCTATAACATGTCAAAATACAGAACTTTAATGGACAAAAACAGCAACACAAATTTAAACTAATAACACTACGACTAAAGAACAGCGCGACTAAAGTCTCTTAGGTTTCAAAAGACATTCCCATTGAGGCAAGTTTCCAGAAAACTGACACAACACTGTGTGATATGAACAGTCAGTTCTTCCGTGTCCAATCTGCTCACAGGGAGCTTCAACTGCAGCCAATCAAATGCCCTTTGACCAAAAGGGAAAAGAGAAAGGGGAATTTGAAACACAGGAATGACCACTTTGAGGTATGATTCTTCAAAAAAGGTCACGCCACCCTCAGAAGTAGATAACTGATTATCTCTAATTATTCTTCCATTAATTTCCCCTTGCACTGAACAAAATTACAAGAAATATAGAAGTATATACAGTATATATAAATACAGTATATGTATATATATATATACAATGTATATGTATGCATACAGTACCAGTCAAATGTTTGGACACACTTACTCATTCAAGGGATTTTCTTTATTTTTGCTATTTTCTACATTGTAGAATAATAGTGAAGACATCAAAACTATGAAATAACACATATGGAATCATGTAGTAACCAAAAAAGTGTTATACAAATCAAAATATATTATAGATTTTAGATTCTTCAAAGTAGCCAACCTTTGCCTTGATGACAGCTTTGCACACTCTTGGCATTCTCTCAACCAACTTCATGAGGAATGCTTTTCCAACGGTGTTGGAGGAGTTCCCACATATGCTGAGCACTTGTTGGCTGCTTTTCCTTCACTCTGCGGTCCAACTCATCCCAAACCATCTCAATTGGGTTGAGGTCGTGTGATTGTGGAGGCCAGGTCATCTGATGCAGCACTCCATCACTCTCCTTGGTCAAATAGCCTTTACAAATCAAATCAAATCAAAATGTATTTGTCACGTGCGCCGAATACAACAGGTGTAGACCTTACAGTTAAATGCTTACTTAAAGGCTCTAACCAATAGTGCAAAAAAAGATATTAGGTGAAAAATAGGTAAGTAAAGAATAAAACAACAGTAAAAAGACAGGCTATATACGGTAGCGAGGCTACATACAGACACCAGTTAGTCAGGTTGATTGAGGTAGTATGTACATGTAGATATGGTTAAAGTGACGAAGCATATACAATGAACAGAGAGTAGCAGTAGCGTAAAAGAGGGGTTGGCAGTTGTGGTGGGTGGCGGGACACAATGCAAATAGCCCGGTTAGCCAATGTGCGGGAGCACTGGTTGGTCGGCCCAATTGAGGTAGTATGTACATGAATGTATAATTAAAGTGACTATGCATATATGATAAACAGAGAGTAGCAGCAGCGTAAAAAGAGGGGTTGGGGGGGCACAGAATGCAAATAGTCCGGGTAGCCATTTGATTACCTGCTCAGGAGTCTTATGGCTTGGGGGTAAAAACTGTTGAGAACCCTTTTTGTCCTAGACTTGGCACTCCGGTACCGCTTGCCATGCGGTAGTAGAGAGAACAGTCTATGACTGGGGTGGCTGGGGTCTTTGACAATTTTTAGGGCCTTCCTCTGACACCGCCTGGTGTAGAGGTCCTGGATGGCAGGCAGCTTAGCCCCAGTGATGTACTGGGCCGTACGCACTACCCTCTGTAGTGCCTTGCAGTCAGAGGCAGAGCATTTGCCGTACCAGGTAGTGATGCAACGAGTCAGAATGCTCTTGATGTTGCAGCCGTAGAACCTTTTGAGGATCTCAGGACCCATGCCAAATCTTTTTAGTTTCCTGAGGGGGAATAGGCTTTGCTGTGCCTTCTTCACGACTGTCTTGTGTGTTTGGACCATTCTAGTTTGTTGTTGATGTGGACACCAAGGAACTTGAAGCTCTCAACCTGCCCCACTACAGCCCCGTCAATGAGAATGGGGGCGTGCTCGGTCCTCCTTTTCCTGTAGTCCACAATCATCTCCTTAGTCTTGGTTACGTTGAGGGATAGGTTGTTATTCTGGCACCACCCGGCCAGGTCTCTGACTTCTCCCCTATAGGCTGTCTCGTCGTTGTCGGTGATCAGTGCTACCACTGTCTGCAAACTTAATGATGGTGTTGGAGTTGTGCCTGGCCATGCAGTCATGGGTGAACAGGGAGTACAGGAGGGGACTGAGCACGCACCCCTGGGGAGCTCCAGTGTTGAGGATCAGCGTGGTACATGTGTTGCTACGTACCCTCACCACCTGGGGGCGGCCGGTCAGGAAGTCCAGGATCCAGTTGCAGAGGGAGGTGTTTAGTCCCAGGATCCTTAGCTTAGTGATGAGCTTTGAGGGTACTATGGTGTTGCTGAGCTGAGCTGAGCTGTAGTCAATGAATAGCGTTCTCACATAAGTGTTCCTTTTGTCCAGGTGGGAAAGGGCAGTGTGGAGTGCAATAGAGATTGCATCATCTGTGGATCTGTTTGGGCGGTATGCAAATTGGAGTGGGTCTAGGGTTTCTGGGATAATGGTGTTATGGTGTTGATGTGAGCCATTACCAACCTTTCAAAGCACTTTATGGCTACGGACGTGAGTGCTACGGGTCTGTAGTCATTTAGGCAGGTTGCCTTTGTGTTCTTGGGCACAGGGACTATGGTGGTCTGCTTGAAACATGTTGGCATTACAGAATCAATCAGGGACATGTTGAAAATGTCAGTGAAGACACCTGCCACTTGGTCAGCACATACCTGGAGCACACGTCCTGGTAATCCGTCTGGCCCCGCAGCCTTGTGTATGTTGACCTGTTTAAAGGTCTTACTCACGTGAGCTACGGAGAGCATGATCACACAGTTGTCCAGAACAGCTGATGCTCTCATGCATGCCTCAGTGTTGCTTGCCTCGAAGCAAGCATAGAAGTGATTTAGCTCGTCTGGTAGGCTCGTGTCACTGGGCAGCTCGCGGCTGTGCTTCCCTTTGTAGTCTGTAATAGTTTGCAAGCCACGCCTGTAACAGTTGTCGTCGGGAGTAGAGGACCAAAACGCAGCAGGAATGTGGATGCTCATCTTGTTATTTATTTTAAATAAAGAGAACAACAAAACAGTCTTGTCATGCTCACACAGGCAAAACAAGAAACAATCTCCCACAACACTAAACCAAACAATTACCCATATATAGGACTCTCAATCAGAGGCAACGAGAAAGCACCTTCCTCCAATTGAGAGTCCAACCCCCCATTAACCTAAACATAGAAATACAACAAACCAGAAATAACATAGAAATACAAAACATAGAACGTAGACCAAAACCCGGAAATAATAAATCAAACCCTACTACATACACCACCACCCCGAACCACATAAACAAAATACCCTCTGCCACGTCCTGACCAAACTACAATAACAAATAACCCTTATTACTGGTCAGGACATGACACTGCCACATCCAACGAGCGTCGGAGCCGGTGTAGTATGATTCAATCTTAGCCATGTATTGAAGCTTTGCCTGTTGGATGGTTCATCGCAGGGCGTAGCAGGATTTATTGTATGCTTCTGGGTTAGAGTCCCGCACCTTGAAAGCGGCAGCTCTACCCTTTAGCTCAGTGTGAATGTTGCCTGTAATCCATGTCTTCTGGTTGGGGTGTGTACGTACAGTCACTGTGGGGACGACATCCTCGATGCACTTATTGATAAAGCCAGTGACTGATGTGGTGTACTCCTCAATGCCATCGGAAGAATCCCGGAACATGTTCCAGTCTGTGATAGCAAAACAGTGTCCTGTAGCTTAGCATCTGCGTCATCTGACCACTTTTTTATAGACCGAGTCACTGGTGTTTCCTGCTTTAATTTTTGCTTGTAAGCAGGAATCAGGAGGATAGAGTTTGTGGTCAGATTTACCAAATGGAGGGCGAGGGAGAGCTTTGTACGCGTCTCTGTGTGTAGAGAGTGATGGTGTGAAGGTGTGTTCAGGGTAATTTTCCTGTTGAAAAACAAATGATAGCCCCACTAAGGGCATACCAGTTGGGATGGCGTATAGCTGTAGAATGCTGTGGTAGCCATGCTGGTTAAGTGTGCCTTGAATTCTAAATAAATCACTGACAGTATCACCAGCAAAGCACCCCCACACCATCACACCTCCTCCTCCATTTAACCTTTATTTAACTAGGCAAGTCAGTTAAGAACAAATTCCTATTTACAATGACGGCCTACTCCGGCCAAATCTGTACGATGCTGGGCCAATTGTGTGCCGCCCTATGGGACTCCCAATCACAGCTAGATGTGATACAGCCGGGATTCTAACCAGGTACTATAGTAACGCCTCTTGCACAGAGATGCAGTGCCTTAGCCCACTGCGCCACTCGGGAGCCCAAGAGTTCCGGATTGACTGACCTTCCTGTCTTAAAGTAATGATGGACTGCCATTTGTCTTTGCTTATTTGAGCTGTTCTTGCCATCATATGGACTTGGTCTTTTACCAAATAGGGCTATCTTCTATATACCACCCCTACCTTGTCACAACACAATTGATTGGCTCAAACACATTAATTGGGGCTATGTGGGACGCAAGCGTGCCACCCCTGGTACACCCTATCAACAACAGGTGAAATATCAAGAGCGCCAAATTTGAAAACAATTAAATGTCATAATTCAAATTTCTCAAACATAGAACTATCTTACACCCTTTGAAAGATAAACATCTCCTTAATCTAACCACGTTGTCCGATTTCAAAAAGGCTTTACGGCGAAAGCATAAAGTTAGATTATGTTAGGAGAGTACATTGACAATAGCTGTGTGTAATGTTTTGTCAATTCAAAGACAGGCGTCACCAAAAGCAGAAAACCAGCTAAAATTATGCACTAACCTTTGACAATCTCATCAGATGACACTCCTAGGACATTATGTTAGACAATACATGCATTTTTAGTTCTATCAAGTTCATATTTATATCCAAAAACAGCGTTTTACTATGGCGTTGATGTTCAGTAAATCGTTTCCCTCCAATAACCACCAGTCAAGTCAGCACAACAAATTAAATAATTACTATTCGAAAACATTGGTAAAATATTATATTGTCATTCAAAGAATTATAGATTTACATCGCTTGAACGCAACCGGCTTGCCAGAATTAAAAATAACCTTACTGGGAAATCACACTTTGCAATAATCTGAGCACTGCGCCCAGAAAAATACGCTTTGCAATACAGACTAACCGCCATGTTGGAGAGATCTAAAATCGAAAATACTATGTAAATAATCCATTGCCTTTGATTCTCTTCATCAGATGTCACTTCCAGGAATCCCAGGTCCATAATGAATGTAGTTTTGTTCGAAAAAGCTCATCATTTATGTCCAAAAAGCTCCTTGTTGTTTGCACATGATCTATGCCCACCGGACTTCACTTCATGAACGAGGGGAAAAAAAATATTTACGTTCGTTCAAACATGTCAAACGTTGGATAGCATAAATCATTAGTGCCTTTTTTAACCAGAACATGAATAATATTCAAGACAGACGATTGCGTTCTCTTTTAAAACGTATTGGAACGAGAGTACCCAACATGAACTCGCGCGCCAGAGTCTAATCGGCCACCACCGT
This sequence comes from Salmo trutta, assembly GCF_901001165.1. Classification (NCBI taxonomy): domain Eukaryota; kingdom Metazoa; phylum Chordata; class Actinopteri; order Salmoniformes; family Salmonidae; genus Salmo; species Salmo trutta. Next base: position 15,712,642 of record NC_042963.1, on the reverse strand, counting down.
TCCATGGCTCTTGTTCGGTCAGATCTCACAGTATAAGACTCAAAACACTTTGTAAAGACTGGTGACATCTAGTGGAAGCCATAGGAAGTGCTCAAAGATTAATAAGCCCCTGTGTGTTTCAATGGCATAGGCTTAAAGGTAATTCAACACATCAGGTATCCACTTCCTGTCAGAATTTGTCTCAGGGTTTTGACTGCCATATGAGTTCTGTTATACTTACAGACATCATTCAAACAGTTTTAGAAAATTCAGAGTGTTTTCTATCCAAACCTGAACAATAATATGCATATTCTAGCTTCTGAGTTGGTGTAGGAGGCAGTTAAAAATGGGCACATATTTTTTTCAAAATTCTCAATACTGCCCCCTAGCCCTAAATTAACTTTTAACAAGGCACACCTGTTAATTGAAATGCATTGCAGGTGACTACCTCATGAAGCTGGTTGAGAGAATGCCAAGAGTGTGCAAAGCTGTCATCAAGACAAAGGGTGGCTACTTTGAAGAGTCTCAAATATAAAATCTATTTTGATTTGTTTAACACTTTTTTGGTTACTACTTGGTTCCACATGTGTTATTTCATAGGTTTGATATCTTCCCTATTATTCTACAATGTAGAAAATAGTGAAAATATAGAACAACCCCTGAATGAGTAGATGTGCTCAAACTTTTGACTAGTACTGTAGTTTTTTTTAAAGTATTGGAACATTTAAAATGCCATTCCAAAGAAGAGAGAACTAAGGCCATGGAACAGAATGTTCTAGACTTTCACCCAATAACGAATAACTCTGTAAATACGTTCAACTGTAGAATAAAGAATAGCATAACCCTCACTACATGACACAGTTCTACACATTTCTCCATTATCCTCTGCTGTTGCTTTTACACTGTATTCCCCCATTGGGATTAAAGTAATGAGGTCACATTGCGAAAAACAGACAGGGTTTAAAGATATCATCGTCTCCCCTGCCCCCTTCACACCCATCCACCTCATTTATTTGGTTCACTGCCTTGGCACGTGGTTTCCATGACACCAGGGGTTTGTGGCACGACACCAGCATTGTTATCGACAACCGAGTGCCAATAATGCAGGCCGTGAACTGAGAGACTGAGGATCGATGACTGTCACTGTTGATCATGGTGGGTGATGTAAGTGCAGCACACCACTAGCCCTGGTCGTATCTCATTATCATTTTTCATAATCTTCCCTCTCTAAAGCCAGGGTTCCATTGAGCCATTCATGTGGGCACCCCCATAAATGTATATATATATATTTTTGTACATTTCTTATCAAGTTGTGGTTTTTGTTGTTCATCCTTTTCCCTCATACACCATGGCCTCAAGCATGATTTAATTAAAAAAGCTTTTAGCAGCGAGATGTAAACAAGCAGAATATTACCTCTACGAATCCTATGTTTTTAACAACTGTTTGTAATGGTATTAAAATCCTACCATATTTAATTTACAACTAATGTTGACATATTTTTGTAGACTTTTACTTATAAAATTGGAGATGTGAACTTGGAATGTTATTCCTTTCAATAAACAAATGAATTGTAGGCCATGGTAACCATTAAAGTTTTTATGAAGATTAACGGTTATTATGGAGTTCTTTGTGTGATTCTTCAGCTCAGGTTCAAGGCCTGGGAGCTGTGGCTACTGCGTGAATGAGCTTTCTGCATACCAGAGCAGAACAAAATGCTCCTTCAGCCACTCAAATGGAGGGCTTTAAATCAAAAAGAGTTCAGGTTCACGCTCTCTCTCTCTCACACACACACACACAGACAGATTTGCACCCAGTGTCCAGAAACACACACACTTACTCAAACACACAAACTCTCACACACGCCTGGGTTCCCTGAATCCAAAGAGAAAAGAGTAGAAGGGTGGGCTCTCAAATGAACCTCCCAACTCCCAACCCTTGTCTCTGCCACTCAAACTCTGTAAAGGGAGAGATGACATGCACGACGCACGCACGCACGCACGCACGCACGCACGCACGCACGCACGCACACACACACACACACACACACACACACACACACACACACACACACACACACACACACACACATTTAATGCGCAAACAGACTTTTTTTAAACAGACAAGCCACATATCATCTTAATAAAGAGACTGGAATGTGCCGAGGCTCCTCAAAGAGCTGGCATTCAAGTTCTTTGTCGCTGTGATGCATACAGACACACAACATACACTCGTTCTCTCTCAGACACTCGCAGACCGCTTACTAACTCTGCTAATGAGCTGGTATTCAAGTTCTCTATGAGTTGTTTGTATTTTTGCAATGTACCTTTTACCCAACTGCAAGCACATGCACATCTATACCGTATGTCCATGGTCCACATAACAGTCACATCAGAATGAATCCTGAAAGGCCAACCATGTAAAGTAGTGCAGAATCCATGGAGTATACTGTACAGGACTGCGCTGTGTTTCACATTAAAAGAAATAGGGCACAGAAGTGTGTTAAAGGTCAGTGCGCTCCATTTTCCTGGTTATGAAACAGTTTGAAGCTCTAACGATCTTTATGCCATCCACCTTAGGCAGTAGGCACAAACTGTACACTCAGGCTAATTAGTGAATATTGATTGTTGATCTGTTTCTGTACCGCCACACAGAGGCCTAGTTAATTACATTGGTCTGTGGGCCCTGTTCAAATATAAGATACATCTTTCATTCTTCCTCAACACGGATGAAAGGTTATTGAGGTAATGTTTGTTCCTGCAAAATAGATTGTACTGAGTGGGTGGCGCGTGACATCAACGAGCCAAAAATGTTGCACTATAAGGAATAATAAGTAGTTCTTCATTAGATGAATTGTCCAATTCAATCAATGTGGATGTTGGCTTTTCTGAAACATTCACAGTAGATTAAATAGATGTTTGCTTGGTACTTAAAGCACAACAGAAACACCAGACATTGCTGCCAGTAAACAGTAATGCCCTGACTCCAAACTGCTTACACAGTCTTCAGAAAGCTGGTTGGCTGATCATGTTTCTTTTATACATGCTGCCTCCAAGAAGAAGTGAACGTTAGCCAGGCTAGTCCAGAAAGAAAGCGCCAGTGCAACTTCGAATAGTGCCCCAGGGTTTCCTAGCAACACTAAGTAAGCGAGATGCTGGGGAGAGACAAAAAATAACCAAGAAGTTCTAAGTTCAATGAAGTACATTGCTAGGGATTCAGAGAGCAGTTTCTTTAAGTGTAAAGTCATTATTGAACTTGTTTTTTCAATCTAAATTTTTAAGGTTTTGTTACTCTGTGGGCTCGCTAGATGTTGTTCGGAATGCGTGTGAGTGCTCAACTGACACATTTCTATACTCCATAAGGTGTAAAGTAATGCTGTGTTTCTGAGTGCTTGGAGTAGCATCTGTATCAATTCTGTCATTTTCACTCTCGTTCTCTCTTAACCTGTTGAATGTAATAATAGCAATACAACTCACACAGCCACCTTCTCTTAAAATCAAACGAAATAATGTATGCACTAATTAATACAGTGAAGCTGCATTTTTAATTATTGTTCATCTTCAAAGTTGCCAAGTGGTATTGTCCCAGGGTTGGGCTGGCTGCTTCCGATGGCATTCACTCATTCATTGCGCTAGGTCTGAGGAGAAGCAGCCGCAGACAACAGCTCCAATACTCTCTTTCTCAGGGTGTCTGCACTCACAATGGACTTCCTCAGCCTTCATACAAAAGAGCCCGGTGCATAAAAACGGCCAATTTCAATGGCATTCCTCCCCACAATCCACCCCTAGAATATGAGCTTTTCTCTCTTCTCTATCCCCCCCCTTCAGTGGTCGGTAATATATTACGATGATTTGGAATAAAATACATTTCAACACTCTAATAAAACAAACTGAAAGGTTAGATTGTGTATGGAAGTAACTCGAAATGTGTAAAACAACAACAACAAGAACAATGCAGAAACGCCAGTGTCATTCTAATTTCATGGAAATAATATTTTACAGTAACAAACAAGGATGCAATGATGAATTGTCAAATCAATGCCTACTCCCTCTCCTCCACAAACACACACTCACCCCTCCTGCCCTCCTAACCAACCCACCCCGTACCTCGCATGGGGAGACATTAGCTCCCCTATCACATCCTCAGTCTGGGCTGGGGGGTTGAACCATTGTCACGCAGTACAACGGGCCCCATTGGCAAGCCGGCAGCTTACCACCCCAAGGCTGCCCGGAGACAATGAGGGGGTTTGGAAAGGGTGAAAAGGAGAGTCGCTGTACGTCACATAGACCCAGGGCCTAATCCCCTTGCCCCGTATATCTGCACAGAGCGGTTTTGCACCGCGAATCAAAAGGCACCCCCTTTTAATCAGGCCCCTTTTCTCTTTCACTTTTATTCTGTCTCAGAGAAAAGGCTTTTATAGAATAGGGCCCTTTAGTGTAAGCAAGACACAAGGCGCAGCCTTTTGCCAAATGGATGCCTCTGGAAGGCTCATTTTGCTCATGTCGTGTTGGAAGTGGACTTATTTTGGGTTTGGGAGCTGTTTTGGAGAGCACGTGAAAAGACTTGAGACGGGACATGAAAGCTGGTTCTTGAAATTCACACAATTGACTTTGAAAGCAGCCTTCTCTGTGTGTTCGGGTGTGTCTTTGAGGGTGTTGTTGGTGTTTTTTAATCTAATTTGTCTGTCCCTGCTTCTAGAAGAGCACAAAACAACCTCTATTTCAGATGATAAATGTACAGAATTTGCTAAATGTTTTTTTAGCAACATTATTAACATTTCTTGCGATGACAAGGTTAGTTAAAACATATTAAAAACACTCACTTAAATAAGAACTTTGGCTTTGGGTGTCATGTGTGTTGGTAAGAGCATGATGCTGGCAAGGCCAAGGTTGTTGGTTCAAGACCTGCAAGGATCACATGAGGTAGAATTAGTTAGCTCTCCTTTAAGTGTCACTTTTCAGGAGCTGCAAATTATAGCCAACAGGCTAACAGCACATGGTTTTTAATAATAACATTTTTGAACTAAATGCCTGCATAATTTATACCTTTGGCAAAGGGAAGTGAAACATTTATAGTTGAGGAGGTAATTCAGTCAGATTTGACTTAGGTATTACTGCTTTTTAGACAATATTTTTGGAGAAAACTGCAGTATATTGGTTGTCTATGTTCACTACATACTTCAGTATGAGACTGCATCATTGAAGTCGTTTATGTGACGTCAAAATGGCGGGTGTAGTACAAAACAAAGTAATCAGCGATTGGATCGTCTCTAACCAATCAGAGTATTAAAGCCAATGACGATTTTTCAAAATTCCACTTTATCCAAGTGTGTTCTGGCTCTGGCTCAATCCATTCGTTTCTGGGACCAATCAGAATGGTTAGAAAGTGTTTGCGTTCTAGAAATCATTGAGGAGGGACTCAAATCCAGAGGGGAAACATTAGAGAAGAAAAGTTTGTGGCCGTTGCGTTTGGCGCAATGAGCTTGGGTAGCCAATATACTGCCAAAACTCTATGGACCCAAAGGCTCAGCCTCCATAATATTTACAAGGATAATATGAAACGGTCATTTGTGTAAGTAGGAGTCACAAAAAAATATAAAAAATGGTTGAAAACCCTTTCCTCCAACTCTCCTTGGGGTCCATGAGTTGAATTATAAGAAAATGTTTTTCCTCATCATGTACACCAGTTTTAGAAATTGTACCTCTATGCATTCAAGTAGTGCCCTCTAGTGTTCACTTTGTAGCAAAATACAACTTGAGGCCAATCAAGGACACGTTACCCAGGCCAACACATACTGTATCACTATGGCAATGTTCAAAACCACCTAAAGATCAAGAATACATACCTATCTATAACCCTGGTACATTATCATACAGCATTGTGGCCTAAACGTTATAATCAATGGATAATTCAATTAGGCTAAAAATCTAGTTTTACAAAGATGGTGTCTTGTATGGTAGCGAATGGCAGCATCAAAATGAGTAGCATGCATCTTATCCATCAATTAGATATTTTCACCTAAAAATAATGAGGTCTTCTGACAGTGGCACAGAACGTAACTGGATCCATGGCAACAGAACCTCAGGACCACTGTCAACCCACATAGAGCCTACACACACACACACACACACACACAATGACCACTACGGGGCCCATCATGCCACCCATTAAAACAGGTTCAGTCGAGTTCAGCTGAGTTTGGCGAGTACTCGTGCTGCGCCCCATTCAGGCCGAGTCAGTACCCCCCTAGATGGACCCTTTTCTCTGGACACACAATTGGAGAGTTCAGGCAGAAACAGAGCAGCTCGCAGCAGCAGTGACCATTCAAACCGGTGAGCTGATGTCAAACGGTGTGTGATGTCAGACGGATATGGGCCAATGCTGAGTGGTTTGGACACCTGGGGGAATTCAAAAGGCAGCTCTTTTTTGTTCTGTCACTTTTCAGACTTGCTTCTTCAGCAGTCAATCACAATACCCGGCTTGTTGTTTTTACAAAGGGATCTTTAGGGTTAGTGCTTGAGAAGTCTGTACAAATAAATACACACAGCGCTTTACAAAGAATATCTGAAGATCAGTGCCTGTCTTTGTAGGGCTTGCCAGCTCAGAGCTCAGGGAAAATGTCCTTTGTATTATTATGAAAAGGAAAGACTCCTCCCAGCACTTCCATGTAATATCTAATGGACAAATTCATGACAAGTCATTTGTAATCTCATATGCTCATCATCTGTGTTCATGCATTAATTGAACATTCAAACTCAGCAATAATGGATAAGAGAGTGCAATCAATTTGACTATTCTCCATATTCACAAACCCTTTCTTTCCACCCTCTCTCTCGACCCACACACACATACACACACACACACTCTCTCTCTCCCCACACACACTCTCCGCACTCCCGACACGTTCTACCAAATCAAATTAAATGTATTCATCACATACACAGTTTACAGCAGGTATAAAAGGTGCACTGAAATTGTTATGTGCTAGCTCTCTCAACTAAGCAGTACATTAGTCAATAATAACTAGGAAAAAAGTCAAGTAAAAAATGACATGTAGTAGAATAGGTAGTAGGTAGTATGGATAGTAATAATGGACTGTATTTACAAATATAAAGTGGGTAGTGGAATCAATAATACATATTAGAACAGCAGCGTTGACTAGGTCGTTCCACGAAAACAGTGCCTTTTGCATCCCTTTAATATTTTAAGTAGAAATTGTAGACCAATATTGCATAATAATTGTCATAATAAATGAAGTGCCCTTTAATATAGACCACATGGAGAATTAAATAAATCTTTTTAATATGAATAAAGGCTTGCTGAATTGCAAAAAGTCAGCATTTTCACATGTCCCTCTGTCAACCCTGTGTCACTTCTAGGAAGATTTTAACTCACTTAATCCCAACATTCCTCCAAGTTTCACCATCACCGTCATTTCTGAAGATTATTATTGTCCCCCACGAGGAAGTTGGGGAGGGGACTGTGGATGTCTCTGTCCGTCAATACGTTTGTATGTTAGCAACACTTGATATCTCAGACAGCACCGGGTCGATTTTGATGAAACTTGGGTGAGTGACGCGTCTTGCCATAGAGATCCGGTATGTACAAAATTACAGTGATTGGCCCAAGGCTGGAGCTATAGTAATTTAACTGAAATGTGTTATTCACACACAGTATCCTAATAGGCCCAAGGGGGATGCTGCCTCATTCATTGGGGACGACATATTTACGCTTGACTTGTTTACTTCATGTGATTAGTGATTCATTTACTTCTGTCCCTCATTTTAAGGTCAACCCTGTCACGTGAACTGAACTCTCCTTTTAATATGGTGAAACTATTCCTTTTTACATATTTTTTCTCAAAAGAAACAGGTGAGCTGGTTCTGCTCTTTTTGGCCATTTTCTGGTGTTTTGTGTTGGAAAACTGAGCGGGTCGAGCATAACACGTCAACCCTGTTACACATTGATAGACAGGCAAGAAATATTTTAACAAGTTCATTATTTTTTGTGAAGCTTGCAATCAATTGCCACTCCCTGTTGCACACAAGCTTCCATTCTCCCTGTCACAATGGGATTAATGGGTGATTCAAGCTTCCATTCTCCCTGTCACAATGGGATTAATGGGTGATTCAAGCTTCCATTCTCCCTGTCACAATGGGATTAATGGGTGATTCAAGCTTCCATTCTCCCTGTCACAATGGGATTAATGGGTGATTTAAGCTTCCATTCTCCCTGTCACAATGGGATTAATGGGTGATTTAAGAAGCTTCCATTCTCCCTGTCACAATGGGATTAATGGGTGATTTAAGAAGAATTCTTCAACCCAGTTACTTCATTTGGAACCTAATATGTTTTTTTAAACCTCTTGAGATGGGAAACATGTGTTTTATGCTTGTGTGTGTGAAGTCAGAGCAAATCATTTATAATGTGCATAATATTCTCTTCGGTGCAAATAGTCTGTAAGGTGCAGATCTGTGCAGGGAGACAGCTAGGTTTAGCTTTTCAGCAGTCTGATGGCCTGGTGGTAGAAGCTGTCTCGGAGCCTGTTGGTCCAAGAGCCGATACTCCAATACCGCTTGACAGATGGTAACACAGTGAACAGTCCGCCGTTCGGGTGACTGGAGTCCTTGATGATCTTTAGGGCCTTCCTCAGACGCCGCCTGGTGTAGATGTCCTGGAGGGCAGGGAGTGATGTGTTGGGCCGTCTGCACCACCACCCTCTGGCGGGCCTTCTGGTTGCGAGACAAATGGTCCCCGAAAGGGTTGGTGCACTGGCCACCCGAGCTGTGTACAAAACACATGCATAAGTATTAGAAATGTGACTTGACTTTAGGATTAATTAGACAGGACTAGGATCTCTCTCTCTCTCTCACACACACACACACACACACACACACACACACACACACACCTTAAGCATGAGATTGGATCATGAAGCATCTCATTGTAACATTGTGGAAATAATGATAGCAAAACAAGATATTTTGTCTAACATACTATCTATCAATATATTGTGTGAGGTAAAAACTCAGCAAAAGGTATCACATTGAGACTGATGTCAAATCAAAATCAAATCAACATTTTATTGGTCACACACATATTTAGCAGATGTTATTGTGGGTGAAGCTAAATGCTTGTGTTCCTAGATCCAACAGTGCAGCAATATCTAACAATTCACAACAATATACACAAATCTAAAAGTAAAATAATGGAATTAAGAAATATTAGGACGAGCAATGTCAGAGTGGCATTGACTAATACATGTGAAATGAGTAAAGCAGTATGTAAACATTATTCAAGTGATTCCATGTCTATGTATATAGGGCAGCAGCCTCTAAGGTGCAGGGTTGAGTAACCGGATAGTAGCCGGCTAGTGATGGCTATTTAAGTCTGATGGTCTTAAGATAGAAGCTGTTTTTCAGTCTCTTGGTCCCAGCTTTGATGCACCTGTACTGACCTCGCCTTCTGGATGGTAGCGGGGTGAACAGGCCGTGGCTCGGGTGGTTGATGTCCTTGATGATCTTTTTGGGCAGACCACACCACCCCCTGGAGAGCTCTGCGGTTGCGGGCGGTGCAGTTGCCGTACCATGCTCTCAATTGTGCATCTGTAAAAGTTTGAGGTTTTTTTTCAGCTTCTTGAGGTTGAAGAGGCGCTGTTGCGCCTTCTTCACCACACGGTCTGTGTGAGTGAACCATTTCAGATCGTCAGTGATGTGTACACCGAGGAACTGGAGGATTTCCACCTTCACTGCGGTAACGTCGATGTGAATAGGGGCATGCTCCCTCTGCTGTTTCCTGAAGTCCACGATAAACTACTTTGTTTTGTTGACGTTGAGTGAGAGGTTATTTTCCTGGCATCACTCTCCCAGGGCCCTCACCTCCTCCCTGTAGGTTGTCTCGTCATTGTTGGTAATCAGGTCTACTACTGTTGTGTCGTCTGCAAACTTGATGATTGAGTTGGAGGCGTGCGTAGGCCACGCCGTCATGGGTGAGTTATATTAATGTTTTAGACGCAAATAACCTTATTTTTTTTAGTGATTTCTAGAACACCTGTTTGGATCAGATTAAATGTAGTATGACACCAAAGATTTTTTACATCATAGGGAGGCGACAGACAGTATTTGTGTTTCTTGGATTGTTACTGCGCAAGCGCAATTTCGTGAGTCCTTGGATGATCCGCCTGCTGTAGGTTACGCAGCCTGTAAGGGACACATACAAAATGCAGAGCTGGAATCAAGTATATCGCACTCTGGCAACGGTAAGGAAAAACAATTCTAGGCCAATTAGTTGTTCAAGTTGTCTGGAACAAATATGAGTTAATGTGACATACGTTGGAGAGTTATCTCGGCTGTCTTTCAACGCGATTTATGAATTACAGGCCTTGCTAGCCACCTAGAGTAGCTATGCTGGTTAAACTCTCCAGCTATACACTAGCAGCTAGCTAGCATAGCGTTAGCGAGTACACAGTTAGCTAGCTAACTAATGTTAGTTGGCTCTTCCTATATTATATGCCCTCCCAAGCTAGCCTTGTTTGGTGCGTGTTTTGTGCAACATTATTGCTGGTTAGGTTTAAATTGTTTATAAGATACATTGGCGAACGTTAATGTCATTACAAAATAATCCATCTCAAAGTAAGCTAAATTAGCTAGCTAGCTACCACAGTCAACAAGCATCCTCTTGCGAATGACGAAAATGACATCCAGCCCTGTTTGAGGACTGCTACCAATGTTACATAATTGACTGTCAAACTCCCAAGTACTCAACTTTGATTTGTAAAGCTATTTGAGTAATCATATAACACTGTTGTTAGCCAACAGTATATGTAAGATAACTATTTATTATTTTATTTTCACCAGTACTTGATAACTAACAGTAGTTAACAAATGTAGCTAGTATTGTAACTAGTTCATCTTTCTACGACCTTATAATCATCACATACACTCACTCACTGTAATACTTGCAATCCTGTTCAGATTGCATTGGCCTTTACAGGATTTTTGTCTTGCATTCTAGAGTGCTGAATAAAAAAACGAAACATTAACTGACTTCTTGACATGGATGACAACTACAACAACATCACAGCAGAACCATCTACAACGCAAGCTGACATTAAAGTCAAAATCTGTCTGCTCACTGTCCCAATTTGTGTCCCCTCCTAACACATACAGCGGAGCCACCAACTCCCGAATAGGCTCCAGGGTGCAACTGTTCTCTCCGTCCGAACATACGCTGACAAAGCACAGAGTAAGTCAACGTTTCACTCCAACGTCCAATTAGCTAATCCGAGGTGCTGCTCTTATCAAACTGAATCCCAACATGTACACAAGGTGAATACAACATGTTCCTCTATAACTTGTTGCCTCTTCTGATAAACATGTTCTTTGCTCTCCTACAGTTGATGCTGACGTCACAGTGGTGGGCTCTGGTCCTGGTGGATATGTCGCTGCAATCAAAGCAGCGCAGCTTGGTTTCAAGGTAAAATTAGGCCTCAGTGTATATACCTTCCGCAGCAATCGAATGTTCGCTCCCGTCCGCACAGGGCTCTGCGCACCTCCCTGGAAAAGGGAGATTTCGGAGTATGTGCAGAGGTGCCGTCGGGTGGACGTTGTGATATTGCATCTTTTTGTTAAAGCGGACACAGCGGAAGGTGTAAATAAGGCTTAACCTTTTTATTATTAGTGATGCCCATCTTGTTGTCATTGTTCACCAACTTTGTTTTCTACCACAGACGGTGTGTGTGGAAAAGAATCCCACCCTAGGCGGGACTTGTTTGAATGTCGGCTGTATCCCCTCAAAGGTAAACATTGGGAATGAGGGGTTCATAGAACTTTTGCTAGGTCTTATTGCGCAACACTCTGACTGCAACTTTATCTTTGCGAGTTGTTGAACAATGTCACATGTCTGTCTCCCTTGTCACCTTGTATAGGCCCTGCTGAACAACTCCTATCTGTACCACCAGGCCCATGGCAAAGACTTCGAAAGCAGGGGCATTGAAAGTAAGAGTCCACATCAGCTAGAGCAGTGGTCACCAGCAGCCTGGCCCTAGAGAGCTGAAGGGTGTGGACAGGCTTTCGCTCCAGTCAAGTCTTTGGGGATTCCAGTAACAAACATTTACTTGAGACTCTTGCTCTCTCTGTCTCTCTCGCTCTCTCTCTGTGCCAGTCTCAGGGATTACATTGAACCTGGAGAAGATGATGTCACAGAAGAGCGGGGCGGTCAAAGCACTGACAGGAGGCATTGCACATTTATTCAAACAGAACAAGGTGAGGTCTCAACTATATAGTTCCTCCCTACATTGGGAGAGAGATGCCTAGTTCACTCTAGCCTCTGCCAGGCTTTCATCTCACCTTCTATATATAAGCCTGTGGAAGTTCTTGTCAGAAAGAGGCTAAAATAAGGTGGAGGGTATCCAAGCCGTTTCCCCCTCTCATCAATTGGAATAGGCACGTTCAGAGGCAGCGATTCTTAACCGAAAGCCAATTATTTTCAATGGTGCTCATGTGGGGTAGTCTCATTACAACCAAAAAATAAATGGCCATCAAAATATATATATATCTCATATATATATATATATATCTCATGCTAGCACCGTAAATTAGCTACATTCTGTATATTTTGCGCTTCTGAAGAGGGATGGAAGGGGTGGTTGTTTTTGAAAAATCGTGTCTTCTCACAGCCAATCAGCGCTCCACTCATACCTATTTTTACAATATGAACTTCCCCAGGCTCTGGAGAACAATGTGAGCAAGGCCTGGAGCCGAGCGGCGGCCAAGTTCACTGAAATTACACATTTGGCTTACTTTATGGATAAATGGCAACTAATCTAGGCAACTAACCAAGACAGCATCTGTAAATATGGGTAAATTAGTGAGATTTCATCCAGCAGGATTATAAGCTTGAAACATCAGCAGCCTGTTTTGACTATCTTCTTTAAATGGAGGTGACCATCTATGGACATTACATTGTCAATGGACTTGGGTCTTTTTCATGAACTCCCTTGTAATTTGAACCCATCACTAAGTTTGATACCAGTGCAAGCTGTTTTGAGGCTTCCCCTTGGATTCTTTGTTCCAGAGTTTGTTATGAACTTGACCCTGACTTTAATGATATAATGTGGCGGTTTCCCCTCAGGTGACGCACGTGAACGGCTATGGGAGGATTACAGGCAAGAACCAGGTGACGGCCACGGCCGAGGACGGCAGCGAGCAGGTCATCAACAGCAATAATATCCTCATAGCCACTGGCTCCGAGGTCACGCCCTTCCCCGGGATTGAGGTACGTTACTGTACTACAGTACTAGTTTGTAGCAGATGACCAGATGTTAGTTGACATGTGTCAAAGCCGAGTCCTAACTCTCCTAACCCCTGTGCTGTCAGGTTGATGAGGACACTGTGGTGTCCTCCACGGGAGCCCTGGATCTGAAGAAGGTCCCTGAGCAACTCATCGTCATCGGCGCCGGAGTCATCGGGGTGGAGCTGGTGAGGGACGACACGCACACATACACACGATTTACAGCATGGTCTGTAAAGAGCCACGATTTACAGCATGGTCTGTAAAGAGTAAGTGGCAGTATGAGGATTCCAACTCTTGGGGGATTCCTAGGGTCCAGTCTAACATCCTGTTTGGCCTCTCGTTTTCCAGGGGTCAGTGTGGCAGCGTCTGGGCTCCAATGTGACAGCGGTCGAGTTCCTGGGCCATGTGGGCGGCATGGGCATCGACATGGAGATCTCCAAGAACTTCCAGCGCATCCTGCAGAAGCAGGGTATTAAGTTCAAGCTGGGCACCAAGGTCATGGGCGCCATCAAGAGGCCTGACGGCAAGATCGATGTGGCGTGAGTTCCATCCCCCGGTGGTGTGTGTGTGTATATAGGGTGGCTCTAGCTGTGAATGAACAAAATCACTAAGAATGAATGTCTAGTTAAAAATCACTAGGTATGACCTAGCCCAAGCGTTCCCGTGTGTTCTTGCCTCCAGTGTGGAGGCGGCTGCCGGCGGGAAGAACGAGACTCTGACGTGTGACGTGCTGCTGGTGTGCATCGGCAGACGGCCCTTCACCAGGAACCTGGGCCTGGAGAACGTGGGCCTGGAGCTGGACAACAGGGGACGCATACCCGTCAACAACCGCTTCCAGACCAAAGTACCCAGGTAGACCTAAACTACCACACCCCTCTATCTAATATACAACATACCCAGGTAGACCTAAACTACCACACCCCTCTATCTAATATACAACATACCCAGGTAGACCTAAACTACCACACCCCTCTATCTAATATACAACATACCCAGGTAGACCTAAACTACCACACCCCTCTGTTATATTCAACACCTGCTTTTTCAATACACACCTATATTACAATCGCCTCTCACCAAGGTCTCTTTCAAAAGGCACTAAATGTGATAACTCAATCTTTCCTTCCCATTTATTCCATCTCCCTCTGTAGTATCTATGCCATTGGTGATGTGATTGCCGGGCCCATGCTGGCACACAAGGCGGAGGACGAGGGCATCATCTGCGTGGAGGGCATGGCTGGGGGCGGCGTGCACATCGACTACAACTGTGTCCCCTCTGTTGTCTACACACACCCCGAGGTGGCATGGGTGGGAAAGACGGAGGAGCAGCTCAAAGAGGAGGTGATACACACATCTCCCCAAACAAACACCCATAGTTTTGACCAAATTAAGTAGCGGACATTGCTTTTATATATAATATAATCACTGGATCAATGCTTTTGTTTGGATTTCAGCTGCTAAAATGTTGATTTGTGATTAAAAATACACTGAACAAAAATATAAAAGGCAACATGTAAAGTGTTGGTCCCATGTTTCATGAGCTGAAATTAAAGATCCCAGAAATATTCCGTACGCACAAAATCTTATTTCTCTCAAATGTTGTGCACAAATTAGTTTACATCCCTGTTAGTGAGAATTTCTCCTTTGCCAAGATAATCCATCTCCCTGACAGGTGTGGCATATCTCAAAGCTGATTAAACAGCATGACCATTACATAGGTGCACCTTGTGCTTGGGACAATAAACTGCCACTCTAAAATGTGCAGTTTTGTCACACAACATGATGCCAAAGATGTCTCAAGTTTTGAGGGATCGTGCAATTGGCATGCTAACTGCAGGAATGTCCACCAGAGCTGTTGCCAGAATTGAATATTAATTTCTCTACCATAACCTGCCTCCCAACTTTGTTTTCGAGAATTTGGCAATACGTCCAACCGGCCTCACAACCGCAGACCACATGTATGTCTGGGTGAGCGGTTTGCTGACGTCAGCGTTGTGAACAGATTGCCCCATGGCGGGGTGATGGTATGGACAGGCATAACCTACGGCCAGCGAAAACAATTGCATTTTATTGATGGCAAGAGATACTGTACTGAGCCAAGACCATGACGAGATCCTGAGGCCCATTGTCGTGACATTCATCCGCCGCCATCACCTCATGTTTCAGCCTGATAATGCGTGGCCCCATGTCGCAAGGACTTATACACAATTCCTGGAAGCTGAAAATGTCCCAGTTCTTACTTGGCCTGCATACCCACCAGACATGCCACCCATTGAGCATGTTTGGGCTGTTCTGGGTATGACAGCGTGTTCCAGTTCCTGCCAATATCCAGCAACTTCGCACAGCCAATGAAGAGGAGTGGGGCAACAATCAAGAGCCTGATAAATTCTATGTGAATGAGATGTCACGCTGCGTGAGGCAAATGGTGATCACACCAAATACTTACTGGTTTTCTGATCCACACGCCTACTTTTTTTAAGGTATGTAACCAACAGATGCATATCTTTATTCACAGTCATGTGAAATACATTGATTAGGGCCTAATGAATTTATTTAAATTGACTGATGTCCTTATATGAACTGTAACTCGTTGCGTTTTATATTTTTGTTCAGTATTCTATTGAAATCCCTGCAGGTATAAGACTTAGTCACAAGGTGGCGATATTCTCCCCAAATTGTTGACTTTCCAAAGGAGCCAAAGTCTCTCAAAGTATCGCACATATACTATCAACACAGAAGAGTGACCATAAAGCATAACAGTAACCTCAACTCTACTTCGCAGGGCATCCCATACAAGGTGGGCAAGTTCCCGTTTGCCGCCAACAGTCGAGCCAAGACCAATGCAGACACTGATGGCCTGGTGAAGATCCTCGGCCACAAGGAGACAGACCGGATATTGGGCGCTCACATCCTGGGCTGTGTGAGTCATGCTACCTCAGGGCTCCTTAGCAGATGAAAATGTGGGCTATAGCGTATGAAGTTGTATGCTAACTATGGTGACCTTTGACCCTTGTCTAGGGGGCAGGTGAGATTATCAACGAGGCGACGCTTGCCATGGAGTACGGAGCGTCCTGCGAGGATGTCGCCCGAGTTTGCCACGCCCATCCCGTGAGTTAAACACACATACGACAGGGGCATGATCAAATACTCATTCATACATACGTCATGTTGTAGAATAATGCAAGTTCAACAATGCCATTTGATATATGGAAGTGGTGGTTACTAATATTTCAAATGGCAGATACTTTTGTAAAACAATCACTGGGTGCGCCGTCATACCCATCGTAGAACAGGGGTTGGGTGGTCAGTCAAATTGATATTTAAGATACTATTAACATGGACCATCAAGCTATTTGATTATCTATTTTAGGACACTTGGGGGCAGGCCTACCAGGGAAAAAATGAGATGACTCTTTAGAATCGGACCTTATTGCCATGATCTCAGTAAGTTATAGCACAAGAGATGGCAAATTTCAGTCTGAAGGAAGTATGCTTTGGAGTGATTGAAATGCATCAGGGAGGTATTGGGAAGTTCAGGAAAACATCAGGGATGATCAAACAATCTTATGAATGTTTGATTGGTGAATCAATTCAGTTTCCTCAGTTATTCTGTGCAGATTCATTTCGAACGAGTCCTGCACAGCTTGTATCCTCATAGGTGAAAACATGCACATGTTCCAGTCTTAGCTTTTAGGGCTGGGGGTCATAGTCTGTAATAGATTAAACCGTTCAAAATCTAGAGGTAAATTTGTGGGAAGAAAACGATTTGAAGATGTGCCAGGATCGCTAGAAACGGTTTTACTGCGCCGTTTGTCCCTGAAGCTAGTAAGGTTATGCACGTAACCACGGTTCTGAAGTGCCGCATTCAACTGACTGAGGAAGACACAACACATTCTTTCATATTATTCCCGCGCGCCGCACAATGACTAAGGCTGATATAGGGCCTAGCCACAATGTCATTCAAATGCACACACATCCACATTTGTGGAACCGAACCACCCACCTGTCAATCTAACCTCCTCTTCTTCCGTCCATCCCTCTCTTCCAGACTGTGTCCGAGGCCTTCAGAGAAGCAAACCTCGCAGCCTCCTTCGGGAAAGCTATCAACTTTTAACTGCCGTCTTCGCTCACACAGCTGTGTACATAACCGTTCTGTCCACGACGTCCCCAAACCAGAAATCAGTCCACAAGCAACGCGCACACTCTAGGAGGGGGACACGGAATGTACCGTGACCCCTCAACTCCAATTAAGAGGCTCCTCTGTATACATACATAGAAAACAAAGACAAACCTTGTATCACATTAAGTATGTAATTTAAATGTTCTCAATAAAGGGGTTTGGGTGGTAAAAACGGACTGGAGATCAAGTCTTTTTGACTTTCTACATCGGAGGTGTCTTGGGTGTTGCACTCAAGGGTCGCTGCTATATTAAATAGCTAACTATATATAGTCGCAGTATATCTAGCATTTTTCCAACACCACTTTCTTATTAGTACAGTGCTCAGAGATGTATATTCATAGGTTGGTATTGGGTGGAATACTGCTGTTTTTAACAATAAGAGATTAGTCATGACTGAGTATTTTTAAAGACTGAGGCAAAACTACTTTTCAATTGTAGTAAAGAGGTTGGAAAGGCCAAATCAGCAACTCGCTTGTATGAATTGCAATACTTATTCAAATATGGCTGTTGTCTTTGTGTGTATACATTCTTGCTTAACTCAGAGCTCTACAAAGCCAATAAAATGTAGTAACGTTTCAAGTCTAGTGATGTGTGACGCATTGAAGTGGTGTTCAGTGCAATGTGTGGAACAGCAGAGGGACCTATACCAACTACTTCAGTAAGATGTGACTTCCTCTCCATCTTCATGCATTTGGAGTCGCTGTAAATCAGGTGAAAGGAGTAGTGGTAGTCTGCTAAAGGGTTTTCCCAGACACAGATCAAGCCTTCTTCTGGACTTAATAGCATGCTTAATCACTGAAATGGTTTAGTCCAGAAGTATACTGCATAGCAGGATCAATGATTTAGCCAGATAACTCTAAAACAACCAGAAATAATTACTGCTACAGGGAGCCCCATTAAATTGTTTTCACTAATTAGTATTTTGAACGATCTGATGTGACTGGTCAAAAGACCAATTAGTGGGAAAAAAGAACAGAATTGGGCTGCCTGTGTAAATGCAGCCTTAGCTGGCTAACTCATTGATCCTGCTTTGTCATAGTCACCCCTCAGGACAAGGGGGGTAGATCCGCTTTAATATTGCAGCTAGATGCCTCAATGCCATTTTCTGCTAAATATATTACATTTTTACTGACACCATTTTACATTAGTTCTCTTCCCTTCAGCACCCCTCCCATTTATCTCTGAACACCATCCCGTTTTGATTTCTATTAGCCATGTATTGTTTCAAATGTCCTGAACCTTTTTATTCTCATAGTTTCTACAGATTGTAAAGAAAATGTTTAGGTAAGAGTATTATATTATTGATTGATTATGACTTTTCAAATCACCCAGCAGTGCTATTTGCAGAGTTAGCTCCAGCTAAATGTTGTAATTCTTCAGCCTTTCCGGAACCTCAGACCAAAAAAAAGCTACGCATGCTAATTCCCAAAACAAGTGATCTAATGATTCTCTTCGCAACAAAATCTGCAGAGCTGGGATGGTTGTATCCCCCATATAAACTGAACATGTAAAGTTCAAATAGCTGAAATAAAAGATCCCAGAAATGTTCCTTACGCACAAAAATGTTTACATCCGTTAGTGAGCATTTCTCCTTTGCCAAGATAATCCATCCACCTGAGAGGTGTGGCATATCAAGAAGCTGATCATTACACAAGTGCACCTTGTGCTGGGGACAATAAAATGTGCAGTTTGTCAGGCAACACAATGCCACAGATGTTTTGAGGGAGCGTGCAATTGGAATGCTGACTGCCCAAATTTCCAACAGAGTTGTTGCCAGAGGTCATTTTGGAGAATTTAGCAGTACGTCCAACCGGCCTCACAATCGCAGACCACATGTAACCACGCCAGCCCAGGAACTCCACATCTGGCTTCTTCACCTGTGGGATCGTCTGAGACCAGCCACCCAGACAGCTGATGAAACTCAGAAGTATTTATGTCTGTAATAAAGCCCTTTTGTACAGGAATAACAAATTCTGATTGGCTGGGCAGGGCAGCTCAGCCATGAGTGGCCATCGTGAAAGCCATAGATTAGGGTCTGATGAATTTATTTCAATTGACTGATTTCTTGTTGCATTTTATAAAATCTTTGAAATTGTTGCATGTTGTGTTTATTTTTGTTCAGTATATACATACACATGAGAGTACTAGTCAAAAGTTTGGACACCTACTCATTCAAGGGGTTTTCTTTATTTTGCCAATTCTCTACATTGTAGAATAAGTGAAGACATCAAAACAATGAAATAACACACATGGAATCATGTAGTAACCAAAAAAAGTGTTAAATAGATTAGATTCTTCAAAGTAGCCACCCTTTGCCTATGACAGGTTTGCACACTTTTGATATTCTCTCAACCATCTTCATGAGGTAGTCACCTGGAATGCATTTCAATTAACAGGTGTGCCTTGTTAAAAGTTAATTTGTGGAATTTCTTTCCTTAATGCATTTGACTCATATATAAACTCAGCAAAAAAACATTGTGCGTTACATTTCTGTTAGTCACATATCTGTGGAACTTGCTCAGTTTGTAACAACTGAGACATAAACGTTTGTCCTCTCACTGTCAACTGCGTTTACTTAACATGTGTAAATATTTGTATGAACATAAGATTCACAACTGAGACATAAACTGAACAAGTTCCACAGACATGTGACTAACAGAAATGTAACGCACAACGTTGAGATTGCCTGCAATGACAACAAGCTCAGTCTGATGATGCTGTGACACACCGCCCCAGACCATGACAGACCCTCCACCTCCAAATCGATCCTGCTCCAGAGAACAGGCCTCTGTGTAACGCTCATTCCTTCGACAATAAACGCAAATCCGACCATCAGCCCTGGTGAGACAAAACCTCGACTCGTAAGTGAAGAGCACTTTTTGCCAGTCCTGTCTGGTCCAGCGACAGTGGGTTTGTGCCCATAGGCGACGTTGTTGCCGTTGATGTCTGGTGAGGACCTGCCTTACAACAGGCCTACAAGCCCTCAGTCCAGCCTCTCTCAGCCTATTGCGGACAGTCTGAGCACTGATGGAGGGATTGTGCATTCCTGGTGTAACTCAGGCGGTTGTTGTTGCCATCCTGTACCTGTTGTTCGGATGTACCGATCCTGTGCAGGTGTTGTTACACGTGGTCAGCCACTGCGAGGACGATCAGCTGTCCATCCTGTCTCCCTGTAGCACTGTCTTAGGCGTCTTACAGTACGGACATTGCAATATATTGCCCTGGCCACATCTGCAGTCCTCATGCCTCCTTGCAGCATGCCTAAGGCACATTCACGCAGATGAGCAGGGACCCTGGGCATCTTTCTTTTGGTGTTTTTCAGAGTCAGTAGAAAGGCCTCTTTAGTGTTTTCATAACTGTGACCTTAATTGCCTACCGTCTATAAGCTGTTAGTGTCTTAACGACCGTTCCACAGGTGCATGTTCATTAATTGTTTATGGTTCATTTGAACAAGCATGGGAAACAGTGTTTAAACCCTTTACAATGAAGATCTGTGAAGTTATTTTGATTTTTCCGAATTATCTTTGAAAGACAGGGTCCTGAAAATGTGACGTTTCTTTTTTTGCTGAGTTAATATATAACATTCTATTGGTTGGTGAGGCACCCATGCTCAGGAAGAATGACAGTGGTCTTTCCGAGTGCAACTCGCTCAGAAGACTGGGGATGGTAGATGGCATGGTGCTGGTACCTGGAGTGGAGCTGTTACCTGTCATTGAAGCTCTGAACGGGGCAGGGCTTGGGGACCTGGAGCATTGTCTATGGAAATGCCCTCCCCACATTGGTAACAGGTGGCTCTGTTAGGACTTGGGAGACCTGAATGTCACTCTGCCCTGGCTGGATCCCCTCCTTCCACTCTCAGAAGCTGCTGGAGCTGGATAGGGGGTTGTGTAAGGCTTTTCAGTTCCACCCGCATATGTTTCACCTCTTCTAGCACAGATTCAAACTGTTCCTGGGTGACATACGTGGGCCCTTAAACTCTGTATATCGCTGGTGGTTAATTTGAGTCAGACTATGATGATATGCATACAGTAGGCCCTCTGGCCATGTGTTCGCTAAGGTGTCCATGCCCTGGGGTCTTTTGGACAGAGAGAACCAGAGGGAGCAGGTCCACGTGTGCTGTTCTGAACCGCTGCCATATCATCTTCACTACTTGTGGGTGAAGTCTCCATTCCCCGGGGGTGGTTTCTGTCTCGACAAGAAATCTGCCACCTCGTTCACCTTGCATGGGGGATGAATGGCTCATAGGGAGGCCAGATGTGGTAGGGCCCATATCAAGAGTTGTTGGGCCACCTGTAGGGACCTTACAGACCTTGTTCCCCCTTGATGGTTGATCTGGATCACTGTCGATGTATTGTCTGATCGTATCAAGACACGTTTGTGTTTGAGAACCGGCAGAAAGTGATTCAGGGCTAATTTCTAGCATGTTGATGAGCTCTTTCCTCCAGTGGCGGCACCACTCTCCCCTTACAGACCTGTGTTGCCACACCGCTCCCCAGCCTGTTAGTTAAGAGCCGGCCGTCACTACTTCCCGCCCTGCCGGAATTGATCTGAGGGACACCTGTAGCCAGGTAGGCTCTCTTCCTACATGGCCGCAGAGTAAAGTAGCACGCCCTTGTCGTCTGTATTTGTGTTTCTGTCCCAGTTGGGGTCTAAGCGGAAGTCATTAAACCACACTTGTAGTGGCCTTAAAGTAAGCAGACCTAACGGTGTCACCGTGGAGGCCGCCGCGAGCACGCGCATCAGTTGTTGGAATGTTCGTACCTTCACCAATGCAATCAACTGGAATTGTTGCAGAAAAAGATTGCTGTCCACACGCTGAGGTGTTATACATACCCTCTTAGTGCGGGAGTTCAGAGCCATGCCAATAAAGGTGAACTTTTGGCTTGGTGTGAAGTTGCTGTTTTCGTTGTTCACGGTAGGACCCAGTCGAGTGGGGGCACAGATGAGTCAGTCGTTGAGGTAAGGAAGGATCTTGATCCCCTGTATGTGGAGGGATCGCAGGGCTGTGCTTGTGAAGATGCGAGGAGCCAGGGAGAGACCAAAGGGTAATACCGGAAACTGGTATGCCTGGCCCTGGAAGGCGAACCACAGCAAACGCCTGTGTTCCGGTAACACAGGAACGTGAAAGTAAGCATCTTTTAGGTCCAGGGATGTGAACCACTCTCCTGTGGATACAGTATGGAGAACATAGACCGTCCACAACATGTACAATTTTGACAAAAACAATGGATATGTTGCCGTAAGAGGTTAGTAGAATCTTATTCAAAATGATTTACAGCTGTAATGGCTGCCATAGGTGCTTCCACCAAGTGTAAACTCTGGGTAGTGTGAAGACATATGCTATCAATACATTTTCATTTTGTATTTATTTTATTAATTTGGAAAATGTTCTATATTTTTCTTTCACTTAAATGTAATCCTTTTTAGATTTCATTTCAAGGCAGCAAAATGTGAAGATGGTGCAAGGGGTGTGTAGACTTTCACTAGTAACTGTATGTAGGAGGATGCAGATGTAATTATATAATAATGAAAGTCATAGAATTTATATAAATTCAATTATCGATATCAACAAGTCTAATTATTGATATTGCTAATTTAATTGTTGATACACATTTTAATTATTTATATTGATACAAAAATCCAATCTTATATCAATAAATGATGACACAAAAAAAATACAATTATAGATATCAATTTCAATATGTTAAAACGGCTTTCCATAATATGTCATGGTACAAATTTCTGAACGGATCTTGCGCAATAACTACTGTATCTATTGAGCTCACAAGTAACAAACGATCCTATTATTATGGTGGGAGACACATGGTTAAGTACTTCAAAGGACCATAAAAGGGTGATAACCCTCATGCACTTAAGGAGATCATGAATATTATGGACACATTAGAACTAGCGAATATATGGAGGCAAAAAATAAAAACTGACCTAGTAAGATATGAGACTTAATCAAGCTAGCCATCTTGACTACTTTCGTGTTATTCTCACAGGCTCCAAAAGTGAAAAAACATGTTGATAGGACAATTTAAACTGAGCCATGTTGGTTTAAAAAGCTGACTCTAACAAATGAAAAATGTATCACTTGTGATCAGACCACCATCTGGACAGAGATATTGGATGACAATTTCTTCTTAGCTAACGCAAAATAATTAGACTTTTTCCCTGCACAACATACAGTACCAGTCAAAATGTTTTTTTTAAATTTTTTAAATTTTTTTTTTACTAGTTTCTACATTGTAGAATAATAGTGAAGACATCAAAACTACGAAATAACACATATGGAATCATGTAGTAACCAACAAAGTGTTAAAAAAAATCTAAATATATTTTATATAGTAGCCAACCTTTGCCTTGATAACAGCTTTGCACACTCTTGGCATTCTCTCAACTAGCAAATTGCTGTTGACTTTTTCCACATTTTGTTACATTACAGCCTTATTCTAAAATGTATTAAATTGTTCTTTCCCCCTCATCAATCTACACACATACCCCATAATGACAAAGCAAAAACAGGTTGCTAGAAATGTTTGTAAATAACAACACTGAAATATCACATTTACATAAGTATTCAGATCCTTTACTCAATACTTTGTTGAAGTACCTTTGGCAGCGATTAGACTCAAGACTTCGGTATGACGCTACAAGCTTGGCACACCTGTATTTGGGAAGTTTCTCCCATTCTTCTCTGCAGATCCTGTCAAGCTCTTTCAGGTTGGATGGGGAGCGTTGCTGCACAGCTATTTTCAGAGAAGTCCGGGCTCTAGCTGGGCCACTCAAGGACATTGAGACTTGTCCCGAATCCACTCCTGTGTTGTGTCTTGGCTGTGTGCTTAGGGTTGTTGTCCTGTTGGAGGGTGAACCTTTGCCCCAGTCTGAGGCCCTGAGTGCTCTGGAGCAGGTTTTCATCAAGGAGCTCTCTACTTTGCGCCGTTCATCTTTCCCTCGATCCTGACTAGTCTCCCAGTCCCTGCCACTGAAAAACATCCCCACAGCATGATGCTGCCACCACCACCATGCTTCACCATAGGGATGGAGCCAGGTTTTCTCCAGACGTGATGCTTGGCACTCAGGCCAAAGACCTCAATCTTGATTTCATCAGACTAGAGAATCTTGTCCTTCAGGTGCCTTTTGGCAAACTCCAAGCGGGCTGTCATGTGCCTTTTACCGAGGAGTGGCTTCTGTCTGGCCACTCTACCATAAAGGCCTGATTGGTGGAGTGCTGCAGAGATGGTTGTCCTTCTGGAAGCTTCTCCCATCTCCATAGAGGAACACTGGAGCTCTGTCAGAGTGACCATCGGGTTCTTGGTTACCTCCCTGACCAAGGCCCTTCTCCCCTGATTGCTCAGTTTGGCTGGGCGGCCAGCTCTAGGAAGAGTCTTGGTGATTCTTCTTGTCTTTAAGAATGATGGAGACCACTGTACTTTTTGGGACATTCAATGCTGTAGACATTTTTTGGTACCCTTCCCCAGATCTGTACCTCGACACAATCCTATCTCGAAGCTCTACGGACAATTCCTTCGACCTCATGGCTTGGTTTTTGCTCTGATAAGCACTGTCAACTGTGAGACCTTATATAGACAGGTGTGTGCCTTTCCAAATCATGTACAATCAATTGTATTTACCACAGGTGGACTCCAATCAAGTTGTAGAAACATCTCAAGGATGATCAATGGAAACAGGATGCACCAGAGCTCAATTTCAAGTCTCATAGCAAAGGGTCTGAATACCTATGTAAATAAGGTTTATTTATTTAACTTTTTTTTCATTTGCAAAAATTAAAAAAACTTGTTTTCGCTTTGTCATTATGGGGTATTGTGTGTAGATTTGATACATTTTTTATTTTATTTTATTCATTTTGGAATAAGGCTGTAACATAACAAAATGTGGAAAAAGTCAAGGGGTCTGAATACTTTCCGAATGCACTGTATGTACATGAAGTCAGGGTAAAGAGACTAGGCATCAGGATAGATAATAATAATAATAATAATAATACGAGTAAAACAAAAAACAGAGTAGCAGCAAATGATGTGCGTGTGTGTATTTCTGTTGTGTCGGTATGCTATGTTTGTGTGTGTAGTGTATGGGAGTGTCAATATATTGTATGTACGTGAGTGTGTATGTATAGTCTAGTGAGTGTGCGTAGGGTCAGTGCAAGATAGTTTGGGTACCATTAAATTGATTACTTAGCAGTCTGGCTATTTAGCGGTCTTATGGGTTGGAGGTAGAAGTTGTCTCAGAGCCTGTTGGTCCGAGAACCAATGCTCTGGTACCATTTGCTGGACGGAGCAGAGTGAACAGTCTATGGCTTGGGTGGCTGGAGTCTTTGGCAATTTTTTGGGCCTTCCTCTGACACCGCCTGATATAGAGGTCATGGTTGCCAGGGAGCTCAACCCCAGTGATGTGCTGGGCTATCCGCACCACCCTCTGTAGCGCTTTGCGGTCAAGGGCGGTGCATTCGCCATACCAAGAGGTGATGTAGCCAGTCAGCTCTCAATGGTGCAGCTGTAGAACGTTGAGGATCCGAGGGGCCCATACAAAATCTTTTCAGCCTCCTGAGGTTGAAGAGGTGGTGCCGTGCCCTCTTCACAACTGTGCAGGTGTGTGTGGACCATGTTAAGTCCTTGTGGACGCCAAGGAAGTTGAAGCTCACAACCCACTCCACAACAGCCCCGTCGATGTGGATGGTGACATGCTCTCCCCTTTCTCCTATAGTCCAAGACCAGTTCCTTGGTCTTACTGACATTGAAGGGAAGGTTGTTGTCCTGGCACCACACTGCTAAGTCTCTGACCACCTCCCTATAGGCTGATTCATTGCAGTCGGTGATCAGGCCTACCACCGTCGTGTCGTCAGACAACTTGATGATGGTGTTGGAGTCATGGGTGGCCATGCAGTCGTGGGTGAACAAGGAGTACTGGAGAGTAAGCACACACCCCTGGACTCAGAGTGAGTCCATGGAACTTATGTGATTTGTTAAGCCAAATTTTACTCCTGAACTAATTTAGGCTTCTCTAAACAAAGGGGCTGAATATTTAGCTAATTTGTATTAATCTTAAAAAATATATACTTTTTCTTCCACTTTGACATCGAGTAGATTGTTGAAAGAAAATTATAATTAAATACATTTTAATCCCACTGTAAAAAACACAAAATATGGAGAAATCCAAGGGGTACACTTTTGCAAGGCAAACCAACAATCTCAGCTCTGCATTTTTTTTTTACAAAGAAACAGAATCATTATATAATTTATTCTGGAATTGTCCCCATGTAGCTTGTTTCTGGTCACAGATTCAGGAATGGTAAAAAAAAAAAAAAATCACAACATTAATTTAAAATTAACTCTACAAATAGCAGTGTTGGGCGATTTGGAAAACCATAACAATAATATAATAACATAAAATGTTATCATTAACTTACAAATCGGTGGATACTATACGATTATAAAGGTTAAAAATGAATGTAAGACATCCCAGCAGTTAAAAAAATATATGGCACGTGGAGATCAAAAGAGGATGGTCTACAGAGATAGGTGGGATGGGCTGAGAGTAGCAGAGGGGTGGGATTAAACAGCTCATGATGGGTAAATTAATACTGAAAACACTATATTGATGTCTGAGTACTATCTATCCAATATGTAATGTGTATAATCAAACCAAAAAGTACCCGTATCTAACAAAAAAGCTCGAAAAACAACAATGATAAACAAAGTTAATTTTGTCCTCTGATGGGCCCAAAAAAGTTAAAATAAACGTATGCTTACTAAACAAAGCAAACTAAGTTACTTACAGATACAGTTCTGCAGCTCAAATGTGTGTCAAACTATGAGCAGGGTCTCCTCTCGCAAAGCCGGCGTGCTTACACCTGGTTTCATTTACATGAATAAGAGCGTATCACGCTCTGAAAACGTAGCGTGTCTGGTGAAGCAGGCCAGTTAGACAGCAATGTTCTCATAGTTCAATCATTCATTCGGTCATGTCTTATCCACCCAAGAGGCGATGAATGACCTTTCAATCATCTGTTTGATCCCCTTCCCTGACACAGGGCACAGTCATGTTTTTGTGCCTTCTCTTCATGTGTTCTTTCATGTTCTGCTTATGTCTGAAGCATTTATCACAATAACTACACTTGAACAGTTTCTCCTCCGTGTGCAGTCTCTGATGACTAATTAATGCCCCTCTGTCACTGAAGCATTTTGGACATGTAGAACACACATGTGGTTTCTCCCCTGTGTGTATTCTCAAATGCACGTTCAACTGAAAGCCAGTGGAAAAACATTTGCCACACACATGGCAGTGATGTGATTTCTCCCCTCTGTGTCTCTTCATGTGCCGATTCAAATTGGAACTCTGACTGAAACATTGGCCACACTCCTGGCAGGGAAATGGTTTGTCATTGGTGTGAATTCTCATATGCCCTCTAAGATGATGGCTATAGGTGAAACATTTCTTACAAAAATGACATTGATGGGATTTCTCCCCTGTGTGAATCCTCATATGCATTTGCAGACTACTTCTCTGAGGGAAGCATTTGGCACATTCAGGACAGCGGTGCGGTTTTTCCCCTGTGTGAATCCTGCTATGGTTTTTCAGGTGATCCCTTCGAGAGAATGAATTGCCACAATCCTGGCACCGATAAGGCTTCTCCCTTGTGTGAGTCCTTATATGCATTTTCAGAGAGGTGCCAAGGCGAAATGTTTTGCCACATTCATTACAGTGATACGGCTTCTCTCCAGTATGAAGCCTCATATGCATTTTTAGATTTCCACTCAGAGCGTAACATTTTCCACATTCATGGCAATGATGAGATCTCTCCCCTGTGTGGACCTTCCTTATGTGGACATTCAAAGTTCCAATCGAAGTGAAACATCTGCCACAAACATTACAGGGAAATGGTTTCTCTCCTGTGTGGGTCCTCATATGATTTTTCAGATCCGTAGGAGAGTCAAAACTTTTACCACAAACTTCACAAAACCTAGTTCTGTGAGTTTCTAATATGTGATCCATCAAACCTTTTAGGGATTGACAGCTTTTTCCACAAACACCACAAATGTGTTCCTTATCTTTTCTGTGTCTTCGCAAATGTCTCAATAAAGCCCCAAAGGAGTGACAAGGCCTCCCACAAACCTTACAACTAGAACCAGCAGGGCA
The DNA here is from genome assembly GCF_901001165.1 of Salmo trutta. Classification (NCBI taxonomy): domain Eukaryota; kingdom Metazoa; phylum Chordata; class Actinopteri; order Salmoniformes; family Salmonidae; genus Salmo; species Salmo trutta. The sequence continues at coordinate 15,684,032 of NC_042963.1, read as the reverse complement.
TTCACTAGGTGGTTTCAGATGGGACATCATGTGAGTTTGTATGTGATCCATCACACTTTCTAGGGATGGACATCTTTTTCCACACACACCACAAATATGTTCCTCATCTTTTCTGTGAATTTTCAAATGAGTCAATAATGTACGCATGGAGTGACAAGACCTTCCACACACTTTACAACAAGCGGGGATTTGTTCTTTTTCTGTCTGTGTCCTCTTTGATTTGCGCATCTTTAAAGCCGCCAGAGGTCCTCCACTCCACTTCGCGTCAACACTTTCACGGTTTTCATTCTGAGATGCAGAACAGCCTGGATTTACTAAAGAGAGGGCCTGAGAGTCACTGGTTGGTTCTGAAGAGTCCTCATGAGGTTCTGTTTTTATCTGTTTAGTTGAAGAGTCTCTTTTCTTGCATTCTTTACTTTGGGTTTTGTTAAGATGTGAGGACTGAGCTGGATACTCATCATACTCACTTTTCACACAGGGAAAAGCGGTATTATATTCCAGCTTTTGGCTGGTCCTGAGTACCACCTGTTCCTCTTTAATCTGTGTGGGCTCAGAGTCATCTTTCCCCAGACTGGGGCTCCTTTCCTGCTCACAGTGCTGCTGCTCAGGGGGAACCTCCTCTTCAACGCCATTGAGCTGTTGGCGGTCTGAAGGAAAGAAGAAATTATTAATTAGCTAGAACTCAAACACTGAAATGATATAGGGGTCTCTGTAAAACCTTGGAGTAGTCATAGTTATGACATGGCAAACCCTGGCTGTGACCCCACGCTCCGAGGGTGTCTCGGGGAGTGGGATATAAATTAAAAATAAAAGAATTTACACACACACGTCTAAATTACACACTTGTAAAATGGAAAATACAGTATAAGCACCCACCCCCAAAATGTGGAGTGAGACTATGGCTTTAACCAGGACTTGGGAAGAACGAAAAGTTAACTCTACTATGGGGGATAGTAAATAATCAAACACTTTATTTTGGGAAGGAAAATAATAAGTTATGTTTAATCATTGTTTTATTGATGCAGCTCCAAAAAGCCCGCTGACAGGGGAAGTCCACAGCCCAGGATCTTTTGACTTGTTTTGGGCCCGACTCCGAGAGGAAACATAATTGGTCTGCCTTTGGGCCAAGCACCTGAACCCCATGTCTAGTGGTAATTGAACAACAATTACCACTAGACATGCAACCATAGCATTAGGAATTAGAATAGTAATTGAATACCCTTTGTTTTCAATTTGGATATTGGTTTGATATTTGGAGTTGACGCATCAATACCTAGTCGACGGAAGGTCCTATGATGATTAGGGTGATATATCTAGAATCAGATTATGTTAGAGAGCAAGGTACAGCCTTTTTTTTAATCTACACTACGTTTTCAAAAAGTGACTAAGTTGGTTTCAATAGGGGGAATATTATTCACTCACTCAGCCGAATCAGATGTTTACAGACAAAAGTTTATTATTTTTTTCAATGAAATGATCTAGAGAGCTTAAACCAACTTTGTTTTTACCCCACAATAATTCCATGTAAAAATGTAATCTTGTTCATTTAAAATATATATATTATTTTTGGTAAACATAAAATAGGCCTACTTGCATGACCCAGAGAGGTAAATCACTTGAAGCAAAGTCACTGATGTCCCTAATCCATTATACACCCATTAGAATTCCCATTTTAAAGTTCCCTGATTATAAATACATTTCCGGTCCTAATTATAATTTTTAATGGCTTCCGATCCACATGTGCTAGAGATCTACAGCAGGGTATCCCTTATGAAAATGTGGCGTTGGACATTTGACCGGCAGCGTTTTAATTTACCAGACATTTGAGAAATGTACCGAACCCATATGCATTGGTGCATAACCTGATTAGGGTGACCACCCACGGTGCTCAGAATGCCAGAAATCACATTTAGATTATGGTAATTCATATTAAAAGAACATTCATGTCGAGGATGCAATGACACGTGTCCTTACCGCTTACTTTGAAGATGCTAGAATAACTGTCCACATGTACTTTTCCTCAGCCAACAAGACAATGAACAGCAAAATCACTAGCCTATGCATAGGCGGAGTGTGAGTTTCAAGTTTGGGGAAGCACATTTTCACCATAAAAATGCACTTTTAGAATGAAGCATTCCATGCATTTTTGCATTTGCAGACTTATGTAAGATAGCCTACTATTCCTAATGTGATGAGTAGATTGGATAGTCATGCAAATTTACGACAATAATATAAATTTAGGATAATAATAATAACTCAATCACTGTTCGCAAAAAAGACAGTTCCAATGCATGGCTGAGCCCATTTAGTGTAGAGGACTGGGCTGTATCAGATACGTTTCTTATATCTTTGCATCGGAAAAACAAATGTCATGCAACTCTACTACAGTTTATATATACTGCTCAAAAAAATAAAGGGAACACTTAAACAACACAATGTAACTCCAAGTCAATCACACTTCTGTGAAATCAAACTGTCCACTTAGGAAGCAACACTGATTGACAATACATTTCACATGCTGTTGTGCAAATGGAATAGACAACAGGTGGAAATTATAGGCAATTAGCAAGACACCCCCAATAAAGGAGTGGTTCTGCAGGTGGTGACCACAGACCACTTCTCAGTTCCTATGCTTCCTGGCTGATGTTTTGGTCACTTTTGAATGCTGGCGGTGCTTTCACTCTAGTGGTAGCATGAGACGGAATCTACAACCCACACAAGTGGCTCAGGTAGTGCAGCTCATCCAGGATGGCACATCAATGCGAGATGTGGCAAGAAGGTTTGCTGTGTCTGTCAGCGTAGTGTCCAGAGCATGGAGGCGCTACCAGGAGACAGGCCAGTACATCAGGAGACGTGGAGGAGGCCGTAGGAGGGCAACAACCCAGCAGCAGGACCGCTACCTCCGCCTTTGTGCAAGGAGGAGCAGGAGGAGCACAGCCAGAGCCCTGCAAAATGACCTCCAGCAGGCCATAAATGTGCATGTGTCTGCTCAAACGGTCAGAAACAGACTCCATGAGGGTGGTATGAGGGCCCGACGTCCACAGGTGGGGGTTGTGCTTACAGCCCAACACCGTGCAGGACGTTTGGCATTTGCCAGAGAACACCAAGATTGGCAAATTCGCCACTGGCGCCCTGTGCTCTTCACAGATGAAAGCAGGTTCACACTGAGCACATGTGACAGACGTGACAGAGTCTGGAGATGCCGTGGAGAACGTTCTGCTGCCTGCAACATCCTCCAGCATGACCGGTTTGGCGGTGGGTCAGTCATGGTGTGGGGTGGCATTTCTTTGGGGGCCCGCACAGCCCTCCACATGTGCTCGCCAGAGGTAGCCTGACTGCCATTAGGTAACGAGATGAGATCCTCAGACCCCTTGTGAGACCATATGCTGGTGCGGTTGGCGGATGCTTTAGTCCAGGTCTGGGAGGAGATCCCTCAGGAGACCATCCGCCACCTCATCAGGAGCATGCCCAGGCGTTGTAGGGAGGTCATACAGGCACGTGGAGGCCACACACACTACTGAGCCTCATTTTGACTTGTTTTAAGGACATTACATCAAAGTTGGATCCGCCTGTAGTGTGGTTTTCCACTTTAATTTTGAGTGTGACTCCAAATCCAGACCTCCATGGGTTGATAAATTGGATTTCCATTGATTATTTTTGTGTGATTTTGTTGTCGGCACATTCAACTATGTAAAGAAAAAAGTATTTAATAAGATTATTTCATTCATTCAGATCTAGGATGTGTTATTTTAGTGTTCCCTTTATTTTTTTGAGCAGTGTAAATCTTTTTTAAATAAGACAAATTACAGGGTAGCCTACTCTGACAATCAATAAAACCAACGTTGTCCATATAATAGGCCTACGAGAAGGGGAGACACAAATAGAATATGACATCCGTCTAAACTGGAGGAGGAAATTGTCCGTAAACAAACTTAAGTTGCACTGACCCAACAATCATAAAGAGCGTGTATGCACAGTGCTCAATCACCGGGGATATGGCCAATAAGATAGGCTATAGGGCTACTGTTGTTCGCTCAACTAAAACACAGATGGGAGTATTTTCTTTGTCTACTCTTTACAGGAATAGTCAGTTGTTTTCCAAACTGTTTTCCCACAATTTCATTTTTAAATATTGTGATATGGCTGGCTGGGGCGCTCTACTTTTCACTGATAGTCGCAACTCAACGATAATCTATTTCGTATTTGCAGTGCGCTGTGCTCAAATTGCGAGGGCTGCCTTTCCTTCTGACTGTAGGCAATGCGATTTAAAAAACAGGTACACTTTTCTACTATGGGGATAGTAAATTGACATAGGCGGTGCATCCAAAAGGGTAGGGGACGCTTTCCCTAAGTAAATTGAATCGTCAAAATGATATAGCTTAATTAGCCTACTCCGGTCTACACTATTCTATTGGTCAGCTTGTCAAGAAGGAAATAGCACAAACAGACTCTGGGACAGTCGTGGGACGATAGATCCCAAATTCATACAACCATTTGTCTACCCGACAATAAAAGAAAGTTGAAAACCGATAGAACATGAAAGAAATAGACATGAAAGAAATAGACAACTTGCAGACTTGTTTACCTGCTGCTGTGCGTTTTGTTGCCAACCTTACTTTGCTACCTGACAACTTTACGGTTTTTACTTTTTAATTACCGTTTATATTTTTAGTTTTTCCCTCACTCAACTTTTTTTCCATTCAACTTTTTCACTCCGGACGCTTAATCTGGACATGGTTCGTCAGGACCTCCAACAGCCGAAGCTAAGTAGTAACATTAACATGATGCCTTCTGATTGCAGTCACTATACTCATAATATACAGGAGAACGATAGCTGTGCTGCAAGCCCAGCTTCAGACGCAATCGTTAGGCAAGGGTAATTTCAGTGTAGGAAAGGATGAAACAGCGTCTGTGCCACCAGTAAGTACAGATAGTAGTATAAATCCCCTCGCACGGTCCCCGCAGCCGGACAACTTTCTCATGGCTTCTGGAAGGAAATGCTGTAGGAATGCTCAACTGGTGTCGCTCATTCAGCCGACAGAAACTTTCAACCGGTTCTCCCCATTAAGCAGCGAGTCGGAGTCAGAGGCCGAGCCTTCTCTGGGCTCTACTCCTCCCGTTTCGGGGTCTGAGACGCCGAAGCCTCCCACCATTAGCTCTGACAAATTGAAAACCCTAGTCATTGGCGACTCCATTACCCGCAGTATTAGACTTAAAAAGAATCATCCAGCGATCATACACTGTTTACCAGGGGGCAGGGCTACCGACGTTAAGGCTAATCTGAAGATGGTGCTGGCTAAAGCTAAAACTGGCGAGTGTAGAGATATTGTTATCCATGTCGACACCAACGATGTTAGGGTGAAACAGCCAGAGGTCACCAAGCGCAACATAGCTTCAGCGTGTAAATCAGCTAGAAAGATGTGTCGGCATCGAGTAATTGTCTCTGGCCCCCTCCCAGTTAGGGGGAGTGATGAGCAGAATCTACAGCAGAGTCTCACAACTCAATCGGTGGTTGACCCTCCCAAAAGATAGAATTTGTAGATAATTGGCCCTCTTTCTGGGACTCACCAACAAACAGGACCAAGCCTGGCCTGTTGAGGAGTGACTGACTCCATCCTAGCTGGAGGGGTTCTCTCATTTTATCTACGAACATAGACAGAGCTCTAACTCCTCTAGCTCCACAATGAAATAGGGTGCAGGCCAGGCAGCAGCCTGTTAGCCAGCCTTCCATCTTAGTGAAGTCTGCCACTAGCACAGTCAGTGTAGTCAGCTCAGCTATCCCCATTGAGACCGTGTCTGTGCCTCGACCTAGGTTGGGCAAAACTAAACATGGCGGTGTTCGCCTGAGCAATCTCACTAGAATAAAGACCTCCTCCATTCCTGCCATTATTGAAAGAGATCGTGATACCCCACATCTCAAAATAGGGCTACTTAATGATAGATCCCTCACTTCAAAGGCAGTTATAGTCAATTAACTAATCACTGATCATAATCTTGATGTGATTGGCCTGACTGAAACATGGCTTAAGCCTGATGAATTTACTGTGTTAAATGAGGCCTCACCTCCTGGTTACACTAGTGACCATATCCCCCGCGCATCCTGCAAAGGCGTTGGTGTTGCTAACATTTACGATAGCAAATTTCAATTTACAAAAAAAACCAGCAGTTTACGTCTTTTGAGTTTCTAGTCATGAAATCTATGCCGCCTACTCAATCACTTTTTATAGCTACTGTTTACAGGCCTCCTGGACGTCCCAAGGACGTCAGAGGGCAAAAATGAGTTAACCACCCGAGGAACTCAATTTAACTTTCCGTTCCGTTCACCTTCGCACCCCAGGGCCAGACTACACTATCATAGGACCTACTGAAGAGATGAGTCTTCAATAAAGACAAAGGTTGAGACCAAGTCTGCGTCTCTCACATGGATAGGCAGACCATTGCATACAAATGGAGCTCTGTAGGAGAAAGCCCTGCCTCCACCGGTTTGCTCAAACAATTAAGTAGCTATATGTTTTCAAAATGCATACTGCCTCCAGCTCATTGCAAAGTGGTGTGTGACGTGCTGATGAAGCCCATCTTTCGTTGCTTATGCATTTGAATGGCGAATGGGAAGAGTACTTCAATTACCAGTTGAGAAATAAAAATATATATTTTTAATCGCGGCCAAAAAACTATATTTAACACACGATTGCATTCAGAATTGTTGCTTGCAATGATTGGGCTTCTAAAAGTGGCGTCTGAAAGATTTTCTGCTAAAAGGCTCTGTATCTGTATGCTGTTAATGGGTTAATTTGCAACATTTTGTGGAATTCAATTGGTGCGTGTATGTTCGTTATGCATTTTATTGCACGCAGCGATTTAATTCCACGAAATTATGCAAATTAACAGACCGATAAGCATCACATCAAATGTATTTACATCAACTGGTATTTACATAAAATAATAGGCTAAAAAGCATTATTTCACATTTTTATTCTTCTCCCAGACAATTGGCCAGCAGCGGCAATTTTATTTATCGGCTTTTCAATTTTTTTTTATAGGCCGGCTAACGGAAACACTGATCTACATGTGGTGTGTTCCCTGACCTCTTATCAACGCAAATGACTGTTTTCAAAATTATTCCCCTTTGATTTTCTACAAATATGTTTCCCATTACAGCTGTGGTTATTAATTCATACAGATCTAATTTTCAATAGCTTCCACACGGTCCCGTGTGGCTCAGTTGGTAGAGCATGGTGTTTGCAACACCAGGGTTGTGTGTTCGATTCCCATGGGGGACCAGTAGGGGAAAAAATAATGTATGAAATGTATGCATTCACTACTGTAAGTCGTTCTGGATAAGAGTGTCTGCTAAATGACTAAAATGTAAAACGTAAATAAAACCACTTGATGTTAGGTCACGGACTTCCTTCCTCAGCCTGTTCTCATAGACTAGACGTAACATAGTAAATGTACATCTGGGACACTCAAATTTGTTTGATATGTTACGTTTGGTATTGTTACATAAGACAGAAGGTTGCACGTTCATGGGAAACTTTTTAGCTACTTTGCATGTTAGCTAACTCTTCCGCTAACCTTAACCTAAATCCTAACATTAGCCACCTAGCTAACGAACGTTAGCCACCTAGCTAACAAACATTAGCCACCTAGCTAACAAACATTAGCCACCTAGCTAACAAACATTAGCCACCTAGCTAACAAACATTAGCCACCTAGCTAACAAACATTAGCCACCTAGCTAGAATTTGTAACATATAATAAGGTTTGCTAATTTTGGGCTCCTGAGTGGCGCAGGGGTCTAAGGCACTGCATCTCATAACTGGCCGTGATTGGGAGTCCCATAGGGCGGCGCACAATTGGCCCAGTGTCGTCCGGGTTTGGCTGGTGTAGGCCGTCATTGTAAATAAGAATTTGTTATTAACTGCCTTTCCTACTTAAATAAAAAGGTTAAAAAAAATATAAAACGTTTATTTTTTTTAACACGTGTCTCAGATTTACATACAGAATAATACTAAATGATCTGAGATGAGGTTGCCTTCCTCCCTAGTACACTGATTAAAAATGCTGTTTTTTATTTCACTGATATTACATTAATATTTACTATGATATGACAAAATTTCAATAGCTCACTGTCCATGAACTACAGACAAGTGTGGTGGGTTCCTTGACCTCTTATCAAAAGGTACACTTTTTTCTCCCTTGGTCCTCTTGAAAATAGTTTTCATATTACTGCTTTGGTTACTAATTAACGTACAGACCTACTTTTCTATAGCTTTATATCCAAAATCATTTCAAATAATTGTACATATTTAACAGTCACCTCCAAAATATTTTTGCACTCTTAATAAAGATGAGCAAAAAAATGTATAAAGGTGTGCATTTAAAAAATATATTGTTTTATACTAACACAAATGGTCATAGAAAGAGATTGTTTAACAAGTCATACATTTTTTTGTTCAAAATTGGTGTCACTCCTGTTTTCAATACTCTAGCACCCTGCCCTTGCAAGGATAATGACACTGAAACTTTTTCGAAAATGTTTTATGAGATTGGAGAACACATTGGGAGAAGGGTGTTTTCACATAGTGTTTTCACCCCTTGACTTTTTCCACATTTTGTTGTGTTACAAGGTGGGATTAAAATGGATTTAATGGTCATTTGTTGTTTAAAAAAACACACACAAAAGTGTTTTCACACAAAGTACTTGAATGTCAATGGGGAAAAAATGGACATGCGCAAAAAATGTGGGACACCAATATATCTTGATTATGTAAGGATTCATTCAACCCTGAGTCAATACATGTTAGAATCATGTTTGGCTGCGATTACAGCTGTGAGTCTCTCTGGGTAAGTCTCTAAGAACTTTCAACACCTGGATTGTGCAAAATGTTCCTTTTATTATTTTCAAAATTCTTCAAGTTCTGTCAAATTGGTTGGTGATCATTGCTAGACAACCATTTCAGGCCTTGTCATAGATTTTCAAGCAGATTTAAGTCAAAACTAACTTGGTAGCTCAGGAACATTCACTGTCTTGGTAAGCAAATCAGATTTGGCCTTGTGTTTTAGGTTATTGTCCTGCTGAAAGGTGAATTAATCTCCCAGTGTCTGGTGGAAAGCAGATTGAACCATGCTTTCCTCTAAGATTTTCCTATGCTTAGCTCCATTCAGTTTATTTTTATCCTGAAGAACTCCCCAGTCCTTAATGATTACAAGCATACCCATAACATGATGCAGCCACCACCATGCTTGAAAATATGAAGAGTGGTACTCAGTGATGTGTTGTATTTGTCCCAAACATAACGCTTTGTATTCAGGACATGAAGTTAATTTCTTTGACACATTTTTTGCAGTTTTACTTTAGTGCCTAACTGCAAACAGGGTGCATGTTTCAGAATATTTTTATTCTGTACAAGCTTCCTTCTTTTCACTCTGTCATGTAGGTTAGTATTGTGGAGTAACTACAATACTACTCAGTTTTCTCCTATCACAGCCATGAAACTCTGTAATGTTTTAAAGTCACCATTGGCCTCATGGTTAAATCCCTGAGAAGTTTCCTTCCTTTCCGGCAACTGAATTAGGAAGGACGCCTGTACCTTTGTAGTGACTGGCTGTATTGATACACCATCCAAAATGTAATTAACAACTTCACCATGCTCAAAGGGATATAAATATTTTTTTCCCCCTCCATCTACCAATAGGTACCCTTCTTTGCAAAGATAAGTCACATTATGTGGTTTTACATCTTCATTTTACCTGGATAGGAAATCCTTGTAAATGTGTAAAATATATAGCACCGGCCTTAGTAGTTAGAGGTAACTATTAAACAGTTGGGCCCTTCAGCAACTGGAGGCCCTATGCAGTGTGTGTAATCTTCATATAGGGCTCCGAACACCACTGAATGGTAATGCAAAAAAAAAGAAAAAAAAAGGGCTTACATGCAATTACCGGTATTGCACATTTATGACGGTCCATAAATCACATGAGCGCCAGAAAAACCATCCTTTTCGGCTGTTAAAGAGTTCGACTATCGGGAAAAAACAAAGGGTGTACCTTGCACTCTACCGTCATCTGATTTTATAATCTAGATATAATGTATCACTCTCATCCTAGGACCTTCTGTCGGAGAGCTATTGACTCTGAATATCTAAAGTACAAACACATTTACTGCGGTGTAATGGACCGGCAACTAGCTAACGTTAGCTAGTTAGCTAACGCTTCAAGGACAATAGCTTACATGCTACTGTAACGTTATCCCTCAATTGAATGATATACAAACAACATTTACTTATTTAACGTGTATAAAATAAACGTTAATGTGGAAAGGTAGAGTAACAAACCTGCTCTATGTAACTGTATCTCTGGTTTAAGGAGGATATCAAGCAGCTTCTGTAGACGGTTGTTCTCCTCTTTCGATAGGCAATCTTTTCCTTGGTAGTCTGTTATTGTTTTTTCAACGGCTCTGAAAAGCTCAGGAACTGCTCTAAATCCCTGGTTGAAAATCAATCCCAACAACTCTATTTTAGCCATTTTGCAGATACAAATTCAGTGGTGGAACACAGTAACCGAAAAAGGTTGGGAATCAATGTTCTATTCTGAACATGCGGCACAATGCCACGTTCACGTCCTAGTCGGAACTGGGAAACTCGGGCATTTCCGAGTTGATCTAATTCTTCTACGGTATATTGGCAATTGCACCATTTGTTGTGCATCACGCTACCTACTGTGCGGGATGAACACAGGATTCCCCCACATAAACGGTACAAACTACCAATCTACCAATTTTAATAAATCAAACAACTTTACTGTTAAAAAATAAACAGATCTGCTCCCTACACAGGTTCAATGGGAGCCTGGGAGGGCGGCCGTCTTCCAGCGCCAAACCCCCTGGGCAAGTCTTCAGATGTAAAATCCTTAAGTCCAGAAAACTTTTCTGCCACAATAATGTCCAGTTTCTTAGACCTCTTTGAGACTTCAGCCACACAGTTTATAAATGTGGCATTCTTAACACACAGGGTATATTTTTACTGGCAGCAAACATTTACTACAACCCGTGGTGCATCCACTACCTTATCTTCATTATACTCCGTCAGTCTGAACCCTTAAAACAAGGCAAAATCCTTTACAGTTCTTACACTGCAGTGGTTTGGGAACAAAAGCACATACAGTGTATCTTACATAACCAAGCTTCACATGTGCAGGTAGATGCTCTTTATAAAAAAACAACAGGACTGACAGACTTTCTTATTTTTCTCCATTCGCCTTTCTGACTTCTTTTTAAAGGTTTTATGGCAGACTACACCTATTGGTGTATTGCTGCCACCTACTGTACAGGGTATTGAAACAAAATATTCCATTGCTGGAAGGGTGGCACATTACCTGACATCACACAAAATACAACATTTTTATTTAAAAAAACATCCCACTCTTTCAGTCACAGTTCAAATCACATCCCTAAGCAGGCGCAAGTGCCTGTGAGGATGGCACATTCATCGACAGGACTCCTTCAAATGCCTCTCCTGTAAAATCCCTGAGTGCCAAAAAACATTCACAGTGATGCCTATTTTCACCAATTTCCTCTGTTTGCGCTGTGTAATTCATAACCAAATGCATTAAAGGCTTCAAAGTCCACCTTCTTAACATGCAACACGTCAGGATCCCTCTGTTGATAAGGAATATTATCTTGTGTCTCTACTCCTACTAACATTATTTCTTCAACTTCACTCCTTTCTTCCACTCTTCTCACCGCCTCCGGATAGGAGACATGCTGGACAGCCCTGATTCTTACCACCTCCGTCTATTTCGCCCTAACAGGACACTTCAGAAATTCGGGAGCATGTTCACCACCAGAATTGCAACATTTAGGCTCAGCTGGCATACAATACCCCTCTCGTCAACATACACTTGACACATGACCAAATAATTTGCATTTATCACACTGCATGGGTTTGGGCATGAAGGCTCTCACAGGGGTATCTCATAAAACCGAAATTCACGCGAGAAGGGAGAGACTCAATCAAAAAACAATAGAATGGATGGAGTGTGCTTCCCCACTCACCAACCCCTTGATCCAATTCTTAACATGTATCCTTTGCTTTTATCTCTGGGGCCACCCCAAGTAACACACTTGATAGGTGCCTTGCTTCGAAGAGCCACATTCCAATCCGAAAACTTCTTGAGGTGGAGAGCACACTCCTGTTCCATAGATACACACAAAAAAACGTATTGTTACTCTCATCGATGCCATCTCATCCAATGCATCCACATTTTTTATAGACTTCAAACGGACCTCCCAGGTTACATCGATCCAAAACCCTTATTCCGACCAAAAAATAATCAAAACTAGGCTTGGATTGACAAGACTCCACTACCACTTAACTTCTCGTATTTTCTTTTGCATTCACCACTGTAATCAAATTATTCTCACGCTCATCTCCACTTGACACGCCATCTGAATCAAACTTAACATCAATTTCCAAAAATGTCTTACTTGCTAACTGGTTGTAGTTATACATGTGCTACCTTCAACGAATCAGCAAGGCGGAAATTTGAGCGTTCCGACTAACATATGAACGCGGCATAAAGGCTAGCACTTTTAAAAAAATATTATTCTATTGACCAGCGCAGAGATTATTTTGAGGAGATGGAAAACTCAATTGGAATCGTAACGCCCATTGTGCAAGTTTCCCATGCGTCGTCAACGGGCTGCACGGCGCATTCTGAGTGATTCTGAAATATGCAAATGATTGCTACAACACGCTAGCTCGCTTGGCCTTGCCCACATCCGTGTATGTTCTGTCCACTATGCTTAATTTGCTCCCACCGTAAATAACACAGATTAACTATCTTGTGTTAGTTATAAATATACTTGACTCAACGCTAATGATGCTGGTCAGAGATATTAAAGAAAGGAGGAGATAGGAATCCCAATGTGCAATGAATAGCCATCAGTGTTGACCAATCGCGTTCACGTTGTCATGCTGCGTCACACGGTTGCTAAGTTAATAGTCAAGCAATACCTCTCTAGGTCAGAGGTATTATTCCGTGTTCCAAACTGGGAACTCTGAAATCTCAGACTCGGGAAAAAACTAGATCCGACGAGAAAAATCGTTTTGAATGGTCATACTGGCCGCTTTCTTTAGCTCCAACGTTTAGCCTTCCCTGTAGCTCAGTTGGTAGAGCATGGTGTTTGCAACACCAGGGTTGTGGGTTCGATTCCCACGGGGGGCCAGCACAGAAAAATAATGAATGAAATGAAATGTATGCATTCACTACTGTAAGTCGCTCTGGATAAGGGCGTCTGCTAAATGACTAAAAGGTAAATGTAAATGTTTAGAGCTGAAGATCACCGACGTCAGGATTTTTCAGAGCTCCCAGTTGTCTTGAAAGCACCATAAGTTGAGAAACCTGCCTATTTTCCTCAAAAGTACGTAATGTCACGATTCCAGAGCTACATGATATCACAGAGAAGTAGTTAATTATCTCACATCTATGCAAATATTTGTAATGTTCTACTTCTCGTTGACAAAATGCTTGCTAATGTTGGGTTTTTGAGCTAGCGCCCAATTTACATTTTAGCAGACGCTCTAGTAAAGAGCAACTCACAGAATTGAGTCCGTACAATTTCCCCTTGGGAATTGAACTCACTGCCCTTGCGTTGCAAAGCGCCATGCTCTGCCAACTAAGCTACACGGGACAGACGACTCAAATTCACTCCTTGTAGAGCTCTCCTTGTCCCAGTTAGGGATCGCCTCATATGTGAAGTGCGCGTGTGCATAAACTCAATTCGACCTTGCACTCCTAAACAAATATTTTTTAAGCTTCAAAAGTGGATGGGAAATACTCAGTAGGGTCTCTACCAACCAAATATGATTAGTTTTTGATTGGAAATGTGTCGCACAGCCTGCTGCTGGCTTTTCACTCCGCCCCGTCCATAGATCCCACGGCCTCCAGCTGGATTTTCACTCCGCTCCAGAGCCCCCAATGCAATGGACACTGCAATGGATTTTGGCCTGCCTACGGTCTGGGGACCGACACACAATCAATAGTTTTTCCAGTACAGTGCTATATTTGTATAGTGTCCAGGCACCCCATTTTAAGCTGTTTGACCACAGTTAAAGTCCAGCAACAGTTGCTATGACCTAGCTTTTTACTCAAGCACCTTTTTTCATTCTAAGGACTCTAGTGAGTAGACTGGACCCTGGTTTATGGACACACAGGCAATTGTTTTCCCTGTACAGTGCAAATTGTTTGTGCAATACAACACAAATACAGGAATACTTTGCTTAAACATTACAATTCAAAATGTCTTTCTTGAACAATAGCACCAAGTAATTTAACAATAATTATACAATGAAAATATATATAATTTTTTTTATTTTGTTTACCTTTATTTATCTTGGCAAGTCAGTTAAGAACAAATTCTTATTTTCAATGACAGCCTAGGAACAGCCTAATGATTTGTTATGTCTTTAAAATGGTAAAAATTCATTTTTCTTAAGCTCCAACCATTTCTCAATTTGCTCCACCTTATAATATTATTCATCTTATATAAAGTAATAATACTCTTTAGTTTAGATTTTCCCCCAATGTAGTTATACTTACAAAAAAAATATTCTGCATGTTTTAGCATGGACAATGCCATTTGAGGGCTTCCACCATTTTAATGTAGTCAACTGGGTAGGAAATCACTATCACCATCTGCTGGTCAGTGACTGAACTTCTAACCATTCAAAACATGAAGACTGATCTAATAATGGTATACTTTCTATAAAAATGTATTTACCTGCATACCTCTAAAATTGTATGCCAGCACCTCCAACCAAAGACAATTTCTGGTATTGTATGGCACTTTGGCGTATGGTAAACCTAGGCACAATTCTGAAAAGGATCACTTCACTGTGTACTTAGTGCTCAACCCTATCACATGTAACTGAGTTACACTCACATACCTCAAGTTAAGATATAGCCCTTAATGACCACAGGTAGGTACAAGGACTAGATAGGGGAATATGCTTCCCCCTATTTTATTCTTTCAGATCAGTGGTCACTAAAAAGCCTTATCACTATATTGACCATGTACACACACTTTCTATGGAGGCTTTAAAAGTTTATTTGGCAAACTTAAACTGTCACCACTTTGTGACATGTTCTCTTTGCAGACAGGGTAACACTTCAATGCAGGAAGCTATGAGACTCAACCATGAACCTGCAGTCCAACAACTCAAGAAATATAAGGCGCAGTAAAGGCAACTTTTCTCAATTACTGTCTTTTGCAGTGTTGCAGACATGTGTGCAGGCATTTGTTCACACACTGAACACCTCCAGAACTTGAGTTTCCCAATGTTTTAATGTAAAACGTGTTGTAACGTGTATGGTATTCTATTATATTGCATATTTCCCCTTCAACTGTCCACTCTGTATATTATCGTAATCCTCATACTGTATTTTGTGTTTGCCCCAATACAAGTAAAAAGCATGAGCTGACGCACACACAACATTTTTTGTAGAGGTGCTGCCTGCTGACTGATGGGGAGAAAACTGTATAAAAATAAAGTAAGTCACACACTATATATACTCCCAACAATTTAATGGGTAAACATAACACAAACGCATCGTTATCACCACCCTTTGTTGCAGTGTTTATATGAATCTTACAGTACATCTTTATATCTTTAACAGGATGCAATTCGCTAGATGCTAGGGTGGCAGGTAGCCTAGTGGTTAAGAGCATTGGGTCAGTAACTGAAAGGTCACGGTTTTGAATACCTGAGCCGATTAGCTGAAAAATCTGTCGATGTGCCCTTGAGCTAGGCACTAAACCTGAATTCCTCTTCTAAGTTGCTCTGGATAAGAGTGTCTACTAAAACGTAAATACAATTCTTGTCATCAACAGTAGCCTGAGTTAATTACAGATATAGTTCTGCAGCTCAACTATTATACTCCTGAGCAAACATTCCATGACTGCAGGTGGCAGTAAATCTTCAACCTTGGCTTCATATCTGTTCAAATAACACACTCCAGGTGGCAGTTTACACCCTTTCAGTTTGTTTGCCAACTCATAGAAGTAGTAGAAGAAGAAAAGGGACTACTTCAAAATGGAGATGGCCTAACCATTACAGACGCCATTAAGGCACAGATATAATGTTGCAAACTCCATATAACAATATGGACTCTGACTCTGCTCCTCGTCTCCTCCCCTTGAGTTTGTTAATTTATTAACATGTGATTGAAGTGAAAGTGAAAATGACCAACACCACCAACCTCACACTTGTGTTTTCTCTAAGGAATGGAAAAAGGGATGGAGGGAAAAGGGATGGAGGGATGGATGCATTTCGTAGAATAATAAAGGACTCTTTGGAGCATATTGGAAGATAAGTCCTGTCATCATAGCCCTTATATACTGTGAGAAGAACCTTAGTAATGTGTTTTGATGAGCCTTTCTTGTGTTTGATTGGTTATACTGATCAGTGCTTATTATATGAAAACATGTAAAACATGTTTTACTGCACTCATGTTAATAGTATACAGTATATCTGTATACATCAATGATGTCGCTCTTGCTGCTGGTGATTCTCTGATCCACCTCTATGCAGACGACACCATTCTGTTTACTTCTGGCCCTTCTTTGGACACTGTGTTAACTACCCTCCAGACGAGCTTCAATGCCATACAACTCTCCTTCCGTGGCCTACAACTGCTCTTAAATACAAGTAAAACTAAATGTATGCTCTTCAACCGATCGCTGCCTGCACCTGTCCGCCCGTCCAGCATCACTACTCTGGATGGTTCTGACTTAGAATATGTGGACAACTACAAATACCTAGGTGTCTGGTTAGACTGTAAACTCTCCTTCCAGACTCACATCAAACATCTCCAATCCAAAGTTAAATCTTGAATTGGCTTCCTTTTTCGCAACAAAGCATCTTTCACTCATGCTGCCAAACATACCCTCGTAAAACTGACCATCCTACCGATCCTTGACTTCGGCGATGTCATTTACTAAATAGCCTCCAATACCCTACTCAATAAATTGGATGCAGTCTATCACAGTGCCATCCGTTTTGTCACCAAATCCCCATATACTACCCACCACTGCGACCTGTACGCTCTCGTTGGCTGGCCCTCGCTTCATACTCGTCGCCAATCCCACTGGCTCCAGGTCATCTACAAGACCCTGCTAGGTAAAGTTCCCCCTTATCTCAGCTCGCTGGTCACCATAGCAGCACCCACCTGTAGCACGCGCTCCAGCAGGTATATCTCTCTGGTCACCCCCAAAGCCAATTCCTCCTTTGGCCCCTCCCCTTCCAGTTCTCTGCTGCCAATGACTGGAACGAACTACAAAAATCTCTAAAACTGGGAACACTTATCTCCCTCACTAGCTTTAAGCACCAGCTGTCAGAGCAGCTCACAGATTACTGCCCCTGTACATAGCCCATCTATAATTTAGCCCAAACAACTACCTCTTCCCCTACTGTATTTATTTATTTATTTATTTAGCTCCTTTGCACCCCATTATTTCTATTTCTACTTTGCACTTTCTTCCACTGCAAATCTACCATTCCAGTGTTTTACTTGCTATATTGTATTTACTTCGCCACCATGGCTTTTTTTGCCTTTACCTCCCTTATCTCACCTCATTTGCTCACTTTGTATATAGACTTATTTTTCTACTATATTATTGACCGTATGTTTGTTTTACTCCATGTGTAACTCTGTGTTGTTGTATGTGTCAAACTGCTTGCTTTATCTTGGCCAGGTCGCAATTGTAAATGAGAACTTGTTCTCAACTTGCCTACCTGGTTAAATAAAGGTGAAATAAAAAATTCAAAATAAAATAGGCATTCCCTATTTTACACTTGAGGTAGAGCTCATGGGTAATGTCTTTCCTGGGCTTCTGGTTGTGAAAGAAGACTGTAAACTCGTTTCCATCCAATCTTTTTATGCAAGTAAAGTACTGCATGTCGGATAAAAAATGTCACAACAGACCTAATGGAAACAGCAAATTTGTTGATAAACTTTCCAAATTTCGACAAAACAAATTTTTTCGAGACAAGGTTTATTTTTTTGTGTTGGTAAAAGTAATTGTGTTAGAAATGGCAGTGGAAAGGTTAATGCGTAAATATTGCTATAATAACCATCATATTGAAGTAGACTTGGGAGTCACACAATGATATGTTGTGCTGAAATTTGTTTTTATTCATGTAGGCTACACTAGGTTTCCATCCAATTGGCTACAAAAGTTTCAGGCAAATATAAAAAAATCTGCATAAAAACAATATGCACATTTTTCCACCAGATATGTGTTTCATAAAATGGACTTGTTGTGGATAAAAGTCTGTGCGTGATGACGTAATCAATCAATCAATCAAATGTATTTATAAAGCCCTTTTTACATCAGCAGATGTAACAAAGTCCTTAAACCCAGCCTAAAACCCCACAAAGCAAGAAATGCACATATAGAAGCACAGTGGCTAGGGGAAATCCCATAGAAAGGCAGGAACCTAGGAAGAAACCTAGAGAGGAACCAGGCTCAGAGGAGGACTGTGCAGGTGGAGATTATAAGAGTACATGGCCATTAAGGCTAGATCGTTGTTCAAGCTGTTCCAACGTTCATAGATGACCAGCATGGTCAAATAATAATCAGTGGTTGTAGAGGGTGCAACAGGTCAGCACCTCAGGACTAAATATCAGTTGGCTTTTCATAGCCGAGGATTCAGAGGACGAGACAGCGGTAGAGATAGAGAGAGAGGGTCGAAACAGCAGGTCCGGGGTAAGGTAGCAGGTCCGGTGAACTGGTCAGGGTTCCAGGGTGAACATAAAAATAATTTTTGGCTTAAATTCCCATGTACTGAATAAAAAAATACCATCACATTTTCAACTCTACTGATGGTTTTGTCACAAAAAATGTTGTGCTATATAGCGAATGTGCCCAACGATACAAAAAGATCCCACCTTGTCTAGTGTATTTTATTTTGTCGTCTACAGTAAAGTCCGTAAAAGCACTACTGAATACTATTGTATAATACAGTCATGTCTGCAAAAACACTACAGTGAATACTACAGTATACTACAGTCATGTCTGCAAAAACACTACATTGAATGCTACAGTAAAGTCAGCAAAACACTACAATTTATACTATACAATACTACAGTCATGTCCACAACAACACTACAGTGAATACTACAGTATACTACAGTAATGTCCACAAAAACACTAGTGAATGTTATTGTTACTACAGTCATGTCCGCAAAAACCCTAAAGTGAATACTACAGTAAAGTCCACAAAAACACTACAGTGAATACTATAATATACTACAGTATTGTCCACAAAACACTAGTGAATGTTATTGTTTACTACAGTCATGTCCACAAAAACACTACATTGAATACTATTGTATAATACAGTCATGTCCGCAAAAACCGTAAAGTGAATACTACAGTAAAGTCCACAAAAACACTACAGTGAATACTATAGTATACTACAGTCATGTCCACAAAACACTACAGTGAATAATATAGTTTATTACATTCACGTACACAAAAACACTACAGTAAATATTACAGTATACTACAGTCATGCCCGCAAAAATACTAAAGTGAATACTACAGTAAAGTCCATAAAAACACTAGTAATACTACAGTATTTAGACCATATACTATAGTATTTCTTTGTGTGGGTTAGCTTTTAATCTTTTTTAGTGTTATTTTTGGCAAATTTCTAAATGCATTGTATCCACATCTGTGGTTGTATTGTGTTTGTAAATAGTCAAATATATCAATCAATCAATCAAGGGATACTACAGTGTGGAATATAGTATTTTACAGTATACTTCAAAATTCTATAGTTAGCACTGCACAATCGAGGTGGAACCTCAGAGGAAATCCCCTGCATGAGCTCCCCATGGTATAGAAGGCATGTCCGCAAAAACACTACAGTAAATATTACAGTATACTACAGTCATGTCCGCAAAAACAATACAGTGAATAATATAGTATAGTAATCATGCCTGCAAAACACTACAGAGAATACTACAGTATACTACAGTGATGTCCGCAAAAACACTACAGTGAATACTATAGTCATGTCTGCAAAAACCCTACAGTGAATACTACAGTAAAGTCCTCAAAAAACAAGAAAGTCCTCAAAAACCACAGTATACTAGTCATGTCCGCAAAAACACTACAGTGAATACTGTAGTATACTACAGTCAAGCCTGGCTTACTATAGAATGATCGAGGGGGATACTACAGTGTATAGTATTCTACAGTATACTACAAAATATTATAGTAAGCACTACACAATCGAGGGATACTACAGTGTGTGGTATAGTATTCTACAGTACACTACAAAATTCAAAGTAAGTACTACACATGATCAGAGGAGAGTACAGTGTGTAGTATATTATTCTACAGTATAATACAAAAGTCTATAGGAAGCACTACACGATCGAGGGATACTACACTGTGGAGTATAGGATTCTACAGTATACTACAGTTTACTACATAATTCTATACTTGCTGTTTGGGGTTTTAGGCTGGGTTTCTGTACAGCACTTTGAGATTTCAGCTGATGTACGAAGGGCTATATAAATAAATTTGATTTGATTTGATTTGATTTGATACTAAGTACTATAGTATTCTATAGTAAATTGTTGTATTTTTTTACATGGGTACCCCTGACATAGGCTGAAGAAATCTATACTTATAAGACATTTTATCAAAGGGTGATATAGGCAATAGCCATGCTGCTTATTCTAAAATACTGTCGCTATTTTCATTAGTCTTGTAATATTGCATTACGTGGGATTGATTTTGACTTTGGTGTAGATATAATCTGCATGTGCACAAATTGATACAATTAAACCCGTTGGCCTCTGTTATAAGTAAACTTTAAATTCTCCTTCAAATCCCTGGGTGAATATTAACTTGTGTGCTGTCCTAAAAATAACTAACACATGATGGTGACTGCTTATACCTCCCGAATCGGGTCAGACTGAATCTGTGTCCGAAATGGCACCCTATTCCCTATATAGTGCACTACTTTTGACCAGGACTCATAGGGCTCTAGTCAAAAGTAGTGCACTATATAGTGAATAGGGTGCCATTTCAGACAGATCCTGACACACCCTTCTGATGTATGCAAACAGCTGCTTGATAGAGTAGAGTGTCATGTGGGATATAGGCCTGTCCCATTCCACCATGGTGACCACATTTTGACATCATAGGCAGCAGCATGTGAGGACCTTTATACACACTGAGCATCATGTGTTTGCATCATAACTTAATATTTACGGTTAAAGTGTTTCTGCGAGCCATTGTGTAAACAGCAATTAGCCGTGGGGTCATTTTTGAATTACGATGACATTTGCGCCCCTCAGCTTTGCAACCATGAAAACACTTAAAATGACAAATAGTTATTCATCATACATGTTTTTGTTTATATTGAACTGTTAATTAATGTAAAACATAATGCAAGTCCTCTATACTGTAAAACGTGATTAAAGTAAAGCAAATTTGCTTGTCCCAGTAGTGATGAGTAGAGTTTAACATGTTCTTGGGATTTAGAGATACCGTATCTAGATATTATTTTGAATGCTAGAAAGTATACAAAAGTATTCAATATATTATATAGATCAATAAAAATAAATTAATTTCCCCCCAAAGTCCATGCCCAAATGACCCAGTGAATAACCCATGGTGTCACAAAATAATTGTGTTTTGTATTTTGAGCATTGATTGTTATAGACTGCTAATGTGTACTGGCACACAAAGTAACAAGTCACATGTTTTTTGGCCCTACACTTGTTAGCAAGTATTAAGAAAGTGAAACAGACAGACACTTACAGAAAGATCCTAATAATCACAGAACGTTCCATCAGTCATCATCATACAATAGGGAAAGAGAAAAGGATCTTCAGCACATTTGTTTTGAAAACGTATTTTCACGATGATGAGTCTCAGTGAAACAGCTGGATGAACGTGATATCATCACCTTGCTCTGGCTGATGGCGCATGACGCTCATAATCATGACGCACGGCTCTAATGTCACTCCAATGTCACACTTCACCCTCAGACGTATACAGCCACTTCAGCCACATGACTCTCATGGAACTCATGTTGCATAATATCCTGAAAAGGCTCAAATGTAGCTGATGGACACAAATACTATTAACCTGTAGATGAGAATATAAGATATTAAGGAAAATATTATTTGCCAAGTTAGCTAAACATGCCCTTATTTCTCTTCATACCGATAGAAGAGGCTCTCTGTGTGTCTGCCCTTTTAAGAATGTAATTGTGTCTCTCTGTGGCTAAAAATGTCCACATGTTCTTTTGCACAGCTAAAGGGTGCGATAATCCTCACACAGGACGCTCCCGAAAGCCCCTGACAAGCGGTTGCAGCTGTACTACCTCGACCACAGCCAACAGCTAAAGTTCAAAGACGTCACAAGGCGCTAGCTATCAAGTTACTCAAATTGAGTACAAGCTTATGGTATAGATCACCTATTTAATCATATTGGTGATTGATGGGAGAGTCTTTGATGTCTGGTGAAGTTAGCTACATAAATTCTAAGGTGAATAACTGCACTTGGTTTGACAGAGACGTTACATTTTGTACAGTGTGTGAAGAGAGACCTGCTTGTCCAGATTGGCTGTTGCACTGTGACGCTATGGGGAATATAAAGTACGTGCACTAGGCTGCGTCTTATGTTCTGTCATCCCACTCTATTTGGCAAAAGAAAATCTGCCTCTTGGAAAACAGCCTTCCACACTTTCTCAAAGCATGAGTCAGATAGAGACAAAGAGATTGAATTCAGTTACATTCAGTTAGGTCTATATTGTATATTAAGAAAACCATTTCAACACACCAGAAAGACTAATATACACAGCATTGTCTTGACATGAGAACAGATTCAAACTCTCTCAAGCTGATATGAGTAAGAAGTGGACTATGGTTTTCACACTTTCTGTTTTCCCAATCAACCATACATCAGCATTGACCCATGATTGTGTCGTAATCTTACGATTAGGTATACACCCCTTTCATAACTTCTGCCATGTTCATTTACCAAGAGAACAAAGCAGAAGACAAATATCTGTTGTTTGCTCTGACATGGACAATAAAGTTGTATTGTATGAGCCCTATACAGTATCTAATGAATCTAACAGTAATGCATCAGAGTACAGGAAACAGATGTGTCATCACAAAGCCCTAACAAGCCTGGATGGGAGCGAATGACCACTGGGATATTGAAATGGAATATGTCTGCTAAAATTACAACCACACTCACTAGTGCTTGACAACCTCCAGTGGTGCCATGTAGAGTTCACCTCCCAAAGGTCAGTGGTGTGATGGATGGAGTCCCACAGTAAGAATAAGGCATGAGATGTCTTCATCACAGAAATGGACGGGCCATAGGGCAGTTTGCGCAAATGCCCGGTGGGCCAGTCCATCTTTAAAAAAAATGGCCCTGTTAAGAAATGTTATTATGATTTTGGTGCAGAATGATCATCATTTGACTAATGGGCTGCTGTCCCATTTCACGTACACCAACCCAAAATAGTTTAGTGGACTGGCCCATTTGACCCCAGTGTGTCAGAAATGCCTGGGACGATTTATGGTCCCAGTCCGCCCCTGCTTCATCACAAAAGTTCTGCATGCACTATACTTCACATTGTGGGAAATGTCTACATGTTTTTTAAATGTGTCCCAAGGGTACTGTAAATACGCATGTGGTCAATTCTATTATTTGTTGAAAGATTGCAGGAAATTACAGTTTTTTTCTTCTACTACTGTTATCAGAAAAAAGATTCATAGACATAGTAGTTTTTGTTAAGCATATTTATTTTTTAAATAATCAAGTAATAACATACTGTAAATTGATATTAGGAATCTGGAGGCATCTGGTACAAAATACATCTAATTTAGACTGTTTTAAAATCAGTTTAATTTACACCAAATACAATAATACAATAAAAGTTGTTATTATCAATAATCCATCTAAGCAATGGTCCACAGCCTTGTAACTGGTGTGTTATTTGAACGCAAGGCTTTGAACTAATGTGTTCAAATAACATACACGATGTCAAGATGCATCAATAGTATGGCCAATGTCTAGAAAAGGCACATAACATTCGATTAGAAAAATAATATTATTGTGTGCTCCATTGAACTGAAAAAGGGTCTGCCTTGAACTAGGTGACGCTCATAAGAGTATAGCTAATTAAAGGATAACATCCTCGCCTGTTAATATCATTTTAATAAGAATGTTCTAATATATATATATATATATATATATATACACAGTATTTCTTGATGGAATTTGGATAGAACAATGCATATACTGACTTTAACGTACATTTACATGAAACTCTTTGCAGTATGCTACACACCAATCATTTTATACATTTGACATCTACATTTGCGAGTTCATGTATTCTCAGATGAGGCATAATGAAAAATAATTCTGGAGCACTTTATAAACACTGAAATATATTTTCACAGGTCTCATCATATTCTATTATTTCCTTTCATCGGCTGTTTCTCTCCCTGACAAACCAGCCAGATCACAGATAACAAATAAAGACTGAAACAGGCCAGAAAGTCATAATGGTAAGCAGCAAAAAAAAACACCACAAACAGGACAGTGTATAACAGTGCTTTTGAGAGATTATGCCAAGAAAATGTTTCTCTCCACCACATGACATTGCTCCTGGTGCTATCCTGCCCTCCCTCCACAACGGGCACTGTACTTGTAGATTGATGCTCCGCAGACACTGTGTCTGGCTGATCTTCCTGGTTGCTTGCCTCATCCACAGACTCACTGATGGATGGCATGGACAGCCTGCTGCCTCTTCTACTTATCGAGGGCCGTTTCCCAAGACTCAAGTCCTTGTTTCGTTGCTTTTGTGCAGCCCTCAGACTGTGCAAGTACAGCTCCATCTCATCATCTGACAGGGACTCTGTGGACGCGTTGTCTGCCTCAGCCCCCCCTTCACCCTCTTTCTCACTGGCAGGTTCATCTGTTTGAATGTAGGATTCCCCGTCTCCTTTGATGGAATCCATTTCCTCTCCTCCAAGAGGATTGGTGTCCGGCGTTACGTCATTGTAGCAAATATTTGACACTTCATCCGTCTTTAATGTATTTTCTTCTGGGCCTGATTTTTCTGCAACATTTACATTTGTGCTCTCACCCCCCTTACCCTTACAAGTATTGCCCATTGGCTTGATTAACTCATCCACCAATTCATTTTGATCATCTAGTAATTCTACATCTACTTTGTCTTTCTCGGCTTCCTCCTCCTTCTCTTCCTCTACAATCTCCTCTTCCTCCCACTCTATCCATTTCACATCCCCCTCCTCTAATTCCTCCAGGTCTTCTTCAACAACCATCTCGTCTTTCATTTCTTTCTCTATTTCCTCCTCTCCTTTCACCAGCTCTTCCTCTTCCTCCACCCTTACTTGTATTTTTTCCCATAACATAATTTCTTCTTTGTCCTTATCCATCTCTTCTACCGCCAACTCCTCCTTGGTCACCTCCTTCCCCACTTCCTCCTCTGTTTCCTCCACCTCCCCTACCTCCTCCAATTCCTTTTCCCCAGCCCTCATCTTCACTTCTACCTCTCGTACAACTACTTTCTCTTCTTCCCATTCGCCCTCCTCCACATATTCCCCCATCATGTCCTCTTCTTCCTCTTCCACAATCCCCTCCCAGTCTTTTTCTATTATATTCCTCTTTAGCAATGGTTGGCCATCACTTGCACCTTTCTCGTTCTCTGTAGGAACTAAATCCTCCTCATTTTTCATAATTACCAGGTCATCTTCCTTATGAATATCGTCTTCTTTGGACATTGGGACCTTGTCAGTATCTTCATCATAATCATCCCTCACATAGTTTGTCATCTCGCCTTCTTCCTCACTATAATCCTTACTGTCAATAGAATGCCTGTTTTCTTCATTACAAAAGGTGTTTGACACTTCAAATGATAGTTCACCCTTCACTTGATCTGTTTGTTTTCTCATCAACTTCTCCAATGATGTCCATTCCTTAATGACAATGGGATCCTCTTTTAACATTGTCCCACTGGTTTCTTCCTCCAGTGTGTCTGTACAGGTCACAGCTATGTTTTGGTGCTCAGTGGGGATCTTTTCCTCCACCTTTGTTGTTGAAGTGAAAACTTTTAGGTCAGCATACACAGGCTCTAGCATGGCTATATCTGTGCCTACTAATTCTGTGAATGTGCCTGTTGACCATTCATCAATGTTGGCTGAGGAAGGGTTCTCCATTTCCTCTGACTCATCAGGTCTCTCATATCCACCACTGGCCCCCTGCATAGTCATTTCAGCAGAGACATGTTTTGACCCCATTACAGTTTGTGACTGTAAAAGACTGCCTTGTGTTGTGTCTATCAAGGTTTGTGTTTGTGAAAGTGTTGTGTCTGGAGGAGTTTGTGAAAGTGTTGTGTCTGGAGGAGTTTGTGAAAGTGTTGTGTCTGGAGGAGTTTGTGAAAGTGTTGTGTTTGGTAATGGGGTTTGTGTCTGGGAAAACTTGCTGTCCTGGTGGATCTGGGACTGGGGAGGCAGAATGTTCTCTTCAGGCCCCTGGAGGCCTGAGTCCTCATTGGGGATTTGTGCCCTGAGAGCAGCAGCAGTGTGCAGGGCAGTGTGAGCCCTGGGAAAACCTACTGTCTCTTCTGACAGAGGTTCAAGTTCAGGCTTTTTTTCTGCACTTAATCCAGAGATGAAATGTCCTTGGTTTGATTCAAGATATTGCTGTTGATCTACAGGCTTTTCTTCAGGTGTCCTCTGGGTATCAGCTGAAACACAGGAGTGAGTTTCTACGTAACTCTGGACTGTACAGGCTGTTGAATCCCTTCCATGCAATGTCCCCCTTGTTCGATTACCAATATCGGTTGAGCACTGGCTCTCATTCGCCACTCTACCAAATACCTGACAGTATAGTGGGGCCACAACATTTCCAAACGTAAAGCTATTGGTCTGGCTGCCTGGGACTGAGCCTGCTGTGCTGTTTTCCAACCTTACAGTGTTATCGGTTGAGCTCTGTGTTCCTTCTGTGTTGATGGCAGATCTACCCTTCTCCGGTTCCATCTGCATCAGAGTACTTTCCTCCAATTTGGAAACAGACGTATCACCATTTTGGCTCAGTGCAGCGGGTTGATCAGTTAAATCTGACTTGTTGCTGGGGATCGGTGAGGCATGTTCCTCTCCCAGCTCGGATGGGGCTGAGCTGACCATTGAGTCTATGTTCTCAGGTTTCACTGACTCCTCACAAGACGTGCTGTCCCTGAGACCAGGAGACAATTTGTTGCACGTAGCCAGAGAATCTGAAGTCGCCTGCAGCCGAAACTTTTTCCTGTGCTGTGGTGGCAGTGGTTGTACCTCAGGCCCATTTGAAGGGGGTTCCTGTGGGAATGTGCTTTCCCGGTGGATCTGTGATGGTTCCACTGTTCCCTTCTCTTTCTCTTGGGTCTCATCCTCTCTCTGGATGAAGTAGTCCTGCACCTTCACCAATCGTGCTGCCTTTCGTCGGTTTCTCTGGCTAGAGTTCTGGCTGCTCTCGATCTGTCAAACAGCAAGAAGGATAGATTCAATTTAGCCTTCTCACACAATGCCTCCTCAATGGTTAGGCTAGTTTGGGGATGATGACA
Organism: Salmo trutta; assembly: GCF_901001165.1. Lineage (NCBI taxonomy): Eukaryota > Metazoa > Chordata > Actinopteri > Salmoniformes > Salmonidae > Salmo > Salmo trutta. Next base: position 15,656,361 of record NC_042963.1, on the reverse strand, counting down.
TTTAGATTGGCACATTCAGATTAAATATTGCTCATGACCAAGCCAAAATATATTTTTAGACATTTCATTTTGGCACCCCAAACCAAATCTCACATGAGCACTGGCCTCTGGCCAGTAACATTTGAATGTTTGAGTTTGTAATGCAACCATTGCAATGTGTTGCTTAGTCACTCATGTGACCATGTAAGACCTCTCTAAGCTCCTGTCATGGAACATATATAAATACTTGGCATTTGACTCAAGTGTCATAAAGATGCAACTAGTACAGTATGTTAAAGTAATGACTACCAGGGCTTGGACATCAGTGATCACATGACATATTGAGAAAGAGCAACAGGGTTCACTGTCTCCCGTTTCTGAGGTCACCCCAAAATAAGCAAGTTTAGTGTAGAGAATCATTGTACCATCTAAACCGCTTGAAATATATTTTCCATAACCAAAAACATTGTATTTTCAGCTGGTATACAAAACCGAAAGTAAAAGATGCAAAAACGAAACTTAGAAATAGAGCACATAGAACAGGTCTACCGCTTCTTATACTTGCTTTCAATGAGAATGACAGATCTATAACACACAGTTCTATGTGAATTTAGTGGGTCGCTCAAAAAGTTACATATTGCAGCTTTAAGCCTAACCATGGCATTTTACCATGCCATTTACTGTAGATTACATTAAAACTTAATTAAACCTTGCATGAATCATCATTGAAGGCCACAATAACAAGTAAGGCTCATTTGAAAATTGTACATAAATGTTATGTCAAGCTATGTATCACAAAAGCGTATGTTGTAAGAAAACCCTGGATACATGACTCATCTGTAAAAGTTCTGAAATCCAAATGCTGCAGGTGTTACTCACCAGTAATTTCTGATGATCATCTTGGAGTGCTCCTGACTGAGACTCAGAGATGTTCACACTAGTCATCTCTCCTCCATGTTTGTTTACATCTAGAGAGGAAAAATCATAATTTACATTAGTTAATGATTTAATATAATTGATTTTAGTCCTTTAACGTTTTAATGATTTAGTACAATGAATGATTGATTACCTGACGATTCATCACTGGTTGATGACCAGTTTTCGTCACAGGGAAATTCATGACTGTAAATAAATGAAATGAAAGCTCAGGAAAAAAGACCCAACAACAATTGTCCAACATTTACTGTAAAATCATAATTTCATAATAAACTGCAAGTTGGCTTATTTTTAGGAAGCAAATATATCTAGATATATGTAAAACGGTGTATTTTGAGGCGAGGCATTATCAATGTGAAAGCCTCATAGCTTTCACACGACTGGACCACTGGACTGGACCACACATTTTCAAAAACGTACTGCTGTAGCATTCAATCATTCCATCAATCTACACACACTCAAAACAAGCCTGTTTTGATTAATCTGATCATCCTCACATGTTGGCTTTCAGGATGCTTTTCCTACGCCCGTTTTTGTATTTTTGTGCTTTATCTTTCAGCTCTTTGACTTTCTGGTGACAAAACATCACATAGTTCCGGTCACTATTGTTGGCCCAGAAAGTCCCAACAGGGGTCTCATACCGGAGACAGAAGTCCACTCTGGCCCCCTTTTCCCCAAAGGGGGGCACCAGGGTGAGCTTGAAGGAGAAGCAGTCAGTGTCTCCATTGCTGGACCCTGGTATGTACTCTGCCAGCAGGTCAAAGTGCGTGGCCCAGGCATCCAGAGAGGTGCGGATGTACACCATCTTATCAAATGAGACATTGAGAACACGGACCACGCCCCGCAGTATCGTAGTCCCGTGGAGTAACTCAATGCTCTCCAATTCTAGCTTCTGCTCCTGAACTCTCAGGACCATGGCTTCTTCGGACGGTGGAGGAGTGTATAAGGAGGACAAGTAATATTCCTCTACCTCTTTCTCTCCCTCAAGGGCGTCGAAATTCAGCGGAATGGTTATGTCCCACGAGTCAAACTCTTTCACGTTCACCAGGTTTTGGCCGAGGGCGTCCGCAAAGGACACCCTCCTGGAGCTTGACGGCGTCAGCTCGAGCTCACAGTCCTTTAAGTCATTGGAGCTTCTTCTCCGTGGAAGAGGGGAGGACCTGGGCCTGATGCCGCCGATCACCTCCGCGTCAATCGCCTCGTCCCCGTCCCAGGTGATGAGCCCTGGGACACCCAAGAGGCTGCTGACCCCAGTGGGTCTTGGTTCAGCCGCAGCAGACTCCATTGGGCTGTCTAGTGACAGAGTGAAGGGGAATCGCAGAGCCAAGTTCTCTGCTTCTCTCTGACAACTGACATTCAACATGTTGTGACTAAACAGATGGAGTCGAGTTACAGATGACATTGTAGCGAGGGCCAGCACTATAAATAGGTCAGAAGGGACTTCAACTATGCCGTGTGGGCTCAGGAGAACACTGAGAATATAATCTCAATGCCTGTTCTTTGAGACACTGCTTCACAACAATGATATAAATAGTCAAACATTTGAGATATAGGCTGATCTTAACTAACTTTGCTATTTGATTCAAACTAATCTCGGCACCCAGAACCAGACCTCGGGTGTGCACTGTTAAGTCTGTCACCAAAACAAACATTTTCTAGGATAGTTTGTTGTATCCTATGTGTAATGTTATGTTAGTCAACTTCTCCTAATAAGGGTCAAAGGGTTAATCATGTCATAAATACTGGATAAAACATGTTTTGTTATAAAGGTGAATCTCCTTGTATAGACACTTCAGGTTAACTGCCAACATGCCCCGAAGTGTTTAAAATATTAGAAGCATTTTTTTCTCTCAGAATGACAAACTCGGCACTACGTGGAACATTACATAATTTGCTTCATAAAAAATGACAAGTGTTAACCCCATTGTGCAACTCAAAATGGCAAACAATGACCACATAGCTCCAGTCTGTCATCTCAGTGAGATTTAGCTAGCTGCATCTTATAAGAACTCACAATCTACAGTTTCCTATTTTATGAATGATGAATGTTTCATGAGAGTTGACCTTTTATCTGTGAAGGAATGTGGCACGCAGGGACTGAATCTGGTTAAGAAAAGAGGAGCTACAAAAGAGTCAAACAGACCGTTCAAACCATCACAGGAAAGACAGGTAGCCTACAACAGAAATGTCTTTCCACTAATACCAAAGACAGCATGTAGGAATGCTCTCAATAGACACTCTCAGCATTTGTGCTGTAAAGCTGACCACTGAAAGTCATGAAAAACACAGATATGGACATAGAGAAAAACAAGTTAGAAGTGGAGCCAGTAGAAGGGATGGTCAGAGAGGTATAGTCAGGTGTAGAGGCTGGAGGACTAATTTCCAAGGAGACCTAGATAGAAGAGCTGGGGTCAGCGTCAGTCAGGGATGCAGAAATTGCTTCAGTAAAGAGTGAGTTACTCAAGACAGGCCTCAGCACTGTTCGCGATGACATCCCACAGAAACATCCAGCCTGCCGAGTGACATTCAGTCCGAGCTGCCCTCAGACAGCAACAACACCTGGGACGGTGAGGACACAAAACATGGCAATCCAGAGCCCTCTGCAAAGCCCTTGCTCTCCTACATCGCCCTGATCGCCTAAGCCATCCTCTCCTCCTCGTCTTGGAAGTTCAACTTGGCCTCCATCTACAGCATGGAGGACCAGTTCCCCTACTTCAGGGCCCGGGGGTCAGAGGTCAGGGCCATGGCTGGAGAAACAACGTGATGCACAACCTGTCCCTGAATGAGTTCTTTGTGAAGGTTAATAAAAGGACCACAATGGAAATAAGTAATTATTGTGTTATCCTTGATAGTTTAAAAAAACTAGGTATTGGCAGTTTATATTTGTCAAAACAATTCAATAAATCAAGGTGGGCCACTGTGAGGATGGGAAGGGCCACTACTGGGACATCCACACAGGCCACCTGGGAGACTTCCTGCTGGGGGATTTCAGGCAGCACAGGAAAACCAGAAGGAGCAGGCTCCAAAAGGAACTGGAGGCCGGGTGCAGTACAGCTGGCTCTCAGGGCTGGATGAAGCCACAGTGCCATCCACAGGAACCTAGAGGTTATTATGACACTACTGGATCTGTGGACTGGACTTCACTTCACTATCACTCAGAGGCTTCATGGAGGTGGAGTGAGATCTCTGGGACGTTACCCAATCGAGAGGTTCCAGGACTATTTATGACAGAGCTGTGGGAACAGGGAGATGGTGCTATGATCATCCCATGGCACCAACATGGAAACTGCATAGCTGGGATATATTCATGTGTGCATGACCGGGGTAAAAGAGTCATGTAACAGCATGTTAGTGAGACCTCATCCCCTTTACTCCCTACCGGGCTGCCAGTGTAGGTTCCCTATCGTCAAGGACATTATATTCCCTCAGGCATTCTTTTCAAATAAATGTATAATTTTTTTACTGACTGTTTTGAGGGATACTACAACAAGAAGATTAGATAGGGGGGTAAATACTGATGCATATCTGACTCAATTATTTATATATACACTAGATGATTGACAGGGGGTGCTGTTTTGAAGCACCCGCACCTGCCTCCATTTTGGCACTCCCCCACCGTTGTAAAAATATATGCTCTATAGAAATGCATTTATTAATGTCTATATTGGTTTTTGCCATGTGTATTCAACTTCAGACACCTTAATGTATACTTTAAATTATATTATGTGCGCTCAACATAAACATAAAAAAATATGTGAAACATTTCCTAAAGTAGAATTTTTTCTTAAAATACTAATGCTACTGTTGCCACCACAACAAAAAACGTACTTAAATGCATGTAATTTTGTCCTTGAAACATTTAATTTAAATACTGTAGAATTCAGTGAAGGCTGCTAAGAGGAGGACGGCTCATAATAATGGCTGGAACAGCGCTAATTGAATGGCATCAAACACATGGAAACCATGTGTTTGGTGTATTTGATACCATTCCACTAGTTCCACTCCAGCCATTACCACAAGCGCGTCCTCCCCATTTATGGTGACACCAACCTCCTGGGGTATAATTCCATTCATTCCGATGGAGGACTGCTCCTTCTGGGGAGTGCCAGTATGTTCGACCGGTGGCTTCAAATCCTCTAATTGGCCAATTCATAGCATCAGAAATACAGGGTTTATATACATCATTGATCTGACTAGATTGTATCATGTATCATGACTGACAAAATTGAACTTCACATTGTTTATTTTCCTATCCCACATACTACATGTTTTTAAATAGACTACTTGTTTTTTTCCCATGCACATTCCCTGACATTTCTACAAAATCTCCATTCATCTAAATCTTTCTTTGTGTTTTTTGCACATCTTGTTATTTAATATCAAATGTTATTTACCTCTAGAGTCTAGACTATTGATATAATAAAATGTTGTCATGCTTTAATTCCTTAATGCTGTTCTATGTTACATACTGTACATTTTAGGCATTTTTAAGTTAAACTTGAACAACACTCTGAGTTTCAACAAATAGGTTCAAGTTAAAAAAAGAACTGGAGCATTATGTACCTATTGCATCTGGGAAGTAATTGAACAAAATAATGAACATAACACACTGAATTTGAAAAAGGAAACAGTTATATTACACCAATTAAATATAAACAAACTTTAAAAAAGTTTAATCTTATGTGATTATCTGTGTCCTCTCATTCTCTCTGCACCTGAGACTACAACATTGTCTTCCGGATTTGAAATGACAGCTTTTGCATGCAATGACCGTTAAATGGTATTGGGTATTAGAACATCTTAAATAATTTGTTTAAGCAATCAACTAATGTAACATTGAACTGTGATCTTATTCGTTAAAGTGATACAGATTTTTTTTTTAACACCATCAAAAATATAATGGCCACCAAGAAGAAAATAAACAGATTTTCTGTTCCAAAAGTTAAAAATACCCTGAATGATGACTCCAAAATAAAACATTTTTTAACAACACCACATTTAACTCCCCACATCTTTCTTAGATCATATCCAGTTTAAAACATATCATCTTCATCTTCATCCCCACTGCTGTCCCCATCTATACCAACCCACTGGGCAAAACCTGGTTGAATCAACGTTGTTTCCACATCATTTCAACCCAAAATTTATATGTGATGACGTTGAATCAATGTGGAAAACTGATTATATTTTTTTTTAAAGTCATAAATGTAAGGGCATTTTGTATTTTCTTCACCCAACTCTTACCTAAATCCAACTAATTCACATTAGTTGACAACTTAAACAAATGTAAATCAAAACTAGACGTTGAACTGATGTCTGTGCCCAGTCGGCACAGTCATTTGAGAGTCATTCCTAATCATGATGTAGCGAACATTCTGGATAAGGATATTTCCTGTTGGGAACTTGGAAAAAAACGCCCATCTCAGAATTCCAAGTTGGCAAACTCTGGCCCACCGGGCCTTCACAACTGGAATTCCGACGTTATCTGCCCGAGGGAGTTATTCAACTGGCCCCTCCATCGCAACGTAACCGGAACACCCATCAGCTAACTGCGGCCCGCTAATCGTTAGCTGTCTTGAGCATATCGGCTGCAATCTGAACAGGTCTATCGAACAATCTTCTTGGGCCACTAAAAATCCACCTCTCTAAAAACAAGTCTCTCACCGTTGCCGCCTGCTATAGACCACCCTCTGCCCCCAGCTGTGCTCTGGATACCATATGTGAACTAATTGCCCCCCATCTATCTTCAGAGTTCGTGCTGCTAGGTGACCTAAACTGTGACATACTTAACACCCCGGCCATCCTACAAGCTAAGCTTGATGCCCTCAATCTCACACAAATGATCAATGAACCTACCAGGTACAACCCCAATAGCGTAAACACGGGCACCCTCATAGATATCATCCTAACCAACTTGCCCTCTAAATACACCTCTGCTGTTTTCAACCAAGATCTCAGCGATCACTGCCTCATTGCCTGCATCCGTAATGGGTCAGCGGTCAAACGACCTCCACTCATCACTATCAAACGTTCCCTGAAACACTTCAGCGAGCAAGCCTTTCTAATCGACCTGGCCTGGGTATCCTGGAAGGATATCGACCTCATCCCGTCAGTAGAGGATGCCTGGTTATTTTTTTTAAATACCTTTCTCACCATCTTAAATAAGCATGCCCTATTCAAGAAATTTAGAACCAGGAACAGATATAGCCCTTGGTTCTCTCCAGACCTGACTGCCCTTAACCAACACAAAAACATCCTGTGGTGTTCTGCATTAGCATGGAACAGCCCCCGTGAAATGCATCTTTTTAGGGAAGTTAGAAACCAATATACACAGGCAGTTAGAAAAGCCAAGGCTAGCTTTTTCAAGCAGAAATTTGCTTCCTGCAACACAAACTCAAAAAAGTTCTGGGACATTGTAAAGTCCATGGAGAATAAGAGCACCTCCTCCCAGCTGCCCACTGCACTGAGGATAGGAAACTCTGTCACCACCGATAAATCCACTATAATTGAGAATTTCAATAAGCATTTTACTACGGCTGGCCATGCTTTCCACCTGGCCACCCCTACCCCGGTCAACAGCACTGCACCCCCCACAGCAACTCGCCCAAGCCTTCCCCATTTCTCCTTCTCCCAAATCCAGTCAGCTGATGTTCTGAAAGGGCTGCAAAATCTGGACCCCCACAAATCAACCGGGCTAAACAATCTGGACCCTTTCTTTCTAAAATGATCTACCGAAATTGTTGCAACCCCTATTACTAGCCTGTTCAACCTCTCTTTCGTGTCGTCTGAGATTCCCAAAGATTGGAAAGCAGCTGCTGTCATCCCCCTCTTCAAAGGGGGTGATACTCTTGACCAAAACTGCTACAGACCTATCCTACCCTGCCTTTTTAAGGTCTTCGAAAGCTAAGTTAACAAACAGATCACCGGCCATTTCGAATCCCACCGTACCTTCTCCGCTATGCAATCTGGTTTCAGAGCTGGTCATGGGTGCACCTCAGCCATGCTCAAGATCCTAAACGATATCTTAACCGCCATCGATAAGAAACAGTACTGTGCAGCCGTATTCATTGACCTGGCCAAGGTTTTTGACTCTGTCAATCACCACATCCTCATCGGCAGACTCAACAGCCTTGGTTTCTCAAATGATTGCCTCGACTGGTTCACCAACTACTTCTCCGACAGAGTTCAGTGTGTCAAATCTGAGGGCCTGTTTCACCGGGCCTCTGGCAGTCTCTATGGGGGTGCCACAGTGTTCAATTCTTGGGCCGACTCTCTTCTCTGTATATATCAATGGTGTCGGTCTTGCTGCTGGTGAGTCTCTGATCCACCTCTATGCAGATGACACCATTCTGTATACTTCAGGCCCATCTTTGGACACTATGTTAACAACCCTCCAGATGAGCTTCAATGCCATACAACTCTCCTTCCGTGGCCTACAACTCCTCGCAAAACTGACCATCCTACCGATCCTCGACTTCAGCGATGTCATTTACAAAATAGCCTCCAATACCCTACTCAATAAATTGGATGCAGTCTATCACAGTGCCATCCGTTTTGTCACCAAAGCCCCATATACTACCCACCACTGCGACCTGTACGCTCTCGTTGGCTGGCCCTCGCTTCATACTCGTCGCCAATCCCACTGGCTCCAGGTCATCTACAAGACCCTGCTAGGTAAAGTTCCCCCTTATCTCAGCTCGCTGGTCACCATAGCAGCACCCACCTGTAGGACGTGTTCCAGCAGGTATATCTCACTTGTCACCCCCAAAGCCAATTCCTCCTTTGGCCGCCTCTCCTTCCAGTTCTCTGCTGCCAATGACTGGAACGAACTACAAAAATCTCTGAAACTGGGAACACTTATCTCCCTCACTAGCTTTAAGCACCAGCTGTCAAAGCAGCTCACAGATCACTGCACCTGTACATAGCCCATCTATAAATAGCCCAAACAACTACCGCTTCCCCTACTGTATTTATTTATTTATTTTGCTCCGTTGCACCCCAGTATTTCTACTTTGTACACTCATCTACTGCACATCTACCATTCCAGTGTTTTAAATGCTATATTGTATTTACTTCGCCACCATGGCCTATTTATTGCCTTTACCTCCCTTATCTCACCTCATTTGCTCACATTGTATATAGACTTATTTTTCTACTGTATTATTGACTGTATGTTTGTTTTACTCCATGTGTAACTCTGTGTTGTTGTATGTGTCGAACTGCTTGCTTTATCTTGGTGTCACGAATCCCACCGAAGGTGGCTCGCCTGCCTTTTCGGGCGGCGCTCGGCGGTCGTCGTCGCCGGCCTACTAGCCACCGCTGATCCTTTTTTCCTTTTCTGTTTGTTTGGTCTTATTGGTTGCACCTGTTCCCTGTTTTGTTTCTTGATTTGTGTTTATTTAAGCCTGTTAACCTGTTATGGATAGGGGGCAGTATTTTCACGGCCGTACCCGATTTAATCTGTTTATTACTCCTGCCCAGAAACTAGAATATGCATATAATTGTTTGATTTGGATAGAAAACACCGGTTTGAATGGTGTCTGTGAGTATAACAGAACTCATATGGCAGGCCAAAACCTGAGAAGATTCCAAACAGGAAGTGCCCTCTCTGACCATTTCTTGGCCTTCTTTAGCCTCTTTATTGAAAACAGAGGATCTCTGCTGTAACGTGACACTTTCTAAGGCTCCCATAGGCTCTCAGAAGGCGCCAGAACGTTGAATGATGACTCTGCAGTCCATGCCTGAAAAACAGTAGCGCATTTGGATAGTGGTCAATCTGAGAACAATGAGACGGGTGCGCGCGTGCATGTGAAGAGTCCATTTTACATTTTCAGTCTTTGAATGAAAACGACGTCTCCCGGTTGGAATATTATCGCTATTTTACGAGAAAAATCACATAAAAATTGATTTTAAACAGCGTTTGACATGCTTCGAAGTACGGTAATGGAATATTTTGAATTTCTTTGTCACGATACGCGCCGGCGCGTCACCCTTCGTTACCCTTAAGATAGTGTCTTGAACGCACGAACAAAACGCCGCTATTTGGATATAACTATGGATTATTTGGAACCAAACCAACATTTGTTGTTGAAGTAGAAGTCCTGGGAGTGCATTCTGACGAAGAACAGCAAAGGTAATCCAATTTTTCTTATAGTAAATCTGAGTTTGGTGAGTACCAAACTTGGTGGGTGTCAAAATAGCTAGCCTGTGATGGCCGGGCTATCTACTCAGAATATTGCAAAATGTGCTTTCGCCGAAAAGCTATTTTAAAATCGGACACCGCGATTGCATAAAGGAGATCTGTATCTATAATTCTTAAAATAATTGTTATGTTTTTTGTGAACGCTTATCGTGAGTAATTTAATAAATTCACCGGAAGTGTTCGGTGGGAATGCTAGTTCTGAACGTCACATGCTAATGTAAAAATCTGTTTTTTGATATAAATATGAACTTGATTGAACAAAACATGCATGTATTGTATAACATAATGTCCTAGGAGTGTCATCTGATGGAGATCATCAAAGGTTAGTGCTGCATTTAGCTGTGGTTTTGTTTTTTGTGACATTATATGCTAGCTTGAAAAATGGGTGTCTGATTATTTCTGGCTGGATACTCTCCTGACATAATCTAATGTTTTGCTTTCGTTGTAAAGCCTTTTTGAAATCGGACAGTGTGGTTAGATAAAGGAGTGTCTTGTCTTTTAAATGGTGTAAAATAGTCATATGTTTGAAAAATGGAAGTTTTCGGATTTTCGAGGAATTTGTAATTCGCGCCACGCCCTATCATTGGATATTGGAGCGGTGTTCCGCTAGCGGAACATCTAGATGTAAGAGGTTTTAAGCCCGCCCAAGTTTGTGCGGGATCATTTCACTGTTTTGTTATTTGGATGTGCTGGCTGGCGCCTTATTTTCTCTCCGGACTGTTTTTTGCCCTGTGTTTTGGGTTGGTCTATCTTATTACGCGCCATTCTGTTTTGGCGTGACCGTTTTGTGCCGGAGAAATAAAAGACGTGATACCTACCCTCTGCTCTCTGCGCCTGACTCCAACCACCACTCCTAGAATCCCTGACAGAATCCCGCACCCCTAATTATGGAGTCAGCAGGAGCAGCCGCTCCCCCTCTCCCATCGATGGAGGAACGTGTCCTTCATCATACAACCATTCTCCACCGGATCGGTTCAGCCATGGATCAGATGATTGAGAGGATGGACCGATGGGAGAGGAGTGGCCTCCCTACCTCCTCTCCAGCCCCCCCCCCCCCCACCCCTCCTCCGGCGTCCGGATCCGGGGCCCTACGTCTGACTCTCCCCAGGGAGTACGATGGAGCAGCGGCTGGGTGCCAGGGGTTCCTGCTACAGCTGGAGTTGTACCTGGCTACCGTTCGTCCGACTCCCTCGGGAGAGGAGAGCGTGAGCGTCCTCGTCTCCTGCTTAACGGATCGAGCCCTGGAGTGGGCCAACGCAGTGTGGTATGGCCCAGACTCGGCGAGGGATCACTACCCCGAGTTCACCCAGCGGTTCCGGGCTGTGTTCGACCACCCACCAGAAGGCCGGGCGGCGGGTGAACGGCTGTTCCACCTGCGGCAGAAGACGAGGAGCGCACAGGACTTTGCTCTGGAGTTCCGGACCTTGGCTGCTGGGGCGGGATGGAACGACAGGGCCCTGATGGACCATTATTGTTGTAGCCTCCGGGAGGACGTCCGCCGGGAGCTAGCCTGTCGGGACACTACCCTCTCCCTCGATGAACTCATTGACATGTCCATTCGTCTGGAAAATCTGCTGGCTGCCCACGGGCGTCCAGAACGGGCCCTGTTGGTTCCACCTCCAGGCCCTCCAGCTCCCATCCCCATGGAGCTAGCGGGGGGCGCATCGAGGGGGACCGGAGGAGGAGGCTCCTCCTGTACCCGGTGTGGTCGGAGAGGACACACTGCCGACCGGTGCTGGAGGAGCTCGTTTGGGAGTCGGGATGGCAGGCACCCCAGGTGAGTAAGCACAAGCCTCACCCAAAGCTCCCTGTTGGCCATATGTTTTTGCTAATACATTTTCCTGAGTTTTCTTCCTCTTTTCAGCATAAGGCGCTAGTCGATTCAGGCGCAGCTGGAAACTTTATGGATCGTGGGCTCGCATTAAGGCTTCCCCTGGTGTCGTTGGACCAACCTTTCCCCGTGCACTCCTTAGATAGCTGACCATTAGGGTCAGGGCTGGTCAGGGAGGCCACGGTTCCACTGGACATGGATTAGTCTCTTCCTCATTGATTCGCCTGCGTTTCCGGTGGTGCTGGGGATTCCCTGGCTGGCCAATCACAATCCTGATATTTCATGGAGACAGGGGGCTCTCAGAGGGTGGTCAGAGGAGTGTTCAGGTAGGTGCATAGGAGTTTCCATCGGTACGACGACGGTGGAAAGTCCAGACCAGGTTTCCACTGTGCGCATTCCCTCTGAATATGCCGATTTGGCTATCGCCTTCTGTAAAAAGAGGGCGACCCGATTACCACCTCATCGATGAGGGATTGCGCGATAAACCTCCAGGTAAACGCTACACTTCCCAGGAGTCACGTCTACCCATTGTCACAAGAGGAGACGCTGGCTATGGAGACATATGTCACGGAATCTCTGAGACAGGGGTACATTCGGCCCTCCATGTCACCCGTCTCCTTGAGTTTCTTTTTCGTGAAGAAAAAGGAAGGAGGTCTGCGTCCGTGCATTGATTATCGAGGTCTAAATTCCATCACAGTGGGGTTTAGTTACCCGCTACCTCTCATCGCTACGGTGGTGGAATCATTTCACGGAGCGCGTTCTTTCACGAAACTGGACCTCAAGAGCGCGTACAATCTGGTGCGTATTCCGGGAAGAGACGAGTGGAAAACCACGTTTAGTACCACATCGGGCCACTATGAGTACCTCGTCATGCCGTATGGGTTAAAGAATGCTCCAGCCATTTTTCAATCCTTTGTAGATGAGATTCTCAGGGACCTGCACAGGCAGGGTGTGGTGGTGTGTATTGATGACATCCTAATCTATTCCGCCACACGTGCCGCGCATGTATCCCTGGTGCGCAAGGTGCTTGGGCGACTGCTGGAGCATGACCTGTACATTAAGGCTGAGAAATGTGTGTTTTACAAACGAGCCGTTTCCTTCCTGGGTTATCGCATTTCCACCCCGGGGGTGGTGATGGAGTGTGACCGCATTAAGGCCGTGCGTAATTGGCCGACTCCGACCACGGTAAAGGAGGTGCAGCGGTTCTTAGGGTTTGCCAATTACTACCGGAGGTTTATCCGGGGCTTTGGTCAGGTGGCTGTTTCCATTACCTCACTGCTGAAGGGGGGGCTGGCGCGCTTGCGCTGGTCAGCAGAGGCGAACAGAGCTTTCAGTCGTCTGAAGGAGCTGTTTACCGACGCTCCCGTGCTGTCTCATCTGGACCCCTCTTTGGCATTCATAGTGGAGGTGGACGCGTCCGAGACTGGGGTGGGAGCCGTGCTATCACAGCGCTCGGGCACGCCACCAAAACTCCGCCCTTGCGCTTTCCTTTCAAGAAAGCTCGGTCCGGCAGAGCAGAACTATGATGTGGGGGGACCGGGAGTTGTTAGCTGTAGTCAAAGCTCTGAAAGTGTGGAGACATTGGCTTGAGGGGGCTAAGCACCCTTTCCTCATCTGGACTGACCACCGTAATCTGGAGTACATCTGGGCAGCTAGGAGACTGAATCCACGTCAGGCCAGGTGGGCCATGTTCTTTACCCGATTTAGTTTTATGATCTCCTATCGGCCAGGCTCGCTTAACATGAAGCCCGATGCGCTGTCCCGCCTACATGACACCGAGGAGCGGGCCATCGATCCAACTCACATCCTACCAGCGTCATGCTTGGTAGCACCGGTGGTGTGGGAGGTGGACGCGGAGATCGAGCGGGCGTTACGGTTGGAACCTGCACCCTCTCAGTGTCCAGCAGGTGCTCAGTACGTGTCGCTTGGTGTCCGTGATCGATTGATTCGATGGGCCCATACACTTCCCTCTTCGGGTCACCCTGGGATCGAGAGGACAGTGCGGAGTCTTAGGGGAAGTACTGGTGGCCCACGTTGGCTAAGGACGTGAGGCTTTATGTCTCCTCCTGCTCGGTGTGCGCTCAGAGCAAGGCTCCTCGACACCTGCCTAGAGGGAAATTACAGCCCCTCCCCGTTCCACAGCGGCCGTGGTCGCACTTGTCTGTGGACTTTCTCACCGACCTTCCCCCATCTCAGGGGAACACCACGATCCTGGTCGTTGTGGACCGGTTTTCGAAGTCCTGCCGTCTCATCCCATTGCTCAATCTCCCTACGGCTCTACAGACTGCGGAGGCCTTGTTTACCCATGTCTCCCGGCACTACGGGGTGCCCGAGGACATCGTTTCTGATCGGGGTCTCCAGTTCACGTCCAGAGTTTGGAGGACGTTCATGGAACGGTTGGGGGTCTCGGTCAGCCTAACGTTGGGTTTCCACCCCGAGAGTAATGGGCAGGTGGAGAGAGTGAACCAAGAAGTGGGTAGGTTTCTGCGGTCATATTGCCGGGACCGGCCCAGAGAATGGGTGAGGTACGTCCCATGGGCAGAGGTAGCCCAAACTCCCTACGTCACTCTTCTACTAACATATCACCATTCCAGTGCGTGTTGGGCTACCAGCCGGTCCTGGCTCCATGGCACCAGAGCCAGACCGAGGCTCCTGCGGAGTGGGTACAGCGCTCGAAGGACGCTTGGAGAGCCGTCCAGGAATCATTAAGGAAAGCGAGTGGACGGCAGAAGAGGTGCGCTGACCAGCACCGCAGTGAGGCCCCTGTGGTCTGGCTCTCGGCCCGAAACCTGCCCCTCCGCCTGCCCTGCCGGAAGCTGGGGCCGCAGTGTGTGGGGCCATTTAAAGTTCTGAGGAGGATAAACAAGGTGTGTTACCGGTTACAACTTCCTTCTTACTACCGTATTAACCCCTCGTTTCATGTGTCTCTCCTCAGGCCGGTGGTGGCTGGTCCCCTGCAGGAAGGTGAGGTGCCGGAGGTCCCTCCACCCCCTCTGGACATTGAGGGGTCCCTGGTGTACACTATACGTGCCATTCTGGACTCCAGACGCTGGGTGGGGGGCCTACAGTACCTCATGGACTGGGAGGGGTACGGCCCGGAGAAGGGGTGCTGGGTACCGATGAGGGATATTTTGGACCGTTCACTTCTGAGGGACTTCCACCGCCTTCATACGGATCGCCCTGCGCCTCGTCCTCCGGGTCGCCCTCGAGGCCGGTGGCGGCGCGCTGCGGGAGCCACGCGTCAGGGGGGGTACTGTTACAAATCCCACCGAAGGTGGCTCCCCTGCCTGTTCGGGCGGCGCTCGGCGGTCGAAGTCGCCGGCCTACTAGCCACCGCTGATCCCTTTTTCCTTTTCTGTTTGTTTGGTCTTATTGGTTGCACCTGTTCCCGGTTTTGTTTCTTGATTTGTGTTTATTTAAGCCTGTTAAACCCGCCCAGGTTTGTGCGGGATTATTTCACTGTTTTGTTATTTGGATGTCCTGGCTGGCGCCTTATTTTCTCTCCGGACTGTTTTGCCCTGTGTTTTGGGTTGGTCTATCTTATTACGCGCCATTCTGTTTTGGCGTGACCGTTTTGTGCCGGAGAAATAAAAGACATGATACTTACCCTCTGCTCTCTGCGCCTGACTCCAACCACCACTCCTAGATTCCCTGACACTTGGTCAGATTGCAGTTGCAAATGAGAACTTGTTCTCAACTTGCCTACCTGGTTAAATAAAGGTGAAATAAAACATTTAATTTCAAGCCTCTTCTCCAGTTGTAGTCTCTCATGTTGAGGCTCATTTTATTTGGGCGGCGTATCCCGAGACATAACCCTCAAAGTATTTAAATCCACCCTTCGCCTTGTGTATATGTACTGTACCACAATTTGGAATTACCACAATTTGGACAGGCTCCAAATTCATTGGAGCAGGAGGCTGGGAAGAGATGTCACTTGTTTCAAAGCCAATCGTTTTGGATGCATTGATCTCCGAGTGAGAGGGGTAGGAATATATGGAGGTGTCATCACATAAGGAGCAGGGCGGACTGTGACCACTTCCTGTCTGGTAAGGAAGGCCTGATATTTGTAAAGCTGTGCTCCTTTGGTGCAGTGGGAAGATGGAGCAAAGCCCTGACAGGGACTACTTTGGGAAACACGTCCCCCTAACTGTTTCCTCAATCTGAGGCCCGCAGACCCTCGTAGCCTCCTGTCTAAGCAGCTCCATTTGATTCTGAACTCTCTTCACCACTGTCTTGTGCTTGTATGTGGCTAGAGCTGTCTGGTAAGCCAAATCCCTCAGAGATGAGTCACACAACCTCTCCTCAGCCAACACCTTGAAAATCCTCGCTAGGTCTACTAAGGTAGACTCTTGGAAAGGAACAATGCTCACTGTTATGTCCTCCAACTTGACTCCACACATTCTCACCTTTTCAGACAGATGGTTAGCGATGATGTTGTTGTCCCTCAAAGCCTGGAGCTTGTTCAGTGCCTCTGAACTCTTTCTGAGGCTGATGAGAGAAATGGTATGGACCAACTCCTCGGCCAGGCTGCCAACCAACTTGAAAGTCAGGCTTAGCTGTCTCTCAAATCAAATTAAATTGTATTGGTCACATACACATGGTTAGCAGATGTTTTTGCGAGTGTAGTGAAATGCTTGTGCTTTAGTTCCGACGGTGCAGCAATATCTAACAAGTAATATAACAATTCCACAACAACTACCTAATACGCACAAATCTAAGTAAAGGAATGGAATAAGAATATATACATATAAATATATGGATGAGCAATGACCAAGCGGCATAGGCAAGATGCAATAGATGGTATAAAATACAATATATACATATGAGATGAGTAACACAAGATATGTAAACATTATTAAAGTGGCATTACTAAAGTGACTAGTGATCCATTTATTAAAGTGGTCTATGATTTCAAGTCTGTATGTAAGTAGCAGCCTCACTGTGTTCGTGATGGCTGCTTAACAGTCTGATGACCTTGAGATAGAAGACATTTTTCAGTCTCTCGGTCCTAGCTTTGATGCACCTGTACTGACCTCGCCTTCTGGATGGTAGCGGGGTGAATAGGCAGTGGCTCGGGGTGGTTGTGTCACATCTGCTCCTGCTACGCCCTCTGGTGTTCATCCGGTGTCTTTTTGACATGCAGTTACTCCCCCTGTACACTCTCTCTCTCCCTTTCCCTCTCTGTGTGATTGTGTGGTTGGAGACAGGTGTGCTGGAGTCAAAGCAGATCCCTACCAGCTGCAACTTGTTCCATAATCAAGACCTCTATAAATACTCAGTCCTGACACTTCTACTCTGTAAAATCGTAATCTCTGCTTAGTCAGTTCATGATTCTAGCCATTTATGAATATTCAAGACCCTGTTACTCTGCTGTGCCTGTTTCCCTGCCTGACACTGTTTATCCTCTCATTGCAGTTTACCGCTCTGTCTCTGGCTCCTGTCTCCTGTTCCACATCTCACCACTCAACTACCTTGCTCTGGATTTTACTCACCACCACTACCTTGGATTCCCCTCGGGACCTGTTTACCCTGTTCTACTCAACTTACTCCAACCTCAGTTTCCACATCTGTTTTTCCTGCAACTCATCCGAGCTTCCCCGGATCTGCACTCCATATCTCCCTGTGTACAATAAATATTTTGGTTCATTCATCCCTGTTTCCTCATCTGAGTCTGCTCTTGGGTTCCCCTGGGTTGCTCCGCTAACAGGTTGTTGTCCTTGATTACCTTTTTGGCCTACCTGTGACATCGGGTGCTGTAGGTGTCCTGGAGGGCAGGTAGTTTGCCCCCGGTGATGCGTTGTGCAGACCGCCCCACCCTCTGGAGAGCCCTGCAGTTATGGGCGGTGCAGTTGCCAAACCAGGTGGTGATGCACAAATGAGAGCATCCTGTCGGGCTGCATCTGTAAAAGTTGAGGGTTTAAGGTGACAAGCCAAATTTCTCCAGCCTCCTGAGGTTGAAGAGGCGCTGTTGCTCTTTCTTTACCTCACTGTCTGTGTGGGTGGGCCATGTCAGTTTGTCTGTGATGTGTACGCTGAGGAACTTAACTTTCCACCTTCTCCACTGCTGTCCTGTCGATGTGGATAGGGGGGTGCTCCCTCTGCTGTTTCCTGAAGTCCATGATCATCTCTTTTGTTTTGTTGATGTTGAGTGAGAGGTTGTTTTCCTGACACCACACTTCAAGTGCCCTCACCTCCCTCTATAGGCTGTCTCGTTGTTGTTGGTAATCAAGCCTACTACTGTTGTGTCTGCAAACTTGATGACTGAGTTGGAGGCATGCATGGCCACGCAGTCATGGCTGAACAGGGAGTACAGGAGGGGGCTGAGCACGCACCCTAGTGGGGCCCCAGTGTTGAGGATCAGCGACGTGGAGATGTTTTCTACCTTCACCACCTGGGGGGCGGCCCATCAGGAAGTCCAGGACACAATTGCACAGGGCAGGGTTGAGACCCAGGGCCTCAAGCTTAATGATGAGCTTGGAGGGTACCATGGTGTTGAATGCTGAGCTGTAGTCAATGAACAGCATTCTTACATAGGTATTCCTCTTGTCCAGGTGGTATAGGGCAGTGTGATGCCGATTGCATTGTCTGTGGACCTATTGGGGCAGTACGCAAATTGAAGTGGGTCTAGGGTGACAGGTAAGGTGGAGGTGATATGATCCTTGACTAGTCTCTCAAACTTCATGATGACAGAAGTGAGTGCTACGGGGCGATAGTCATTTAGTTCAGTTACCTTTGCCTTCTTGGGTGATTTTCTGTAGACCCTGACACATACGTCTCGTGTCTGAGCCGTTGAATTGCGACTCCACTTTGTCTCTATACTAACATTTCGCTTGTTTGAATGCCTTGCGGAGGGAATAACTACACTGTTTGTATTCAGCCATATTCCCAGTCAACTTTACATGGTTAAATGCGGTGGTTCGCGCTTTCAGTTTTGTGCAAATGCCGCCATCCATCCAAGGTTTGTGGTTAGGGTAGATTTTAATAGTCACAGTGGGTAGATATTGTTTTGACGGTGACCTCATCCCTTATGGTGTGTAGACTGCATCATCTCTTTATCTTCCTCCACTTTATTCTGCGTAGGTAAACTGAAACGCAAGGAGACAAACTTGTAAATTACTTAATCTAGAAAGAATTTGACCTACTACTGTAAAAATCTCACAAAATACATCATGTACTGTAGATATAGAAATAAATCAAATGACAAAAACAGACTTTGAAGAGTCTCCATTGCAACATCTGCAATGCTTTCCATTAGGTTTATTCCGAAAGAATGTCATTAATTAAGTCCCAAGGACCTATACTCAATATTCATCCATTTCCATCTACTCACACTATAAAAGATAAAAGACAAAGCAACAGCTTATCAGTTTGGCCTCTATCTATGGTGTTGTATCTAATGCTATGCACTTTATCATCCAATGGGTTTTCAGGAGGAGAGGAACGGGGATACGAGGAATCAAGGAAATGCAATTGAGATTTTCCTAGGTGCAGGTTGTAAAATTAGGCCTGCTACCTGGGCGCATCAATTTAGTTTTGTATGAGGCCATGTCAGCAATCTTTATGTAATGAAAGTAGCCTAATTTCTATGGAAGACCAAAGTACTCAAAATGAAATATGTAAAGGAATGAATATATAAATGGATAAATAATGAAATACCACACAGTCCAGATGAAATAAAAAAATAATAATAACTGAATGAATGAATACATAATTAAATATAAGATTTTATTGTGAAATGATTCAAGAATATTCAATGAGATTTTTTCATGTCACTTTTCAAAATAATGTTGCAATATTTAATTTCATAATAAAATTGCTTTTTTCATTAGAACTTTTATCATTTCATAATGGTGCTTCATCACATGATACATTTCCGAATTTCATGGCCTTTTTCATTTCATGGCCACTCTTTCCATAATCGCAAGGGATATGTCAATCAATTCTATTTGGCAAGGTCAAGTAGGTCATTGGTTCAAAGCCCTTGAGCAAGATTGTAAGGCAAAAGTAGTGACCACTGGCGGATTTACCATTAAGCAGAAGAGGCAATTGCCTCAGGCCTCACATCATCAAGGGGCCTCATGAGCTGGGCATAAAAAAATGTAATAAAAAGAATATTCAAGTAATTTATCCTCTTGAGCCACCCCATTCTCCACTCAAGGCATAATAAATAAATAATAAAAACATACCATCAAAATCTGTCTGTTTAAGTTAGACATTTTTGCATGGGCTGCGTCTCAGTCCACCGCATCTGCCAATGCCGACCTTCCGCATCTGCGGTGGAAGGTGGTAGAGCAACACCAGTGTTTACCAGATCAGGGGACATCTCAAAAATCAGTCTTCTCACAAATGATGTGTAGTGAGGTGTCACTAATTTACACCACTATTTAGCAATTTTCTGCCATGGACTTCCCCAGACTTACCCATATTATTAGAGAAGCCTGGTTCTCGACGAGGCTAGTAGAAACCCAGCCCCGGGCCATTAGACTTTAGGTGGATACAATATGCATTTCTTTAGTAAAAAAGACATTCTGTCTGGCCAAAAAGTGTATGGCATGCTCAGACTGGCCTCTGCTAGTGGCCTCCAAATCTCTATGTTACATATTGGCTAAAGTAAAAAATATTGCTGAAGTCAACAGCATCTAGCGTTGACCTATTTTTTTAAGTAGCTACTCTGCTCAACAATGGATGAAAACCACAAGTGTATATCAGAGCTTCTCCGTAAAGCCGCTGATTGTTTGGAAAATTACACACCAAACACTCCACATGTTGGCAAAATACCTAGTTCCCTGTACGATTATAGACCAGAAAAGCTGCAGATTAGGAGCAGCGCGCGAAGGGTTGTGTGTGGGTTGTAATTATGCTTCCACAGTCACAATTATAAATAAACCCCGCACATTCAACACTTTATTTTCCTAAAATTTGACTTTAAAACTAACCACACTGCTAACCTTATGCCTAACCACAACCTTAAATTAAGAAAAATTTTGTTTTTAGAATGTAGCCTATTTTGACTTTGTAGCTGTGGAATCTTGTTGAAACTGTGTGAGTGTGTCTGTGTCCAACTTTTGCTGTCCTCAACTTTTGCTGTTTGCTGTCACTCAGTCAGAATGCGCATCAGAATTTAATATGTTTTCCCTACCTTCACCCCGCTTGTTAGATGCTATCTATGCACATAGAGCTCGCCAGCTTGTAGTCCTAAAACCCAGAAATTAGTTACCTCTGGTTCGTTCAGCCATCCCTATGGAATTAACGGGGAAAGAATAGGGTTTTGGGATAAAATCCAAAACTAAGGTCTGAGGTTAACAAAGGCTTAGGAGATCTTATCTGTTTTCTTCTATGAGTTTATACCAGTCAGTTAGTTGAATTATGAAGCGTTTGTGCTTTTTTTATTATATAAATGCTTCAAAATTGACAAAAAGTGACGTTAGCTGATGAAGATTATCTCATAGAACATAACGTATAAGATCTCCTAAGCCTGTGTTAACCACAGACCTTACTTTAGCCAAAAACCCTACAAAAACGCCATTAATGTCCCCATAGGCTTTGTCCAACGAACCATGGCGGAGTTAGTGCCTAAAAAAATACGCCATTACTATTTCTCTCTATTGCTTCCTAGCAAACATCCTCACCATTTGATTTAGCCATCACTATCATAGAGAGGCTGCTGCCAACATACAGACTCAAATCTCTGGCCATAAATGGACTTAATAAAGGTATCACTAGTCACTTTATATAATGCCACTTTAATAATGTTTACATATCCTACATTACTCATCTCATATGCATATACTGTATTCTATACCATCTACTGCATCTTGCCTATGCCGCACGCCATCGCTCATCCATATATTTATATGTACATATTCTTATTCATCCCTTTACATTTGTGTGTATTTGTGTGTATAAGGTAGTTGTTGTGAATTTGTTAGATTACTTGTTAGATATTACTGCATAGTCGGAACTAGAAGCACAAGCATTTCGCTACACTCGCATTAACATCTGCTAACCATGTGTATGTGACCAATACAATTTAATTTGATTTGATTTGATGATTAGACCGAATCATGGATAATAACAAAATATACTCAGGGTAATCATAATCCTATCAGGACAATTGCCCATATCCGTTAAAGCTGCAATATACGTTTTGGGCGACCTGACCAAATTCACATAGAAATGTCAGTTATAGATCTCAGTATCATTGAAAGGAAGTCTAAGAAGCGGTAGATCTGTTCTATGTGCTCTATTTCTATGCTTCATGCGATTAAGTTTAGTTTTTGCTTCTTATACTTTCAGTTTTATACACCAGCTTCAAACAGTTGAATATACAATATTTTTGGTTATTGAAAATATATATTTTAGATGGTACAATGATTATCTACACTGTACATTGCTTGTTTTGCCACACAAACTGAAATTAGGCGAACTATTAGAATTTTAGCAACCAGGAAATGGCAGATTGATTTCTGCATATTGCACCTTTCTGATACTCGTTTTGTCCGACTACTCACCACACCCCTCCACAGAGGTATGGCATACCTAGCTCCATCCTAAATGTATTTTACTTCTTCGATTCGTTTTTTTGTTTAACCTTTATTTAACTAGGCAAGTCAGTTAAGAACAAATTCTTATTTACAATGACGGTCTACCATGGCCAAACCCTAAACCGGACGACGCTGGGCCAATTGTGCGCCGCCCTATGGGACTCCCAATCACGGCCGGTTGTGATACAGCCTGGAATTGAACCAGGGTCTGTAGTGACGAGATGCAGTGCCTTAGACCGCTGCGCCACTCGGGAGCCAAAATGACCTATGGCGGTTGGCATCCAATAAATATTGCGTTACCGCCACCAACTAGACTGGGGTATAAATCCCTTATACTTTGCGTGGAAAAAAGGTAAAGGGAAAACAATTAAATAAATCAATAAAAATACCCTGCCATCTAACCCTACACTTGTTAAAAACCAACCAACCTAATCCACTATTTAAAACTATCTGGTCCCACCTCAGGCCAACGGCCTGGAAGGACAGGACACCACCACTCAACACACCCTGTAACTATTCTGACGTCAGATCTCGTACACCCAAATACTTCTCCGCAGCTGTCACCACAACCTCTATTTTCTGCGACTTAGTCCATCCTTGCAGTAGAGTTGATAACCATTTCTATGAACGTTAAGAAGCCAAACTTACTGAAGCATATATCACTCGTTGGCATATCCCTTTGTACTGGCACAGATCTACTACTCACACGAATCCTCTCAGGATCCCTCCCCCTTGATCCATCTTCCTCTACTTTCACTGCTTCAGCATACGGCACCCTCTGCACTACTCTAACCATGGCAACCTCAACCTGCCTCTATCGCACAGGACACTTCTGAATCCCAGCCCCATGGGCACTCCTACAATTGACATATACCGCTTCTTTCCCCAATACTACACATTCCTTTGTCTCATGCCCTTTTGCACACTTCTCACACCTAGGAACCTCTGTCCTACACACTGCTGCCACATGCCCATAAGCTTGACACCTGTAACAATTTAATGGATTCGGCACAACATCTCGTACGGGATAAATGAAAGAGATAATGACTCTTCTGTTTCACCACTCACGCCACCCTGTCTGCGTTGCACCAACTGACGAGCATCACAAACACCTGCAATTTTCCCCTGCAGTTGATCCACTTTCACATTTACAGCTACCCCAGTAATCACTCCTTTCAATGGCAGGCTTTTCTTGTGTACAAAACAAGTCACAGCTCTTGTCTCCATTTGTGTGGTGTGGGGCAGGGCACAAGACTATTTCCAGTTACCTTCACCGATTCCACAGCACCCAACTCCATTTTCACCCACCCTGAAACCACATATGGATCAGCCAAAAGGCAGGGGTCCACTTTCTCTAAAAATGTCACTCCTACCGTCACAGACTCATCTTTATCCTGACCATCGGTGCAAGCCTCGGGCTCCAAGAACTTCACCACACCTGCCACCTCTGATAATTCGCCCTCATTAACTTCTATTTTGTCTCCAGACCTCAATCCGCCGTACGCCTCACTCTGGTTGTACTTTCCATTTTCTTTGTTGACAAAACATCTCCCTTTTTTCCACCATCTTCAACCGATTCAAGCTCACCCTCTACCTCCCTCACTCTCTTCGACCTCCTACGCCTCTTTTTTCCCCTCCATTCCTCCTCCATATTCCAAGCATGCTTCTCCTTATGATAAAATAGCACTTCTCCTAATATACATCTCATTCTTGCCCTCTTAAGGGATGCCATTTCCCCTACCCAGAAATCCTTCTGGGCACCGTCCTTCACAACCCTGTCCAGCTCATCCAATCTTACTCTACCTCCATTCCACCCTAACGGTCAGGTAAAATTCAACAGGGTAAAGTAATCAATCGTTAAGGATTTACCAATCAGTGGCTAAAGATTACCCATCTGCACTGATTGAGATAATATACACTTTATTTACAAAAGTATGTGGATACCCCTTCAAATTAGTGGATTCTGCTATTTCAGCCACACCCGTTGCTGACAGGAGTATAAAATCGAGCACACAGCCATATGCAATCTCCATAGACAAACATTGGCAGTAGAATGGCCTTACTAAAGAGCTCAGTGACTTTCAACGTGGCACAGTTATAGGATGCCACCTTTCCAACGAGTCAGTTTGTCAAATTTATGCCCTGCTGGAGCTGCCCCGTTCAACTGTAAGTGCTGTTATTGTGAAGTGGAAAAGTCTAGGAGCAACAACGGCTTAGCCGCGAAGTGGTAGACCACATAATCTCCAGCTAGGACTCCATCCTAGCTGGAGGGGTGCTCTCATCTTATCTACGAACATAGACAGGGCTCTAACTCCTCTAGCTCCACAATGAAATAGGGTGCAGGCTAGGCAGCAGGCTGTTAGCCAGCCTGCCAGCTTAGTGGAGTCTGCCACTAGCACAGTCAGTGTAGTCAGCTCAGCTATCACCATTGAGACCGTGTCTGTGCCTCGACCTAGGTTGGGCAAAACTAAACATGGCGGTGTTCGCCTGAGCAATCTCACTAGAATAAAGACCTCCTCCATTCCTGCCATTATTGAAAGAGATCGTAATACCTCACATCTCAAAATAGGGCTACTTAATGTTAGATCCCTCACTTCAAAGGCAGTTATAGTCAATGAACTAATCACTGATCATAATCTTGATGTGATTGGCCTGACTGAAACATGGCTTAAGCCTGATGAATTTACTGTGTTAAATGAGGCCTCCCCTCCTGGTTACACTAGTGACCATATCCCCCGTGCATCCCGCAAAGGCGGAGCTGTTGCTAACATTTACGATAGCAAATTTCAATTTACAAAAAAAACAACAATGACATTTTTGTCTTTTGAGCTTCTAGTCATGAAATCTATGCAGCCTACTCAATCACTTTTTATAGCTACTGTTTACAGGCCTCCTGGGCCATATACAGCGTTCCTGGTCTGAGTTCCCTGAATTCCTATCGGACATTGTAGTCACAGCAGATAATATTCACATTTTTGGTGACTTTAATATTCACATGGAAAAGTCCACAGACCCACTCCAAAAGGCTTTCGGAGCCATCATCGACTCAGTGGGTTTTGTCCAACATGTCTCTGGACCGACTCACTGCCACAGTCATTCTCTGGACCTAGTTTTGTCCCGTGGAATAAATGTTGTGGATCTTAATGTTTTTTCTCATAATCCTGGACTATCGGATCACCATTTTATTACGTTTGCAATCGCAACAAATAATCAGCTCAGACCCCAACCAAGGAGCATCAAGTCGTGCTATAAATTCTCAGACAACCCAAAGATTCCTTGATGCCCTTCCAGACTCCCTCTGCCTACCCAAGGACATTAGAGGACAAAAATCAGTTAACCACCTAACTGAGGAACTCAATTTAACTTTGCGCAATACCCTAGATGCAGTTGCACCCCTAAAAACTAAAATCATTTGTCATAAGAAACTAGCTCCCTGGTATACAGAAAATACACGAGCTCTGAAGCAAGCTTCCAGAAAATTGGAACGGAAATGGCGCCACACCAAACTGGAAGTCTTCCGACTAGCTTGGAAAGACAGTACCGTGCAGTATCGAAGAGCCCTCACTGCTGCACGATCATCCTATTTTTCCAAATTAATTGAGGAAAATGAGAACAATACGAAATGTATTTTTGATACTGTCACAAAGCCAACTAAAAAGCAGCATTCCCCAAGAGAGGGTGGCTTTCACTTCAGCAGTAATAAATTCATGAACTTCTTTGAGGAAAAGATCATGATCATTAGAAAGCAAATTACGGACTCCTCTTTAAATCTGCGTATTCCTCCAAAGCTCCGTTGTCCTGAGTCTGCACAACTCTGCCAGGACCAAGGATCAAGGGAGACACTAAAGTGTTTAGGATTATATCTCTTGACACAATGATGAAAATAATCATGGCCTCTAAACCTTCAAGCTGCATACTGGACCCTATTCCAACGAAACTACTGAAAGAGCTGCTTCCTGTGCTTGGCCCTCCTATGTTGAACATAATAAACGGCTCTCTATCCACCGGATGTGTACCAAACTCACTAAAAGTGGCAGTAATAAAGCCAAACCGTGACCCAGAAAACATAAAAAACTATCGGCCTATATCGAATCTTCCATTCCTCTCAAAAATTGTAGAAAAAGCTGTTGCGCAGCAACTCACTGTCTTCCTGAAGACAAACAATGTATACGAAACGCTTCAGTCTGGTTTTAGACCCCATCATAGCACTGAGACTGCACTTAGGTGGTAAATTACCTTTTAATGATGTTATTACCGAGGCTCTGCATCTGTCCTCGTGCTCCTAGATCTTAATGCTGCTTTTGATACCATCAATCACAACATTCTTTTGGAGAGATTGGAAACCCAAATTGGTCTACACAGACAAGTTCTGGTCTGGTTTAGATCTTATCTGTCGGAAAGATATCAGTTTGTCTCTGACAAATCAACTGTAAATTTCGGTGTTCCTCAAGGTTCCGTTTTAGGACCACTATTGTTTTCACTATATATTTGACCTCTTGGGGATGTCATTCGAAAACATAATGTTAAATTTCACTGCTATGCGGATGACACACAGCTGTTCATTTCGATGAAACATGGTGAAGCCCCAAAATTGCCCTCGCTAGAAGCCTGTGTTACAGACATAAGGAAGTGGATGGCTGCAAACATTCTACTTTTAAACTCGGACAAAACAGAGATGCTTGTTCTAGGTCCCAAGAAAAAAAGAGATCTTCTGTTAAATCTGACAATTAATCTTGATGGTTGTACAGTCGTCTCAAATAAAACTGTGAACGACCTCGGCGTTACTCTGGACCCTGATCTCTCTTTTAAAGAATATATCAAGACTGTTTCAAGGGCAGCTTTTTTCCATCTACGTAACATTGCAAAAATCAGAAACTTTCTGTTCACAAATGATGCAGAAAAATGAATCCATGCTTTTGTTACTTCTAGGTTGGACTACTGCAATGCTCTACTTTACGGCTACCCGGATAAAGCACTAAATAAACTTCAGTTAGTGCTAAATACGGCTGAACCAACAAATGTGATCATATTACTCCAGTGTTAACAGGAAGCCAGTGTAGGGAGGTTAAGGCAAGGGCTGATTTCAATGTTTTACTGCTAACCTACAAAGCATTACATGGGCTTGCTCCTACCTATCTTTCCGATTTGGTCCTGCCGTACATACGTACACGTACGCTACGGTCACAAGACGCAGGCCTCCTAATTGTCCCTAGAATTTCTAAGCAAACAGCTGGAGGCAGGGCTTTCTTCTATAGAGCTCAATTTTTATGGAATAGTCTGCCTACCCATGTGAGAGATGCAGACTCGGTCTCAACCTTTAAGTCTTTACTGAAGACTCATCTCCTCAGTGGGTCCTATTATTGAGTGTAGTCTGGCCCAGGAGTGTGAAGGTGAACGGAAAGGCTCTGGAGCAATGAACCACCCTTGCTCTCTCTGCCTGGCTGATTCCCCTCTCTCCACTGGGATTCTCTGCCTCTAAACCTATTACAAGGGCTGAGTCACTGGCTTATTGGTGTTCTTCCATGCCGTCCCTAGGAGGGGTGCGTCACTTGAGTGGGTTGAGTCACTGACGTGGTCTTCCTGTCTGGGTTGTGCCGTGGCGGAGATCTTTGTGGGCTATACTCGGCCTTGTCTCAGGATGGTAAGTTGGTGGTTGAAGATATCCCTCTAGTGGTGTGGGGGTTGTGCTTTGGCAAAGTGGGTGGGGTTTTATCCTTCCTGTTTGGCCCTGTCCGGGGGTATCGTCGGATGGGGCCACAGTGTCTCCTGACCCCTCCTGTCTCAGCCTCCAGTATTTATGCCGCAGTAGTTTATGTGTCGGGGGGCTAGGGTCAGTCTGTTATATCTGGAGTATTTCTCCTGTCGTATCCGGTGTCCTGTGTGAATTTAAGTATGCTCTCTCTAATTCTCTCTTTCTTTCTTTCTCTCTCTCGGAGGACCTGAGCCCCAGGACCATGCCTCAGGACTACCTGACATGATGACTCCTTGCTGTCCCCAGTCCACCTGGCCATGCTGCTGCTCCAGTTACAACTGTTCTGCCTGTGGCTATGGAACCCTGACCTGTTCACTGAACGTGCTACCTGTCCCAGACCTGCTGTTTTCAACTCTCTAGAGACAGCAGGAGTGTAGAGATACTCTCAATGATCGACTATGAAAAGCCAACTGACATTTACTCTTGAGGTGCTGACTTGTTGCACCCTCGACAACTTTGATTATTATTATTTGACCATGCTGGTCATTTATGAACATTTAAACATCTTGGCCATGTTCTGTTATAATCTCCACCCGGCACAGCCAGAAGAGGACTGGCCACCCCTCATAGCCTAGTTCCTCTCTAGGTTTCTTCCTAAGTTTTGGCCTTTCTAGGGAGTTTTTCCTAGCCACCGTGCTTCTACACCTGCATTGCTTGCTGTTTGGGGTTTAAGGCTGGGTTTCTGTACAGCACTTTGAGATATCAGCTGATGTAAGAAGGGCTATATAAATACATTTGATTTGATTTGACAATCTCACAGAACGGGACCGCTGAGTGCTGAAGTGCGTAGAGCGTAAAAATCATCTGTCATCAGTTGCAACACTCAATTCCGAGTTTCAATTACTGTTCGCCGGGAGCTTCATGAAATGGGTTTCCATGGCTGAGAAGCCACACACAAGCCTAAGATCACCATGCACAATGCCAAGCGTCGGCTGGAGTGGTGTAAAGCTCGTTGCCATTGGACTATGGAGCAGCGGAAACGCGTTCTCTAGAGTGATGAATCACGCCTCACCATTTGGCAGTCTGACAGATGAATCTGGGTTTAGTGGATGCCAGGAGAACGCTACCTGCCCCGATGTATAGTGCCAACAGTAAAGTTTGGTGAAGAAGGAATAATGGTCTTTGGCTGTTTTTCATAGTTTGGGCTAGGCCATTTAGTTCCAGTGAAGGGAAATCTTAATATTACAGCATACAATGACATTCTAGATTATTCTGTTCTTCTAACTTTGTGGCAACAGTTTGGGTAAGGCCTTTTCCTGTTTCAGCATGATAATGCCCTTGTGCACAAAGCGAGGTCCATACAGAAATGGTTTGTTGAGATCAGTGTGGAATAACTTGACTGGCCTGCACAGAGCCCTCACCTCAACCCCATCGAACACCTTTGGGATGAATTGGAATGCCGATTGCGAGCCAGGCCTAATCACCCAACATCAGTGCCCGACCTCACTAATGCTCTTGTGGCTGAATGGAAGCAAGTCCCCGCAGCAATGTTCCAACATCTGGTGGAAAGCCTTCCCAGAATTGTATGGGGTTGACGGGGCGACAAACTCCATATTAATGCCCATGATTTTGGAAGGAGATGTTAATTATACATTCTGAACACAGAAATCCTAAAATGGTAAGGTACATGAGTTTGAAAGTGCAACAGTACACCTTCATGGAGTTGCTCTTTCTTTCCTCTGTATATACTCTGTCCCAGAGTCTGAGCTTGCAGAGAGGGTTAGGCAGAGCAGTGATATCTGACCAATTAGCTGCTTGCTTTCAAAATGCCCACTCCTTTCAACACACCCACTCCGACACATCCACTCCTCCACAAGATCATACTTTGGTTGCTATATTTGTCTGTAGCTAACCTATTCTCAAGATACTTTGGGCGCCTTCCAGTGGTATCATTAGGTCTAGGCTTCCGGGGCTTCAAATCAAATCAAATGTTATTTGTCACATACACGTGTTTAGCAGATGTTATTGTGGGTGTAGCGAAATGCTTGTGTTTCTAGCTCAAACAGTGTAGTAATATCTAACAAGTAATATCTAACAATTCCACAACAATACACACAAATCTAAAGTAAAGAAATGGAATTAAGAATATATAAATATTTAGCTTTCTGCCATCTATTCCCAGTTTCTGGTTAGGGTAGGTTTTAATAGTCACAGTGGGTACAACACCTCCTATACACTTCATGATATACTCAGTCACCGTATCAGTGTATTTGTCGATGTTATTCTCATAACATATCCCAGTCCACATGATCAAAACAATCTTGAAGCGTGGCTAGCTTTGCTGGCTAGCCATTTTGGTAGCTACACTCTTTAAAAAAAAGGGTTTCAAAAGGGTTCTTTGGAGGGATAGGGTTCTACCAATAACTGTTTAGATCAGAATTACCCTTTTTATAAGACAAGGGTTATTCGTAAGGCAAAGAACCTAGAACCTTTGACATCCTAAGAACCGCATTTGGAAGAAAGGGTTCTTTGATGATTCTTTGGAAGGCAAGATGTCTCAGCATTCAATCTTCCCTACCCTGGCAGTCATTACATAGGAATTACATATCACTTTGCAAGCCAGCATAATGTGACTTGCAGCCCTGATATGGCCTGTAAACCAGGAGATTCCTAAAACCACTGTTTTAGGGTATAACTAGGCCCTCAAATAAAGGCCTTATGGTATATGTAATGTATTGTCATAAATAATTCGATTTGAAATGCTAATAAGGCTGGTGGAAGAGGGTAGAGGGTTCTAGGAATAACCTTTAGATGATAAAATGGTTATTGGTAGAACCCTTTATAGAGGGTTCTAGCTAGAACCATATACAGGGGGTTCTTTGAAGAACCCTACATAGAGAGTTCTAGATAGAATCCTCTGCAAAGAGTTCTACCCAGCACCAAAATGGGTTCCTCCATGGTTACAAACCGAGGAACCTTGAATGGTTCTACTGACTGGCTTGCTAGCTGAGATCAAAGAGATGAGATAATGTTTTCCTGACTGAAGCACATATTTTCTGAAAGTGACACATTGAACTGAAGCTGAAATTTACTACAACATTATATTTAACCCTGTTTAATAGGATAAATTATCCATTCTGTTAACTTCTGATTATAGAGTGATCTGTTCTTGCAATTTGTATTCTATTACATTTCAGATTTAGATATGAACATTTTTCACGAAGTAGTTTGAGTTACTGTTTCAAGTGAACTTTAGTTAAATTAACTATATGTTTCTTAAGGGTAGCTTTAGCGTAGCTTAACTTCTTCCAGTTTGAAATACTTGGTAGCTTGGTAAATTATATTTTCAGAGTAGCTTCCCCAACACTTTTCACTAACTAGTGTAACCTATTCACATAGGCCTACTACAAAAGAGACAAGCCAGCCAGTGATATACAGTAGCGTTATTGAAGAATCTTATACACTTGACTATTTCAACCTGTGATGTCTCACAACAGAAGGCACAACAGTCACTGTGGCAGATGTCCATGCATCCGAGGACAATATGTTCACCACAACCTTGGCCACCTCAGTCTCCATCCCTGAGCATGTTCTTGTAAATTCTCACATGATGGACTTTTTTAATCTGAATATCTTGTGGTGTAGGCCTAGTAGTGGAATTGTATTGGATGCCAACAGCTGCCGCACTAGACCGCAAAATGAGCATTTAACAGTTGTAGTTCTTGTTCCATTAATTTGACCTTAGGGGAGAGTGAGGTAAATTGAGCCTAAGAGGAAAGTTGAGCCACCCTTGCTTCTAGAAAACCATAAACAAAATGAATTATTTGACCAAACATTTAGGAAGAGTACATCATTTCATGGAAGAAACCACATGGAAAAAGTGATAAGCAAGTTAGTTCCGAAAACAGATTTTCACCAAGTCAAATGAAATGGTTGAGTTAGAGGCTTAATGATACTTGAATCTAAACCAAAGTAGATACTTTTAAGATTGTTCTATACATCAGTTGGGGTCTTTATAAGCTTCCATATTAGGTCCTAAACCTAGCATGAAAGGTTAAGTTGAGCCAATGGCAAGTTGAGCAAATTGAAGTATTTTATTCCCAAATGTAATGCAAGGCATTATTGATGGGATATGAGGTAACAACAGGGCCTAGCCTATGTTAAAAGTGTTAAAAACATTTGTTCGGTGTTAAAGGTGCTTAAAATTATTAAAAGACAAAAAGTGATTGTGATTATGTTGAATTGTGTTTGAGAAATAAAGATAGACATGGTTTTAAAAAGGTAGTGGTAATATTTCATTCAGTACAGAAATATATAAGCGGCAACTTCTTATGGCTGGGTGGCAGTATTGAGTAGCTTGGATGAATAAGGTGCCCAGAGTAAACTGCCTGCTACTCAGGCCCAGAAGCTAAGATATGCATATTAGTAGATTTGTAGATTTGGATAGAAAACACTCTGAAGTTTCTAAAACTGTTTGAATGATGTCTGTGAGTATAACAGAACTCATATGGCAGGCAAAAACCTGAGAAAAAAATCCAACCAGGAAGTGGGAAATCTGAGGTTTGTAGTTTTTCAAGTCTTGGCCTATCCAATATACAGTGTCTATGGGGTCATATTGCACTTCCCAAGGCTTCCACTAGATGTCAACAGTCTTTAGAACCTCGTTTGAGGCTTCTACTGTGAAGTGGGGGAGAATAAGAGCTGATTGAGTGAGAGGTCTGCCAGATGGGCATGAGCTTCAGCCATGCGCACGCCCGTGAGTGGTAGCTGAGTTCCATTGCATTTCTAAAGACAAAGGAATTCTCCGGTTGAAATCTTATTGAAGATTTGTGATAAAAACATCCTAAAGATTGATTCTATACATCGTTTGACATGTTTCTACGAACTGTAATGGAATTTTTTGAGTTTTTGTCTGGCCTGCGCGTCGTGAATTTGGATTTGTGAACTGAAGGCGCGAACAAAAAGAAGGTATTTGGACATAAAGGATGGACTTTATCGAACAAAACAAACATTTATTGTGGAACTGGGATTCCCGGGAATGCATTCTGATGAAGCTCATCAAAGGTAAGTGAATATTTATAATGCTATTTCTGACTTCTGTTGACTCCAACATGGTGGATATATGTATGGCTTGTTTTTGTGTCTGAGCGCCGTACACAGATTATTGCATGGTGTGCTTTTTCGGTAAAGCTTTTTGGAAATCTGACACAGTGGTTGCATTAACCTGTTATGGATAGGGGGCAGTATTTTCACGGCCGGATAAAAAAACTTACCCGATTTAATCTGTTTATTACTCCTGCCCAGAAACTAGAATATGCATATAATTGTTTGATTTGGATAGAAAACACCCTAAGGTTTATAAAACTGTTTGAATGGTGTCTGTGAGTATAACAGACCTCATATGGCAGGCCAAAACCTGAGAAGATTCCAAACAGGAAGTGCCCTCTCTGACCATTTCTTGGCCTTCTTTATTCTCTTTATTGAAAACAGTGGATCTCTGCTGTAACGTGACACTTTCTAAGGCTCCCATAGGCTCTCAGAAGGCGCCAGAACGTTGAATGATGACTTTGCAGTCCATGGCTGAAAAACAGTAGCGCATTTGGATTGTGGTCAATCTGAGAACAATGAGACGGGTCCGCGCGTGCACATGAAGAGTCAATTTTTCATTTTCAGTCTTTGAACGAAAACAACGACTCCCGGTCGGAAAATTATCGCTATTTTACGAGAAAAATGGCATAAAAATTGATTTTAAACAGCGTTTGACATGCTTCGAAGTACGGTAACGGAATATTTTGAATTTTTTTGTCACGATACGCGTCCACGCGTCACCCTTCGTTACCCTTCGGATAGTGTCTTGAACGCACAAACAAAACGCCGCTATTTGGATATAACTATGGATTATTTGGAACCAAACCAACATTTGTTGTTGAAGTAGAAGTCCTGGGAGTGCATTCTGACGAAGAACAGCAAAGGTAATCCAATTTTTCTTATAGTAAATCTGAGTTTGGTGAGTACCAAACTTGGTGGGTGTCAAAATAGCTAGCCTGTGATGGCCGGGCTATCTACTCAGAATATTGCAAAATGTGCTTTCACCGAAAAGCTATTTTAAAATCGGACATAGCGATTGCATAAAGGAGTTCTGTATCTATAATTCTTAAAATAATTGTTATGTTTTTTGTGAACGTTTATCGTGAGTAATTTAGTAAATTCACCGGAAGTGTTCGGTGGGAATGCTAGTTCTGAACATCACATGCTAATGTAAAAAGCTGTTTTTTGATATATATATATGAACTTGATTGAACAAAACATGCATGTATTGTATAACATAATGTCCTAGGAGTGTCATCTGATGAAGATCATCAAAGGTTAGTGCTGCATTTAGCTGTGGTTTTGTTTTTTGTGACATTATATGCTAGCTTGAAAAATGGGTGTCTGATTATTTCTGGCTGGATACTCTCCTGACATAATCTAATGTTTTGCTTTCGTTGTAAAGCCTTTTTGAAATCGGACAGTGTGGTTAGATAAAGGAGAGTCTTGTCTTTTAAATGTTGTAAAATAGTCATATGTTTGAAAAATTGAAGTTTTCGGATTTTCGAGGAGTTTGTATTTCGCGCCACGCCCTATCATTGGATATTGGAGCGGTGTTCCGCTAGCGGAACGTCTAGATGTAAGAGGTTATTAAGGAGAAGTTTATCTAAAGTTCCATGCATAACACTTGTATTTGCATCAACATTTATGATGAGTATTTCTGTAAATTGATGTTGCTCTCTGCAAAATCACCGGAGGAGGCAAAGCATTACTGAAAATAACACGCCAATGTAAACTGAGATTTTTGGATATGAATATTAACTTTATCGAACAAAACATACATGTATTGTGTAACATGGAGTCATATGAGTGTTATCTGATGAAGATCAAAGGTTAGTGATAAATTGTATCTCTATTTCTGCTTTTTGTGACTCCTCTTTGACTGGAAAAATGGCTGTGTTTTTCTGTGACTAGGCGCTGACCTGACATAATCGTTTGGTGTGCTTTCGCTGTGAAGCCTTTTTGAAATCGGACACTGTGGTGGGATTAACAACAACTTTATCTTTAAAATGATGTAAAATACTTGTATGTTTGAGGAATTTTAATTATGAGATTTCTGTTGTTTGAATTTGGCGCCCTGCACTTTCACTGGCTGTTGTCATATCGATCCCGTTACCGGGATTCCAGCCATAAGAAGTTAACTTCTCCTGTCCGGTGGGTCAACTTACCCCATACCTGGGATACGTTGTTCAAAGATACTGTTGTTTTTGGACAAGCTATGTTTTTAAGACTGTAATGTTTATATGAATTCTGATTATTTCCAGGGATACAAAACATCCTGAAATATATCTAGATGTCTTTGTTAGAAAGAATGCTATATTTCCCTTGACGTAGTGATGCTGAATGTAAAAACAATTCTCAACTTACCCCACTTTTCCCTAGCTACCACTCACTAGACTAGGCCTATAACGTCAGGGGGCTAGCCTATTTGTACTATTTTCTTCAACCTCTTACAGTGCCTTGCAAAAGTATTCATCCCCTTGGCGTTTTTCCTATTTTGCTGCATTACAACCTGTAATTGAAATAGATTTTTATTTGGATTTCATGTAATGGACATACCCAAAATAGTCCAATTTGGTGAAGTGAAATTAAATAAATTACTTGTTTCAAAAAATTCTCCCCCAAAAATTATGGAAAAGTGGTGCTTGCATATGTATTCACCCCCTTGCTATGAAGCCCCTACGTAAGAACTGGTGCAACCAATTACCTTCAGAAGTTACATAATTAGTTAAATAATGTCCAACGGTGTGCAATCTAAGTGTCATATGATCTGTCACATGAGTGAAAAAAGTATTTGATCCCCTGCTGATTTTGTACGTTTGCCCACTGACAAAGAAATTATAAGTCTATAATTTTAATGGTAGGTTTATTTGAACAGTGAGAGACAGATTAAACAGCGTTTGACATGCTTCTAAGTACGGTAATGGAACATTTTGACTTTAAGTCTCTCGTTCCGCGCTCGCGCGTTATGCCTTTGGATAAGTGATCTATACGCACAAACAAAACTGAGGTATTTGTACATAAATATGGATTATTTCGAACAAAAACAACATTTCTTGTGGAAGTAGCAGTCCTGGGAGTGCATTCTGACGAAGATCAGCAAACGTAAGAGCATATTTCTAATACTAATTCTGAGTTTAGGTTGCCCCTTAACTTGGCGGGTGTCTGAATAGCTCACCGTGATGGCTGAGCTATGTACTCAGAATATTGAAAAATGTGCTTTCTCTGTAAAGCTATTTTAAAATCTGACACAGCAGTTGCATCCAGTGGTAGTCTATCTTTAATTCTTAAAATAATTGTTATATATTTTGTCAACGTTTATGATGAGTATTTTTGTAAATTGATGTGCACATTCACCGTAAGTTTTGGTGGGAATACATTTTCTGAACATCACGCGCCAATGTAAAATGCTGTTTTTGGATATAAATATGAACTTTATCGAACAAAACATACATGTACTGTGTAACATAATGTCCTAGGAGTGTCATCTGATGAAGATCGTCAAAGGTTAGTGCTTCATTTAGCTGTGTTTTGGGTTTTATTGACACATGTCCTTGCTTGGAAAATGGCTGTGTGATTATTTTTGTCTATGTACTCTCCTAACATAATCTAATGTTTTGTTTTCGCTGTAAAGCCTTTTTGAAATCGGACAATGTGGTTAGATTAACGAGAAGTTTATCTTTAAAATGGTGTAAAATAGTTGTATGTTTGAGAAAGTTGAATTATGACATTTTGTTGTTGTTGAATTTTCCGCCCTGATATTTCACTGGCTGTGTCCCGCAGGTGGGACGCTAGCATCCCACCTAGCCCATAGAAGTTAAGGGGAAACATTTAAATGTCTTGGAATGGCCTAGTCAAAGCCCAGACCTCAATCCAATTGAGAATCTGTGGTATGACTTAACCTGTTGAGGCCAGGGGGCAGGATCTTATCCCGGTATTGGGATTCATTGTCATGTGACCATGGCGGGGAATTCAAAACTGCAAGAGTAATCATTTCAAATAATCAAATAATCAACTATTTTCCTCCATTTGAAAGATATATCTCCTAAATCTAACCACGCTGTCCGATTTTCAGAGGCTTTACGGAGAATGCATAAAGTTAGGTTATGTGAGGAGAGTACATTGACAATAGCTGCGTGTAATGTTTAGCCAATTCAAAGAAGGGCATCAACAGACAGAAAACTAGCTAGAATTATGCACTTACCTTTGACAATCTGCATCAGATGACACTCATAGGACATTATGTTAGACAATACATGCATTTTTAGTTCCATCAAGTTCATATTTATATCCAAAAACAGCATTTACAGTCACGGTGAAATTCAGAATTTTTTTCGGCTCGAATGCTCCCAGTGAATCCAGCATTACAAATCACGGAATTACTATTCGAAAACATTGGTAAATTATAATATTGTCATTCAAAGAATAATATATTATCATCTCGTAATTGCTACCGAATGGCCAGATCTCAAAATAACTTTACTGGGAAATCACATTTTGCTATAAACTGGGTACTATGCTAACAACATAAGCTAAGCTATAAGCTAAGCTAAGCTATACCGTTAGCATTAGCATCATCTAATATCGATAATAACATTCTAAATATCCCCTTACCTTTGATTATCTCCATCAGAAGGCGCTGCCAGCGATCCCAGGTCCAGAACAAATGTGGTTTCTTTTGATAAAGTTCATAATTTATGTCCAAATAGTTAGCGTTCAGTAGGCTCCCACAAAATGAGGTGGGCAGTGTAAAGTCACGCCGAAAAGCTAAAAAAAACCTAGTAAATAATCTATTTATGTTTGTTCAAACATGTCAAACGTTGTTTAGCATTAATCTTTTGGTCCATTTTTAACGTGAAACATCAGTAAACATCAGTAATATTTTCACACAACCTATCAAGTGTCTAGAATAAACGATTATGACAAAGACACTCTTCTCAGATTCATGCGCAGGCGCAAAAAATGAAGTGATGACGTGTCAACTTGTAAGCATTCTAATTCGGTCTGTATTCATGACAGATGCTTCCAACAACTTTCTAAAGATCGTTGACATCTAGTGGAAGCAGTAGGAGTTGCGAACTGAATCCTTTCTCACTGTGGTATCTTTAAAACAATGACACTAAATAGTACACAAAATTCTCATTTTTTTAAATCTATTTTTCACAGGTTTTTGCCTGCAATATGAGTTTTGTTATACTTACAGACACCATTCAAACTGTTTTAGAAAATTCAGAGTGTTTTCTATCCGAATGTGTTAATAATATGCATATCCTAGCTTCTGAGTTGGTGTAGGAGGCAGTTAAAAATGGGCACATATTTTTTTCAAAATTCTCAATACTGCCCCCGTGGCCCGTAGAGGTTAAAGATTGCTGTACACCAGCGGAACTCATCAAACTTGAAGGAGCTGGAGCAGTTTTTCCTTGAAGAATGGGCAAAATTCCCAGTGGCTAGATGTAACAAGCTTATAGAGACATATCCCAAGAGACATGCAGCTGTAATTGCTGCAAAAGGTGGCTCTACAAAGTATTGACTTTGTGGGGGTGAATAGTTATGCACGCTCAAGTAATTTATTTTGGTCTTATTTCTTGTTTGTTTCACAATAAAAAATATTTTGCATCTTCAAAGTGGTAGGCATGTTGTGTAAATCAAATGATACAAACCCCCCAAACAACCTAGAATTAAATATATTTTAATTCTAGGTTGTAAGGCAACAAAATAGGAAAAATGCCAAGCGGGGTGAATACTTTCGCAAGCCACTGTGTCTGAAAAGAAACAGATCATGTAAAACCAGACCCATATGCCACATAACGTCCCCAGCAGCACAGACTGTGCAATGTAATGTTTCTCTCTGCTCCTCCCTCACATGACAGACTGGCAGGACCAACCTACAGATGGGCAATGGTGTCAATCCCCAGAAGGCCACTCTGATAGTGGTTCACACTCATGGGAGCATAGTGGACGCAACAGGACTGATGAACTCTGCAGCCGCCATGACCTCTGGTATGCTCTAGGGAATCTCAGTTACAAAAATAAATATCAGTTGTCATGGTAACTTCAGTGTTGTGTATTATCTTGTCATTCCCAGGCCCCCAGACTCCCTCTACTCCAATGACCTTAAGGCATGGGAAAAATGGCTCAAAGCACAACTGGGACCCGTTCGCGTACAACATCGAGCAGCCAGTGTGCTCCATGAACACCAGCGGCATGCTGTACAAGATTAGACTGGTCTCATGTAGCTGTAGGTGTGGCCACAAAGTGGAGCTCTTGGTTTAAAGATGAGGACAGTTTAGGCTCCATTACTTTCCTCTGCCCTGGCTGGAGACCGTGGCCACTCTGATTACCAGTAATTGCAGTATCACGACTGGAAGTAGCAATGACTGTTAACACAGATTTGATTTTAGCCAAAGTTGAGGAGTGGTGAAAGAGGTGATAGGTTCGCCGCTATGGAGTTGACTATTTTTAAGAAACCCAGCTGATAAAAGCTGTCTGAAAGAAGCCATATATTCTTCACTCAACTTGAGAATACATGGGTTATGGTGAATGATGCCTATCCCTATTTAAATAATTGTTGCCATGTTCGCTTGTCTTGTCTCTGCCGCCTGTCCATTCCACTGGTACAGACCCATTGAGTTTGAGGGCATGTCAGGACAGGCGAGCGGCAGGGATTGGAAGAGAAGCATCCGCTATGCAGGGCGTCCACTGCAGTGCCTCATCTAGGTGAGCAAGCCAGCCCACTCAGCCTACAGTCTGTCAGTCGTGACAGTCTCTGATGGCACTTCTTATTTATTTTTGGAACTCATCAACCCCTGGTATAATATAAACACACATAAGACACGGACAAATGTGTCGAATTGCTGGAAATGAGCTTTAAAACAGCAACATGTTGTCTCTGCCACATGGGGAAATGTGTAGAAGTGCAGAAAATGTGCTTTCAAACAGCGTAATGTTCTCTCCACCAAAATGAGGGCTGTAAACAGTTTGAGCAGTTTCATGTTTAATTCCTGGCATTATCAGGATTAATTTAAAGTGTTCAGATACATCATTCTCAGAAAGATCTGACCAAAACATAATCAGAAACTCAACCAAAACAATGCATCCAACCAGTGTGTAGAGACACAATCTAGAAATGTGGGACCAAACCACACTGACTACTTGAATACACTATACAGTGCATTTGGAAAGTAGTCAGACCCCTTCACTTTTTCAACATTTTGTTACGTTACAGTCTAATTTTAAATTGATTAAATAGTATTTTCCCTCATCAATCTACACACAATACCCCATAATGAAAAAGCAAAAACAGTTTTTTTGAATTTTTTCTAATTTATAAAAACTTTAAAACTGAAATATCACATTTACATAAGTATTCAGACCCTTTGATATGAGACTCAAAATTGAGCTCAGGTGCATCCTGTTTCCATTTATCATCCTTGAGATGTTAACACAACTTGATTGGAGTCCACCTGTGGTAAATTCAATTGATTGTACATGATTTGGAAAGGCACACACCTGTCTATTTAAGCTCCCACAGCTGACAGTGCATGTCAGAGCAGAAACCAAGCCAGGAGGTCGAAGGAATTGTCCGTAGAGCCCCGAGACAGGATTGTGTCGAGGTACAGATCTTGGGATTTAATAAATCCTACTAAATTGAGGATTCAGAAAGTATTTCTAACCCTGTTAGGCATCTTGGTAGAGCATTGCAACACCAGGATAGTGGGTTTGATTCCTGGGACCACCCATACGTAAAAAGGTATGTATGCATGACTGTAAGTCGCTTTGGATAAAAGCGTCTGCTGAATGGCATATGTTATTTAATAATTTATTACTCTACAACATTTCTAGGATGGTCCAACCAAGGAACTACAGGAAAAGGAGGGCCGAACATGCCCCCATTTACATCAATGGGGCTGTAATGGAGTGGGTTAAGAGTTTCAAGTTCCTTGGTGTCCACATCAACAACTTAATATTGTGGTCCAAACACACCTAGAAAGTGGTAAAGAGGGCACAACAATGCCTATTCCCCCTCAGGAGAATCCAAAAGATTTGGCATGGATCCCCAGATCCTCAAAAGGTTCTACAGCTACACCATCGAGAGCATCCTGACCGGTTGCATCACCGCCTGATATGCTTGTCATCTGACTGTAAGGTGCTACAGAGCGTAATGCGTACAGCCCAGTACCTCACTGGGGCCAATCTTCCTGCAATCTAGGACCTATATACTAGCGAGTGTCAGAGGAAGGCCCAAAAATTGTCAGACTCCAGTCACCCAAGTCATAGACTGTTCTCTCTGCTACCGCACGGCAAATGGTACCGGAGCACAAAGTCTAGGTCCAAAAGGCTCCTTAACAGCTTCTAACCCCAAGCCATAAGACTGCTGAACAATGAAGCAAATGGCCACCTGAAATATTTGCATTGACACCCCACCCTCTTTTGTTTTTACACTGCTGCTACTCGCTGTTTATTATCTATGCATTAGTCACTTTACCCCTACCTGCATGTACAAACAACTAACCTGTACCCCCGCACATTGACTCGGTACCAGTACCCCCTGTAAATAGCCTCATTATTGTTATTTTATTGTGTTATTTAATAAAAAAAAATGTAACTTTAGTTAGTAAATATTTTCTTAACTATATTTTCTTAAAACTGCATTGTTGGTTAAGGGCTTGTAAGTAAGCATTTCACGGGAATACCTGTTGTATTCGGCGCATGTGACAAATAAGAGCCAATACTGGACCTGACCTCAAATTTCCACAAAATGCTGTGCTGCAGGCGGACATCCGCCGTAATGTGCAATC
Source organism: Salmo trutta (assembly GCF_901001165.1). Taxonomy (NCBI): domain Eukaryota; kingdom Metazoa; phylum Chordata; class Actinopteri; order Salmoniformes; family Salmonidae; genus Salmo; species Salmo trutta. Next base: position 15,614,291 of record NC_042963.1, on the reverse strand, counting down.
ATGCACAGCAAAACATTTTTGGTAGGGCCTTATAAAATCAGTTTTTATTTTTTGCCTAATTTAGTTTTTTTTCTCAAAATTTTGTTCTCTCGGTTTTGTTTTTCCAGGTTTTTTCCGATTTCGTAATTGTTTTTCTTCTGGTTTCTCCCATTTTTAGATTTTCTTTGTTCACATCAGGGCACCACTTTTGAGGTCTGGGAAAAATCTATGAAATGTAGATTTTTTTAGTGTAGTTACCCTTTAATTCAGTGTACATGCAGTGTTTCTGCAGCACAGTAAGCACACATGTGATGGACTTCGCAAATCAAATGCCAACTTTTGGTGCTACTGTACAACGAAAACGAGCAAGTTAACCTTTATTTATTGCGTGTGTGTGTCAGAGCCAAGATGATTTGGAGTAGTCCTACAGTATCTGAGACTACTGCACCAGGTATTACTCTTCTGTTCCCATGCTGGAGACCAGGGCTTGATTACAACCTGTTACAATGGTGCCAATATTTTGTGGCTGATCTGTGGGTGAATGTGTCAAAGACCTGACTGGGCCCAGCACCGCACGATATGGATCGTTATGTTGTTGTGTGCGTATTTGTGTACTGAGGAACATGCAACTTGGTTCCAGAAGAAAATCACTTTAAATTTCCTGATGTTCCTTATGTTCATCAAGGTAAGTACTTCTTGGTGTAACGTCATCCTCCGGCAATTGTGCATACAGCACATATAAGCCTGGGATATTAACCATTCAAAATTGGGCTTTTGAATGACCATAGAATTCTATGGGATTGACTTTACTGACTAAAGTACACTGAACTGACTAGTTAGCTGACAAACTAATTTACTCTGCAGAGATTAACTACACTGAACAAAACTATAAACGCAACATGTAAAGTGTTGCTCCAATGTTTCAGGAGCTGAAATAAAATATCCCAGTAATTTTCCATACGCACAAAAAGCTTATTTCTCTCAAATTTTGTGCACAAATTTGTTTACATCCCTGTCAGTGAGCATTTCTCCTTTACCAAGATAATCAATCCACCTGACAGGTGTGGCATATCAAGAAGCTGATTTATACGGCATGATCATTACACAGGTGCACCTTGTGCTGGGGGCAATAAAAGGCCGCTCTAAAATGTGGGACTACATTCCACAGGTCACAATCAACAACCTGATTAAAACTTCTTCGGGATTGGTGTCACTTCCACGGGACGGTTGAGCTAATTTAGGCTAATGCAATTAGCATGAGGTTGTAATTAACAAGAACATTTCCCAGGACATAGACATATCTGATATTGGCAGAAAGCTTAAATTCTTGTTAATCTAACTGCACTGTCCAATTTACAGTAGCTATTACAGTGAAATAATACCATGCTATTGTTTGAGGAGAGTGCACAATTTTGAACATGAAGTTATTAATAAACAAATTAGGCACATTTGGGCAGTCTTGATTCAACATTTTGAACAGATATGCAATGGTTTATTGGATCAGTCTAAAACTTTTCACATAGACTGATGCCCTCTAGTAGCCAAAATCTAAATTGCACCTGGGCTGGAATAATACATTATGGCCTTTCTCTTGTATTTCAAAGACGGTACAAAAAAAATACAAAATAACAGTTTTTTTTCTTTGTATTATCTTTTACCAGATCTATTGTGTTATATTCTACTACATTCCTTTCACATTTCCATAAACTTCAAAGTGTTTCCTTTCAAATGGTACCAAGAATATGCATATCCTTGTTTCAGGGCCTGAGCTACAGGCAGTTAGATTTGGGTATGTCATTTAGGCGGAAATTGAAAAAAAGGAGGCTAATCCTAATCCTTAATTCTATGCGAAGGAGATGTGTCGCGCTGCATGATGCAAATGGTGGTCACAACAGATACCGACAGGTTTTCTGATCCACACCCCTACCTTTATTTAAAGGTATCTGTGACCAACATATACATATCTGTATTCCCAGTCATGTGAAATCCATAGATTAGGGCCTAATGAGTTTATTTTAATTGACTGATTTCCATATTAGAACTGTAACTCATTAAAATCTTTGAAATCTTTGCATGTTGCGTTTCTATTCCTTTGCTAGCAAAAACATTCCCCCGGTCATCACTCATTAACACAGCCACAAAGTCATAATTATGTCTGAACCATGCCCATTGCCACACATTTTTTTCTGATTTTGTTTTTGTATTTTACCTCCCTTTTTCGTGATAGCCAATTGCGATCTTGTCTCATTGCTGAAACTCCCCAATGGGACCAGGAGAGGCGAAGTTCGAGTCATGCATCCTGCGAAACATGACCTGCCAAACCACACTCTTTAACAACAGATCCTACCTTCCAGGTAGCTAATTAGCAAAGGACATAGCTAGCTAGCTAGCTAATGGCTCCACTGAAAAAAGAAAGACTACACTCTTAAAATCTGTGGTAGACGTGTCGCGTTTGTGGGGAAAACTCCCCCCATTAAGAGTTACAAACGCAATCTCTTTGTTGCTAAAACGTCAGACAAATACGATACAAGACACATGGGGGAAAGTGTTGTGGAAGATAATTGGTTAGCAGCTTAAGCCAATGAGTAATGCGGCGGGAGATTCACCAAGCACTCTGCATTGGCTAGCGAAGGCCAAGTTTGATGCGTTGGTTCACCAGACCTTCTGCACATTTGGGCAGAAGTGTCTGGGAACGAGATTGGTCCTTGCTATTCTGGATCCCTGGGACATCCATACCCCATTGAAGTTGACATTTAAAATGGTTAAGGTTAGGATTTGTTAAGGGTTATGGTTATGATTAAGCATAGGGGTTAAGGTTAGTGTTTAGGGGAGGGATGTCCCAAGGATTCCGGATAGAGCTAACTGAATGAGATTAGGTGTAATGTGACCAACATGACTTGACTTTAGAGCATGTGCCATACTTCAGTACCTTCATAAAGCACGTTTATATCATATTCAACATAGTGGGTATGTCACACTTGACATTGGTGATTACTGTATGTCACACAGATATGCCACATTTATGAACCATGACATATGTTTATAGATGCTTTGTAACACATTTATGTAGTGGTTATGAAGGCATTATGAAGAGTTTATGAAGCCTTTATAAGCTGAACATCATTTAAAGAGGGACTGCATTTTGTCCAAATGGGGGGACAAGATATATAGTGTAAAGTGCTTTCATTTCAAATTAAAGGTGACATTCTTCACTATTGCCTCATATGAAACAATAGATCTCAAATCCAAAATGCTGGGGTATAGAGCCAAATGAAACATTTTCACTACACTGTCCAAAATACATAAGGAGTGGAGTGTACACCTGATTGTTTAGAATGCAGAGAAATGATTGATTTCCCAGGAGCGCATCCTCAACCTCCACGCTACCTCCTGTACTTGTGCGGCCTGCTGCGACGACCTCCCGTTGATGAGCGAGTTGACTTTGCAGAGACAAGTACGTCGGTGAATGAATATCTTTTGAATATACTGGTAGCTCAAGGGATAGGATGTAAGAGGTGTAACATACAGGACCACTTCGTACAGACCAGCAGTGTGTGGTTTGCACGCCATGAAGATATTGATGATCACTTCTAAAAACTTAGTTGTGAAATTCACCTTTCATATTCTGTCCTATCACACTGTTATACATTTTCACAGTGTACCAAGGATATGCAGGGGAAAACATGAATATGGTAAGTAGAATTTATTTATGACAATCCAGCCAGAAAGTAGACAAACAACAGCAAATCATGTGTGTCTGCCACGTTTTCCCTCTGACGTCCTGGCTATAACAGATCTCTAGGCTGGCAGACATAAAGGGCAGACTCAGGGGTATTGGTTTATTGTTTGTAAGATAAGGAGGGAATAGTTTTCTACAACACCGCATATATTTGGTTTCACAGCTGCTTTTGCCATCTGCAGCAAAGGCAATCTTTGCTGAGCTTGGTGCTCACATGAAACAAAACATTCAGCCGTCTAAGCATTTCTTATACAACTCTAACTATTTTTCTGTACAGAAACGAATCAACCTGTCCAACAGTTCACGCAAATAAATCACAGAAGTCATGGTTGTTGCTCACCAAGCATTGCACTTTCCCATTTTCTTCTTGTCCAGATGGGTCTGGTCAGACTGCTTGTCCCTTACAAGAGGTGCAAGAAGGAGAACGAACAGCCGACCGCTCCAGAGAAAAAGGACCAACCACCGCCCAAGAACATCAGTCCGGCACCGGGGGTGACGTGAGTCACACACAAACACACACACACACACACACACACACACACACACACACACACACACACACACACACACACACACACACACACACACACACACACTTCAGATGCCACAGACAGACACTGCAGAGAAACCCCTCACAGTGACTCTCAGCAGGCGTCTGGTGGAGGATAAAGAGTGTCTGACGTCCTCCTTTTAACCTATTGAATGACATAAATGGGTCCCATCTTTCAGAGGTAAGTCATTAAATAGGTGTTACAGGGGCTTTAGAGACGAGTCAAACAGAGGACAGAGGACAAGGTAAAGCCTGCTCAGTCATCACCTGTGATTACCTTGTCAAAATGGCACCACAGGGTAGCTGTTGGCACAGTTTTGGAAGGCCAGTCAGTGGACAAACTGTCTGAAAAACTGCTTTCAGTCACCTAATAAGTTGCATAGGACAGTGGGTAAAATAGAGGTTCTCTGCTAGTATCTAGCACATTGAGTCCAACATTGTCCTAGGGGAAATTAAGCTCGTCTTTGCCTCAATCCAGCTCCATCTTTTCTTGTCACTTATCCCATTTGTCTGCTTCTTTTTATTTTTCAATTGCCGTGTTGGGGCAGTTGATTGCTATCATGCTCTCGAATAAAATGGAGTCATACGTCTTTTGAATTGTTTTATCAACAGTATAAAAGTTGCCAGATTTATTTTAGACTTACTGCATATTGGACCATATCTTTATGACATTGCATTGTTGATGGCTGGAAAAGTTCTGAAACAGTTTTTTCTTCTTCTTTTAGATCACACACAGCTCTATTGGCCATAATATCAATACAAAGTAGGTTGGCTTATACAAAGTGGTTTCTATACTACCGTTCAAAAGTTTGGGGTCACATAGAAATGTCCTTGTTTTTGAAAGAAAAGCACATTTTCTGTCCTTTAAAAGAATATAAAATTTATCAAAAATACAGTGTAGACATTGTTAATGTTGTAAATGACTATTGTAGCTGGATACGGCTGATTCCTTTATGGAATATCTACATAGGTGTACAGAGACTCATTGTCAGCAAGGATCACTCCTGTGTTCCAATGTCACGTTGTGTTAGCTAATCCAAATTTATCATTTTAAAAAGGCTAATTGATCATTAGAAAACCCTTTTTGCAAGTATGTTAGCACAGCTGAAAACTGTTGTCTGATTAAGAAGCAATAAAACTGTCCCTCTTTAGACTAGTTGAGTATCTGGAGCATCAGCATTTGCGGGTTCGATTACAGGCTCAAAATGGCCAGAAACAAAGACCTTTCTTCTGAAACTCGTCAGTCTATTCTTGTTCTGAGAAATTAAGGTTATTCCATGCGAGAAATTGCCAAGAAACTGAAGATCTCGTACAACGCTACCACCTCAGTCATCGGCTCATCAAAAGTGCATCGACGACATCGTCCCCGGAGTGACCGTACGTACATATCCCAACCAGAAGCCATGGATTACAGGCAACATTCGCATTGAGCTAAAAGCTAGAGCTGACATTTTGGGTGGGGGGCACAGAGGGTTAATGTGACTCCTTATTGTTTTCTTTCAAATCAAATCACATTTTATTTGTCACATGCGCCGAATACAACAGGTGTAGACCTTACCGTAGAATGCTTGCGTACAAGCCCTTAACCAACAATGCAGTTCAAGAAATAGAGTTAAGAAAATATTAAATAAACTATAGTAAAAAAAGTAACACAATAAAATAACAATACAGAGGCAAGACACAGGGGATACTGGTACTGAGTCAATGTGCCGAGGTACAGGTTAGTCGAGGTAATTTGTACATGTAGGTAGGGGTAAAGTGACTATGCAGTCAATGTAAATAGTCCAGGTGGCCATTTCATTAATTAACCTCTATGGGATCGGTGTTCCCTCCACGGGGCGGTTGAACTAATGTAGGCTAATGTGATTAGCATGAGGTTGTAAGTAACAAAACCATTTCCCAGGATATATCTGATATGGCCAAAGCTTACATTCTTGTTAATCTAACTGCACTGTACAATTTACAGTAGCTATTACAGTGAAATTATACCATGCTGTTGTTTGAGGAGAGTGCACAATAATGAACTTGAAAATGTATTAATAAACCAATTAGGCACATTTGGACAGTCGATACAACATTTTGAACAGAAATGCAATGGTTCATTGAATCAGTCTATGTGGCCAAAGTCCATCTAGTGGCCAAAGTCTAAATTGTGCCTGGGCTGGAATAATACATTATGGCCTTTCTCTTGCATTTCAAAGATGATGGTACAAAAAAGAAAAAAATAACGCATGTTTTTTCTTTGTATTATCCTTTAGCAGATCTATTGTGTTATATTCTCCTACATTAATTTCACATTTCCACAAACTTCAAAGTGCTTCCTTTCAAATGGTATCAAGAATATGCATATCCTTGCTTCAGGTCCTGAGTTCAGGCAGTTAGATTTGGGTATGTCATTTTAGGTGAAAATTGAAAAAAAGGGTTGGATCCTTAGAGGAGCCTTTCAGACCTAGACTTGGCGCTCCAGTACCGCTTGCCAAGCGGTAGCAGAGATAAACGTCTATTACTTGGGTGACTGAAGTCTGACAATTTTTTGGGCCTTCCTCTGACACTGCCTAGTATATAGTTAATCGATTGCAGGAAGCTTGGCCTCAGTGTTGTACTGGGCCGTACACACTACCCTCTGTAGCGCCTTATGGTCAGATTGCCATACCAGGCAGTGATGCAACCATTCAGGATGTTCTCGATGGTGTAGCTAAATAACTTTTTGAGGATTTGGGGACCCATGCCAAATCTTTTCAGTCTCTTGAGGGGGAAAAGGTGTTGGCGTGCCCTCTTCACAACTGTCTGGACCATGATAGTTTGTTGGTGATGTGGACACCAAGGAACTTGAAACTCTCAACCCGCTCCACTGTCAATTTAAATGAAATAAAAAAATGTATCACAAAAAAAGATTACCTCAATTAACATTTCCCTCACCCTTATTTCCCCTTCACCCGATTGATATTCTCCTATTTATTTGTATGCCATTGTGTTTCTTTCTAGCCTGCATTGTTCTTTTTTCTCTTAAAAAGTTTCAGTTTGCCCTCCATGTTCTATACCCTCAAACTCAACTCTGGACCGTGAAGCCAGTTCCACTGCATTTTTTAATTCTTCCCCTTTAACAAGGGACTGAGACCTGGGACACCAGGTGTGTGCAATTAATTATCAGGTAGAACAGAAAAACAGCAGGCTCCGGACTTTCGTAGGCTAAGAGTTGAGTAACCCTGCTCTATACTGTATTCCCTATGGCCAGTATGACTGGCGTTTGCCATTCAGAGCCTCGACATTAAGTTCAGTACATCCATCCACACTCCCTGTGAGTAATCACTCTGTCAGACAGGTATCCTGCAGCTTACCTCTACTCAGCCAGCCATAATGGTTTGAGCCGCGTCCTCTCAGTGTGACTGCACCCGGCGTTAACCTTAAGTGCCTAGTGTGAAGCCTTGAATGGTAAGATTGCTATGTCCTTGAAAGCTGCCTGGCTAGACTATGCTGCTCTATGTGGATAGCATGGTTAGTTTGGGCCAAGGTGTGAAGGTTAACGTAAAGGTCTCAAAAGATAGAGGTGAATGAAGTTTCTCTTGATGTTATTGTATAGTTTTTTGCTGCTGCTGCTTTGCTGTTTTGAGTCCATGTCCAAATTCTCTCAAACATTCTGCCTTTTTTGTCATTTTTCCCTTCATTGGTAGTCTAATTATACAGTAAATGTACTAAACATGTTACCATTATATTGCTGCCCCATATGGAGTAATTTCAGAATGAGATCATTGGCCAGAAGGGAAGCAGACTAGTATAGAAAGACATTTACAAGTTTCTTTCAAACTGATGTCCACGAAGGGAACAAGATCAGCAAAGACATACATTTTAAAGTACTGGTATAAACTTTAGCTTTAGTCCCAGTTCCCTCCCTCTCCTACCTGCTGAGACTCCCTCCAGAAGCCCTCCTCCCTCCCTGCATTGTGCAGCCCTCTCTTAATTTAGAGTGCTGTTCTGACGTACTGTCACGATCCCCTATACACACACATATATATATATATATTCTCTGTTCTCATCACTTACGTTCCCACACCTGCCTAGAAACCTTCACACAATTAAGCCCAGGCTCTAGGCTGCTTCTGGACTTCAGTGGAGCACCATTTTTAAAGAAGTGTTAGCCCATCACGACTGCTTTGTACTGTATATGTTAAAGCTATGGTAGATGCGTAGCCAGGTCAGCTCAGTACAGCTTGGCTTGGCTCGGTTCAGCTCAGTTGTATGAGAAGCCAGTGTGAGTCTCAAAAGTGTATACGGAAGTGCTCTCCGTGCTGTTTTTACATTTTAGTCGGCTGGCATATCTCTGACTACCTAGTTAGGACGGCACTGTGTAATCCAGAGTCGGAGACCTGCTCTCACCCCCTGATGCAGCTCAGTGTTTTTTCAAGTGAACAATGAGAAAGTTAGTTGAGGGTGTTAATTTTTCTCCTCTCCCAGGAGAGTGTTTGGACTTTTATTCCCCCAGCTCTGGTGGCTGTGGGGCATTGTGCCAGGGAAGATGGCACCGCCATCTCCATGAAACGGATCCTCTAATCCCACCAGGGCTTTACAGGTGGAGGTCACAGTTTTCACTCCTCTCAGAAGCCCCTTCTCTCTAGCAGTCTGTCTCTTTCTGTCTCTCTCACTCATTTTCTCTCTCTCTTTCTCTGACTCAATTCAATGGGGCATTACTGGCATGGGAAACATGTTAACAATGCCAAAGCAAGTGAAATAAACAATCATAAATTAACATTAAACACACAACAGTTTCAAAAGAGAAAGACATTTGAAATGTTAAATGATTAACTATGTACAAACACAAAAACGAGTGTATCGGTCCGGACCTGCACAGGCCGATGGTCGATACACTAAATAAAATATAAATTAGCCTATAAATAAAGAGAAAATGGATAACAGACGAATTCAGCTACTCGCACCTTATACAACTGCCTAGCCCCTGTAGGGCCCACTCAGCAAGCTGGCATATGTGCGAGAGCTTGTCCTGTGTGTGCAAAAAGTAGAATTACAAATGTCAAGGGATATTAAATAAACAGATAAACACAGGCTTAGGTTTTATTTCCTTTGGTGTTTGTTCGCCATTAGTTACCCTTTTCTTATTGCAACAGGTCACACATTTTGCTGCGATGATTGCACACTGCGATATTTTGCCTGAAATGATTTTTGGGTCCTTGTAATCTCAGGGAAATATGTATCTCTTTGATGGTTTGTTTTTGAATATTAATTGGAATTGTATGTTGGCCTAATTGCGCACATTATTTGTGGCTTTTCTCTGTATTCTAAGAATGCTTTTGCAGAATCTTACATTCAGGATTTCAATTGGATTTTTGTCCCATTTAAAATATATATATATATATATATATAATATTTATTTATTATTATTTAAAAAAAAAAAATCTTGTTTGGTTAGCAGATCCCACTCTTCACTTCCATATAGGACAATGGTTCAATTGTTGATTTGAATATTTTGAGCCAGGTTCTAATTGGTATGTCAATTTGAATTTGTCTTTTGATAGCGTAAAAAAGCCCTTCTTGCTTTCTTTTTCAGTTTATCACGAATCAGGATATGACCCAGATGCAGACACAGTAGGCAGATAGCACAGTTCTCATGCTATTTATTCTGCAAGGGGACAGGCCGGGGCAGGCAGAGGTCAGTAATCCAGGGCAGAGTTAATGAGGTACAGAACTGCAGGCAGGCTCAGGTCAGGTCAGGTAGAATGGTCAAAACTGGGAAGACTAAACCGACTCAAACAGGAAACCACACTGGTAAGACTTGACGGGACAACCTGGCAACAGACAAACAGAAAACACTGGTATAAATACACAGGGGATAATGGTGACAAATGGGAGACACCTGGTGGGGGGTGGAGACAAGCACAAGACAGGTGAAACAGATTAGGGCTTGACACAGTTCATTGACAGCCAAGCGGAAATTACCCATAGAGCGTATTTTTAAGGCCAAATATGAATAGACTTTAGTGTGTTCTATGTTTTTCATTCCTAGTGTGAAATTGTGTTGTAAGTCTTAGGATGTTTATTTATTTTCCTTATCATTTTTTTTCTCTGACACTTTCTCTCTTTATTCTCACTCTTTCACTCTCTTCAACATTTCTCTTTCTCTCTCGTTCCCTCTCTTTCTGTATCTTCCATATATTTCTCACTCTGTCATCTCACCCCCATCTTTTTATTGCTCACTTCCCCATATGTATTCCTCTCTTTCGCCATCTCTCCCTCTCTTTCCCTTTCTTTCTTCCTCTCTCTTTCAAACTAGGAAGTGAATGATGTTGTGCTGCCATGAGGCTCTTCCATGTTAAATATCTCTCTTCCCCCCGCTCTCTTTCGCTCTCTTCATCCCTCTATATATCACCCCCCCTCTCTCTCCACCTGTCTCTTTCACTCTTATCACTTTCACTCATCTGCCCTCCCTCTCCTTTTGACCCTGCAACCTTCTCTCCCTTGTTTGGTGATTTCATAGACTGTCAGATTCTGAGTAATTTGTTAAATTAATACCTCTATCACATTCCCCCCAAAGTGACTTTCATTTAAAGTGTACAAACTATGAATCACACGTGTGCAGAGAGACAGTTATGAATAATTCAATAGTCAATCTTGACCAGATCAGTTTTCTTGTTTAACTACAATATTTGTGTAAACAAAGTGAATGTAAACAAACACTATATAGCCTCAAATCATATCTAAAACTTTAATTTTTACATCGTGGATGGTCAGTCCTTGCATCCATAGGTATGTCTATGAATTTGAGAGTGGTTACATTTCTCCAGGACCATCCCTTAGCTTGCTTTTTACGGAAACAGGGTTTATTATCATTTCATCCGCCGATTGCCACTTTAATATACTGTAAATCTGGTGCACATATACAAAACAAAAATAATGATGAGAGATATTTGAACGGCTTCAGATCATTCAGTATTATTATGCCACAACACAAACAGCCTGTCCTTCAACACAGTGTGAGTAATTGTCTCAGGTCTCTGGGACCTGGGACACTGCACACAATCAGTCTGTTTGCAAATATAGCTGTTTTTCTGGAGCCGTGCTGCGTGAGTACAATGGTGTACTCCCTGCAGATCTCTCACGCACTCACGCACACACGCACACACGCACACACACACACACACACACAAATGCACTACAGGTCCACACATGACTGCACGCCTGCTCTAGGGCTGTGACGGTCATGGAATTTTGGACGACGATAATTGGCCAGCCAAATGACCACGCTTACCATTAAGGGTATTATTATCCATATCTGGTGATCCGTTTAGAAATTACAGCACTTTTTGTACACAACCAAAACAAACAGCAAATGCATCCAACAAGTTTGTAGTCACAAGCTTGATGTAGTCATTGCATGCTAGGAATATGGGACAAAATACTTTAATACATATATAAGTGAATTTGTCCCAATTCTTTTGTTCCCCTAAAATGGGGGGGGGGGGGAAATTATGTACAAAAAGTGCTGTAATTTCTAAACAGTTCACACGATATGGAAGATAATTGCCTCAAATTACAGGTGACTATCTGCATCTCAATGTCATTGTATCATTTCAAATCCATAGTGCTGGAGTAAAAATGTGTCACTGTCCCAATACTTTTGGAGCTCACTCACTGTATGTGCTAAAATATGTGCTGTGATTTGTTGAGTCAACTCAACTGACATTACAAAAAAATATTTTCCATTGCATGAGCCACATCAGTTAACATCAGAGCCATGGCACCCTAGTAGACGTCTAAGCAGAGAGCGCCTGTAAATATGTACATATTTAGTTGTTTTTAAGTGTTTTTAATATTTTTTTTATCAGTTTTTTGGTTGATAACATTGAGTTTTATAGCATATTTTCAAAATATTTCTTGTGATTTTGACCCACAGATAGACTGGCAGGTCAACTCTTTTTGGCTTGGCTAGCTAGCTGTCTAATTGTTTTTGTTTGAATGATGTATCTGGACACTGTACCAGCTTTTTTGTTTCACTTGGCTGCTGGTTCCTTATCTTTTGAAAACATAAATTGAAGAGTCACCTGAAGCTTGAAGGAGAAGTCCAGGAATGGGAGATAAAGAAATGCAATGCTGAGGTAGAGGGCTGATAGTTGTGTAATAGCCAGTCATCCTCAATATGTGTGGTGAGCTTTCTGGCACCTAGAGCTGCTAAGACATCACCCAAGTGGGTGCCATACATTGTGAAAGAGAAGTCCAGCGGCTACAAGACTGGTTCCTAGAGTAGTCGTCTACAAGATCGTCAACAGACACTTCATCAACCATGTCCCTAACCACCTTCCTCTGATCAAGTCATGAACTGTCCCTCTCCATCTTTGGAGGATGCACGCACTTAAAGACATGACCTCTATTGGTTGACCTAGCTAACTATAGCTAGGCTACTCATTATGATGTATTTCTTGTTTGTTTTCCTTTTTTTAAATACAAATGTAATATATTATTATTATGTATTTAGAGAGCTGTCCCATTGAGTCTGCATTATGATACATTTTTACATGACACCACTCTATGACAGCCAAGCTAGATCAGTATGTGCTATCCGGGATCCTTGGGACGTCCATACCCCATTGAAGTTGACATAAAAATGGTTAAGGTAAGGGAAAGGTGAGGGTAGAGGTTAAGGTTAGGGTTTTGGGTAGCAACGTCCCGTTATGATACATTTAAATGACATTTCAATATTCGATGGAAGCCATGCTTTTAACATATGGGGAATATTTAATGCTTATGCTATGCAAGGGAATGTCTAGAACTACAACAATATTGAACATTCAAAAAAGTTGTCTCAACTCTCTAAATATATGACTCTGGTTAACATTATTTGACTGAATATGGAAATGATTGCCTCACAATACCAGGCAGCCATTGCGAGTGTACCCATATGAGTCGATATTCACATAATAATAATAAGGAATTCCCCTCGACCACAAATTGGGGGAAAAAAATATTATTTTCTATTGACCCTCATTGTAAAAGAGCCTACTTCGTCATCGATTTTTTTTGTTAAACATAAATATCAAAACATGCTGAAAAGCTGCGAGAAGAGCCCTGTGGGGACCCGTTGTCCAAGTAGCTTCGTGTGTGGAACTCATTTCATTACAGGTAAGAGAGACATTTAGTTTGTTTAGTATAGTCTATTTGTAACTACACTCACTACTTGTAGCTGTATAGTCTGTTTGTGTTGTTGGTCTTGGCTAGCTAGCTAGCTACTGTAGCACTCACTCACTCACTCACTCACTCACGGCTGCTAGCACCGTCAGTCATGAAAAGGGGCATGAGGGAAGCCCTACAATATGTTTTTTTTAAGCAGTGAGAACGCTCAGGAGTAGGCAATGTTGAAAAGTACACTTTAGGCACTGTTGTACTTTTCTTAAATGTAGTTTTGTAATTGACTATAGCAGACACAAGAATATTGCGTTTGAAAAAGGTTACGTTTTTGCTGTAAGCCAATGGGGTAACCTAGGATCCACAGGCTTTTTTCCCCACAGGCGGAAAAAAACGAAGTTCTATCTAATTCCGACTGGGACTATGCGTTTACCAGTCAAATTGCCAGGGTTAGTGGTTCTAGGCCTGTATTATTCATTCTATTTCAATGTGTGCTGCTGCTGCATTGTGGGGGGCGTTGCCTAGAAAACCAAAGACTAATTTTCTTGTTTCAGCAAGGAGAAACAAAGCTTCATCATGTTGTTAAGAATCTATGTTACAGAAGAAACTATCACGACTCAGGATAAGACCCAGATGCAGACACTTTGAATAACAGACATTTATTTATAAAACAGGGGGCAGGAAAACAACAGGTCAAGGGCAGGCAGAGGTCGGTAGTCCAGGGCAGAGTCCATAATGTACAAGTAGTGAGGCAGGCTCAGGGTCAGGGCAGGCAGAGGAAACAGGAGACAAAGGGCTGGGAGACATAGATTTATTCCTAGACACATAAAAAGTGTGATGTATACGTAGGGTACGGGGCAATAGAAGACGAACAGCAGAGGTGCTAAGAATCTTTGAGATGGGGAAAGGGCCGATAAAATGGGGCGAAAGTTTGCGGGACTCCACCCGGAGGGGCAGATCCCAGGTGGACAGCCATACTCTCTGCCCGAGATGATAATGGAGAGCCGGGGTTGGTGGCGGTCCGGTGGCAGTCCGCTTGTCATCAATACTTGGTGGTCTTGAGGAGAGCAGACCGGGTTCTCTTCCAGGTACGGCGATAGTGGCGGACGAACAACTGGGCCGAGGGTGTGCTGACCTCTTCATCTTGCTCCTGGAAAAGTGGGGGCTGATATCCTAGGGAACACTCAAAAGGCGAGAGACCAGTGGCTGAGCAGGGGAGGGTGTTGCGGGAGTACACTAACCACACAAGTTGCTGGCTCCAGGTGGTGAGGTTGGTGGCGACAAGGTAATGAAGTGTCGTTTCCAGGTCCTGATTGGCTCGTTCCAATTGGCCATTAGACTTGGGGTGGAACCCGGAGGACAGGCTGGCCGACGACCCAATGAGTGTGCCAAACGCCTTCCAGAACCGGGATGAGAACTGAGTACCCACCGGAAGTCCATCGATCTGGAATACGTGCTGCACCAAGAGCTGGGTCACCTCCTTGGCTGAGGGTAGCTTGGAGAGAGGAATGAAATTGGAGGCTTTGGAAAACCGATCCACCACTGTAAGGATAACGGTGTTGCCATCAGACTGGGGGAGACCAGTGACGAGGTCCAGGGAGATATGTGACCAGGGACGGTGAGGGACAGGAAGTGGTTGAAGGAGGCCAGCTGGAGCTTGCCGAGGAGTCTTATTCTGCGCACAGATAGCGCAGGTGGTGACGAATATGGAGACGTCAGGGACCATGGTGAGCCACAAAAAGTGTTGTCCCACAACCCCCCCCCCCCCCCCCCCAACATTAGGACAGGACAGTTCCCACTCCTACATCCGAAGCGTTGGCCTCCACCACAAATTGACGGGACGGGTCAGGATGGACTATGGTGAAGTTGTGGTGAAGCGATGCTTGAGGTCCACGAACACCCGATCAGCAGCTGGGGACCACATGAACGGAAACTTGGGAGAGGTGATTGCAGAAAGGGTGGAAGTCAGGGTGCTGTAACACTGGATAAAGCTGCGATATAAATTGACTAATCCCAGGAAGCATTGTAGCTGCACTGTGGATGTAGGTTGGGGCCAATCCACCACCGCACTCACCTTTCCTGGATCCATCTGCACATTACTCGCAGCGATGATGTAACCAAGGAATTTGCACTTTTCTTTCACACAAAGCTGGTTCTCCAGGAGGTGCTGGAGGACCTGTCGGACGTGGAGCATGTGTTCTTGGGCTGAGCAAGAGAAAACAAGGATGTTGTCGAGGTAGACGAACACGAACCGGTTCAACATGTCACGGAGAACGTCATTAACCAGGGCCTGGAACACAGCTGGAGCGTTGGTCAGACCAAATGACATGACCAGGTATTCGTAGTCTCCGCTGGCCGTGTTAAAGACTGTCTTCCTCTCGTCCCCTTCCCGTATCCTCGGCAGACGGTAGGCGTTCCGCAGGTCCAACGATGAGTGGTAGCGGGTAACGGTTCTTAACCCAGCTGTTTTAAGGGGGGGGGACTCTGTTTTGAATGAACAATCATAATCTTACCTGATTGTATCACAACTGAAGTATAATAAGAACTGGAGACTGCATCCAAGATATTCAACTCACGTTCGTGTACGCTGATTCATATACCGTCTATATTCGGGTTGCATCCAGTTTACTGGACCAGTTTACTGGACCAACATCACATACACATTAGCACTCAGTGCGCACAGGCTAAATGATAGCTAAATGAATGTCCTCTTCTCACCCCATGCATTGCATGTGTAGCTCTATGCAGTGTGTGTATGACTCTGTGTGTGTGCATGTGTGTGAGCCTTGAGCCTCATTCAGTGTGTGTGTGTGTGTGTGTGTGTGTGTGTGTGTTGTTAGGGCTCTTGTGCTGTGATGGATGTGATGACGCTCGGTGATCCATCTCCATCCAGACTAGTTGGGGTTTCTTTGTTTAGGCTGCTGTTGCTTCTGTCTGCTCTGCTCTCTGGTACAGTTGGAGGAAGATAAATCACTGGTGGGATTTTATCTCTCCAACTGTGTGCTGCCCTGTGGATCCCTCTGATCCATATACAGTGCCTTCAGAAAGTATTCACACCTCTTACAGAATTTCCATGTGGGCGAGAATATTGGAAATTTAATCAAAGCCTATTGGATGACAACCTGGTTTTAACCAAGTGAATGGATTTCAAAACTCACCTTTTCCTGCATAACATAGGTACAGCAGATTCCCTTATTGTATGGGACACTTTTAAATGTGCCTTTATAGATCTTTAAACCCCAAAATGTTGTCAAAAGAGTTCATATTAACAAAGGAAACAGAAGAAATAACAGTGCAGATATATATAAATAAAAATGGTGTCATAGAGGCACAGTTAGGGGAACTTATTCGGAAACAATCAGATATAATGTATTATAAAATTAAGCGGATTGGATGGAGGCACAGCTAGGGGAAAAAGAAATTAACTTATTTGGGAACAATCAGGTATAATGTATTATAAAATGAAGCGAATTGGATGGAAAATAGTGAAACTTTTTACAAATGACAGAGTCATCCATGATTCACAAAAGTATATTTTGAAAGAGGAAGCAAAGTACTTTAAGCATATGTATTTTAGTCTCCTCCATTTCCACTAACTTAAGTTAACTGTAAGGATTTTTTCCCCCTAATAATAGTGTAAGATGTACAGCTGTACAGAAAGATTTGTGTGAGGGCCAAATTGTAGAGGAGGAACTTCTTGATGCAATTAAAGCCTGGGAAAACTCCAGCACTGGATGGCATACCAGTTTAGGTATATGAAACCTTTTTTGATCTACTCAAAGATCCTCTATTAGCATGTTTTACCACTTCTATAAAAATGGTCAACTATCAGGTACTCAGCAAGAAGGTTTGAGTTCACTACTACTGAAACAGGACCCAGGTGGTAAATATAAAGATCCAGTCCATTTAAAAAACTGCAGGCCTCTTACACTTCAGTGTTGTGATGCAAAAAGTCTAGCAAAATACATAGCGCATAGAATTAACAAAGTATTGTCAGATATTATTAATCCTAATCAGACAGGTTTTTTACATAGACAATACATTGGAGATAATATAAGACAAGTACTTGAAACAATAGAATACTATAAAAAATCTAGGAAACCAGGTATTGGTATTCATAAAATATTTTTAAAAGGCTTTTGAGAAAGTATAACTAGAATTTATATATACAGTGTATGGAAATGTTTGCTATCCAAAACTCCTCCAGGCTTGCCTGCCACCCGGGTTCCCATCGAACCCTGGTCTTTGTGCGACAACACTTTTGGTGGCTCACCATGGTCCCTGACGTCTCCAGGCTCGTCGCCGCCTGCACTATCTGTGCGCAGAATAAGACTCCTCGGCAAGCTCCATTTTTGCTTCCACCGCAAAAATGAAAGAGGCAAGTGGAAGGGGGAAAAGGTGGGAACTTGTTTGTTTGCCCTTTAATGAAGATCAAAATGTGCATCTAAAAAAATATATCATAATTAAAAAAATATCACTTTTTCTTTAGGACCAAAATGTTGACCGCGACACCATACAGGTTGCGAAATAGTTGAGAAGAGATTTTCAATGTGCTTTGTCCATGGTACATGGTTTACGAACAATGCTTGATTCAAACCTTTTTTTTATTACAATTACTTTACAAAATTCTTGTCATAAACAGAAAGTTTTGTATATGAGGCATACAACCATCTCAGCTCTGCAGATTTTGCTGCGAAGAGACAGAATCATTAGATGTCTTATTTTGGTATTGCCCCTATGAAGCTTGTTTCTGGTCACAGGTTCAAGAATGGCAGAAAAATCACAACATTTATCTAAAACTAACCCTACAAATAGCACAGCTGGGAGATTTGGAAAACCATTGAATTGAATTGAATTAATTTTAGGCAACAGACATATACAACAAAATGCACAATGTGGACCCAGACGATATCACTTGAAATGATTAATTAAAACGCTCATTTCCAAAGTGGTCCTCGATGGTAAAAACAATAACCCATGATGACTAAAAGACAGGACAAAATTAAAAACAACCAAAAATACATTCATTTATATTGACATCCTAAAAAGTTGCACTATTCACTGCAATTCTCCCTAACCTTAAAAATCAACCATATTCATTTCACATTATTTGCTTGATCTCCAAGGGAAGGCTATTCCATAGACAAATGCCTGTATGGAAAAACATGCTCCTCGCAGTACTGTTTACTCTTGGGATTTTACCAGACATAACATTAGCTCTGGTATTGTGACCTTTTAGGACTAGGCGTCCACTAGCGGGACAACTTCCGGTGAAACTGGAGGGCACGCAATTCAAATAAATAATCATACAAATTTTAGATATTAAACATTTAGGTACATATAAGTGTCTTATATCGATTGAAAGCTTAAATTCTTGTTAATCGAACTGAACTGTCAGATTTACAGTAACTATTACAGCAAAAACATGCCATGCGATTGTTTGAGGATGGTGCCTCACATCAAAATAGTTTTCCACCGACACAGGTTTCATAAATTCACAAATGGCGATTAAATATTCACTTAATTCTGGAAAATATTCCTCTGATTTGTCATCCAAGGGTCCCAAGGGTCCCAGCTATAACATGTAGTGTCGTTTTGTTAGATAAAATCCTTCTCTGTATCCCAAAAAGTCTGTTTAGTTGGCACCATCGATTTGAGTAATCCACTTGTCCAACATGCAGAGAAAGGAATCCAAAAATCTACCCCTAAACTTTGTTTCATCAAGTCAAAATAAGTTTCTATTTACTCCTCAGATACCCTAAAATGTAATCAAACAAAATATTTCTTACGGAAAGAAGTATGTTCAATAGGATTTTATCAGGTGCATCCTGTCTTCATGGTGTGCGCAAACACGAATTTCGAAGACTGTGTCCTTGTACTAAAACTGATATTCCTTATTCATTTTTGAAGTAACAAGCCTGAAACCTTGAACATAGACTGCTGACACCGTGTGGAAGCCATAGGAATTGCATCCAGGGAGCTAATTTTCAGTATGACCTGATACTTGCCATTGTAAGAGGACGGTCTCTCTCAAAAAAACTATTCTGGTTGGTTTTCTTTGGATTTTCTCCTACCATATATATTTTGTTATATTCTCCTACATTATTTTAAAATTTCTACAAACTTCAAAGTGTTTTATTGCCAATGGTACCAATTATATGCTTATCCTGGCTTCAGGGCCTGAGCAACAGGCAGTTTACTTTGGGCACGTCATTCAAGCGGAAATTGAGTAAAAAGGGGGCTAGCCCTAAGAAGATTTTATAGACCATACTGTATCAATGTAGTTTTTCATGTAACCTGGGGCACGATCACTTAAGATGTCAAACATATGATTAAGTTTCGGTTGGTCCACTCTGGAATCCAAAGGCAACAAATCCACCTCCCGGAACTCCTATACCCTTATGTGGATCGTAGGGGGGACATTCAGCACATACCTGATAACATTATTTTGCATGACCTACATTCTCTTTTTCAGCTTTTTTGATAGCCCACTATACCAAGCAGAGCAGGCATCATCAAAATGACACTGAATCAAGGTTGAGACAAGCAGTTTATTAACTTTAATGTTAAACTATCTAGTGTTACAATGTAAACATTTCTATTTGTTTGCCATTTTAGAAAGAATTAAAGCAGCAATCAGGTCTTCAGAAAGGGATTGATCTAGGGACACACCAAGATAAGATACACTTGTTTTAGATTCAATCTCCTTGACTGCACAGTTTACCGTTGTCTTGTCAGCCCTAAGCAATCTACGTTTTGTTCCAAACAAAATTGATTCAGTTTTTCCCAAATGTAGTGGCAATTTGTTGTCAGACAACCAATCTCTAGCAAAATGCAATTCCTTACTCAGGGTCTCCTCTATGTAAACTCTATCCTTCCCTGATACCAGTATGGCTGAATCATCAGTATAAAGCAAGAGTTTGCACTTTACTGTATCTGGAATACCATTAATGTATGTAAGAAATAAGAGGGGCCCTAAAATTGATCCCTGCGGTACTCCACGGGATATTTATTTGGCCTCTGACAGAACATCACCAACATTACATACTTGTGTTCTGTTGGTCAGATAAGACC
Organism: Salmo trutta; assembly: GCF_901001165.1. Taxonomy (NCBI): domain Eukaryota; kingdom Metazoa; phylum Chordata; class Actinopteri; order Salmoniformes; family Salmonidae; genus Salmo; species Salmo trutta. The sequence continues at coordinate 15,593,820 of NC_042963.1, read as the reverse complement.
TAAACCAATTCACTGCTACATAATTTAGACCCATGCATTTCAGTTTCATCAGGAGAATATCATGGTCCACAGTGTCAAAAGATTTCTGCAAGTCTAACATGACCATACCTGTATAATTCCCCTTCTCACTCTCCTGCTTAATGTGGCCAAAAAGGTGGATAAGGCAAGTATCAGTGGAATGAGCTGTTCTAAAGCCAGATTGTAGTTCATAAAGAAGTTGTGCTCAAGATGGTGTCCCTCAAGTTGATTTAAAACAAATCTCTCAACTACTTTGGATAAGGTGCTGAGGATTGACGCAGGCTTGTAGTTTCCTACATTTGTTTTACTGCTCCTCTTGTGGAGTGGAACCACCCGGGCTGTTTGAGATCCTTGGGAAATGTACCACTACTAATAGAAGGTTTACAATATGTGTTATCATTTTAGCAGTGAACACAAGCACTATCCTTTATGGATCTTGCAAGAGGTTATCCAGCCCAGTTGCTTTGTTTGTGCTCATTAAGCATAGCAGATTGTTAATTTTGTCCTCTGTTACCATGCACAGCTCAAACAAATCATTTGGGATACCTTTGCTATTGTAAAAGTTGTTCATGAAAGACTGGCTATAGTGTCCAGAGCAGATGGGTACCTTCTTAACGAGAGATGAGGCTATAGTGGTAAACAAATGTGTTAAAATAATTTGCAACCTTTGCCTGGTCATAACATAGAACATCATCAATACCCAGGTCAATACTACAGAATTTTACCTTATGGGGAGTTTTTGAGCCAATGTCCTTTAAAATATTCCACAGATTACGAGGCTGATGTAAGTTGCCATTAACGCTTTCTATATAGTGTTGGGATTTGGCCTTATCCATTTTGTATCTTGCTTGGTTTCTACAGTTAATATAACTGTCATAATCTTGTTGTGGACTTGTCGTTCTGAATCTGGCCAGGTAGCGATCCCTTTTTGTTATGAGGTCCAAGATCTCGGAAGTGATCTATTTCTCTGACCGCTGTTTGATTCAAATTTGTTTCATCGGAGCCAGAGTTGAGTGCAGACAAACAAATCTTTAAAAAGATACCAAGCTTGATCAACATCATCACAGTTTAGTACATGAGACCAATCCAAAATTCTTAGGACATCTACAAAACTGTATTTTAAGTATTGCTTCATAGACCGTACCTTCATGTATATATTACCTGGCTCTAGTAGCATTTTGCATGTCTTACGGGTACAGTAGGTTACCATATGATCACTAAAACCAATATTTAAGACTCCTGACTGACAGACGTTCTCTTGATCTGATATGATAATTAAATCCAAAGTTGATTTGCTGTCAATACACATCCGGGTTGGCTCAACAATCAGTTGTTTTAGTCCAAATAACTGATTAAAGTTATACAGGGCATTTACTAGTGTACTTTTCTTCGGTGATAACTGCATATTTGTATTGAAATCGCCAAGCAGAATACATTCTCTATCAGCAAATACATTGTGATCACAGCAATTAGATTCAAGTAAACCATAGCAATTATTCTGCTTAGGAGGCCGATAGCACACACCAACAAGTATAGGACGGCATTTAGGAAGAAGTATATCTACCCATGCAACCTCAAGACTATCCATTTTCAGATCTGAACAAGGGTTAAAATGCACATCCTTCCTAGGAAAAAAACACACGCCGCCACCGTTTCGGTTTTGGTCAATTCTATGAACGCTATAACCCGGTAGCTCAACCTCATCGTCCTCAATTGACCCATCGAGCCATGTCTCAGTCACAGTAACTACTGCAGCCCGTGTGTTAGAAGCAAGAAGTTTTAATTCCTTTAATTTCGGCAGCAGGCTCCACGCATTCACATGGACAAAATGAAGTCCTCTCCAATTGAAACAGTCAAACATGTCATTTTCTGTGCCCACTGCTGATACACCGACTATCTCATCTAGATTGCACTCATCATCCCTGCTTGTGTTCAGCATCCCAATGTTTGGCACTGCATTTAAACAGCATACATTGCAAACAAGCAGCATGTTACTTTGAGACTTTACAGCTTCATCATATGACAAAGGGGTTGATAGATCCATACTTTATGTGAACAAACAAATCACAAATGTCACAAGCCATAGCTTTTGAGTTCTTCCTTACGGTCTTACCACAGTTTGGACATAGTTGTTTAGCTTGCCTTGTGGTGTTTGGGACAGGAAAGGGGTGTACATCACCACAGAGTAGCAGACTGAAGGTAACAAGCAGCTTGTTGGAGATAGCACTGGTCTCAGCGGCGCTGCAGCGTTTCCTGTGTACCTTCCCCAAGCGGCACAGCTGTTCCCGTAGGAAAGGTGATATCAGGTGCCGGTAAAGTTGTTCATGGCCGAAGTCAGTCAATAGTCAATCAATCAACAATGTAATAATACTTTTAGTAAAAAATATTTGTGTTTAACTTACATACTATGCGATTAGACACTTCCCGAATGTATGTGAAACATCACAGCACAGTTGAAAAATATATGGCACATTGAGATCATAAGAGGGCTGTTTACGAAGATAGGTGGGATGGAATGAGAGTAGCTGAGGGGTGGGTTTAAAAGCTCATGTTCATAATGAGTTATGACTGAAAACACGATGTATTAGGTATAAGTACTATCTATCTACATATAATGTGTCAAAATATCAAATTACTTTATTCTTGCTATGTAACTACTGTAAAATAAAAAGAGAGGGTGTATATATTCACACCCCTTAACCTTTTCCACATTTTGTTGTGTTACAGCCTGAAATTAAAATGTATTAAATTCAGATTTTGTGTCACTGGCCTATGCACAATATCCCATAATGTCAAAGTGAAATTGTTTTTCAATTTTTTTTTAACAAATTAATAAAAAATTAAAAGCTGAATTGTCTTGAGTCAATAAGTATTCAACCCCTTTGTTATTGGAAGCCTAAATATGTTCAGGAGTAAACACATACTTAACAAGTCACATAATAAGTGGCATGGAGCCACTCTGTGTGCAATAATAGGGTTTAACATAATTTTTGAATGTCTACCTCATCTCTGTACCCCACACATACAATTATCTGTTAGGCCAGTCAGTCGAGCAGTGAATTTCAAACACAGATTCAAACACAAAGGCCAGGGAGGTTTTCCAATGCCTCGCAAAGAAGGGCCCCTATTGGTAGATGGGTTAAAACAATAAAAAGTAGACATTGAATATTCCTTTGAGCATGATGAAGTTATTAATTACACTTTGGATGGTGTATCAGTACACCCAGTCACTACAAAGATACAGAAATCCTTCCTAACTTATTTGCCGGGGAGGAAAGAAACCCCTCAGGCTCTTTCTCATGGTGACTTTAAAACAGTTACAGAGTTTAATGGCTGTGATAGGAGGAAACTGAGGATGGATCAACAACATTGTAGTTACTCAACAATGCTAACCTAAATGACAGCATGAGAAGAAGAAAACCGATACAGAATAAAAGTATTGCAAAACATGCATCCTGTTTACTAAAGTAAAACAAAAAAATATATACTTCATTCACTGAATACAAAGCGTTATGTTTGGGGCAAATCCAACAACACATCAATGAGTACCACTCTTAATATTTTCATGCATGGTGGTGGCTGCATCATGTTATGGGTATGCTTGTCATCTGCAAGGGAGTTTTTTGGGATAAAAATAAATGCAATAGAGCTAAGCACAGGCAAAATCCTAGGCACACCGGGAGACTAACTCTCCTTTCAGCAGGACAATAACCTAAAACACAAGGCTAAATATACACTGGAGTTGCTTACCAACATGACATTGAATGTTCCTGAGTGACCTAGTTACAGTTTAGACTTAAATCGTCTTAAAATTCTCTGGCAAGACTTGAAAATGGCTGTCTAGCAATGATCAAAAACCAATTTGACAGAGCTTGAATAATTTATTTCAAGAATAATGTGCAAATATTGTACAACCCAGGTGTGAAAAGCTCTTAGAGACTTACCCAGAAAGACTCACAGCTCTACTCGCTGCTAAAAGGGGTTATTTAGTAAATTACATATTTTTGTATTTCAATTTCAATGCATTAGCAAAAATATTGAAAAACATGTTTTCATTTTCATTGTGGGGTATTGTGTGTAGATGGGTGAGAGAAAAAAATAGTAATCCATTTTGGATTCAGGCTTGAACACGACAAAATGTGGAATTGGTCAAGGGGTATTAATACTTTCTGAAAGCACTGTATACCTTTCCCTGTACCACAGCCACGGATGTATCTCTCCACTCTCCCCCTCCTCCTCCTCCCTGCCGTGCCATTTGGACAATGTGTGGGGCAGGCTGTTATCTGGCCTAATTTCCTTCCTAGTTCCACCCACATTTCCCCTTTTTTCGACTCTTATTTTGAAGCATAAAATAGGGAATTAGGTCAGGAGTTAATAGGTGTGGGGCGAGGAAGGACAGCTATTGGGGGATTGACAACATTTCAGAAAGATGTTTTCTTCTGTTTTGTGCCTATTGAACATGACCTAGGGGAAATGCTGGGCATGTAGGGAGTTTTTTTTTTTTACTCGTTTGGATTCATTTTAGTTTGACTTCAATGGTCTTCCCTCCTTCAGTGTACACTCACCCAGCCCTTCCAGAGTCAGAGATCATTCCAACACCCAGAAAACCCGGGGGAAAAGAGCCTCAGGGAAAGAAAGCCTCAGAAGTCACTGAGATCATCATCAAGGTACAGTACATTGAGGGACCCTCTCTCTCGCTCCCACTATCTCCTTTCCAGAAAACTCTCACTCACCTCACCTGCTCTAATTAGTTATTTCTATGAGGCCATACATGGTATAAATGCATGGTCGGTCCCCAATGCCTACTTCCTCATTTCTGACCTCCTGGCTATTTACAACCACTGTAGTCCCTCCCTCCCTCCCTCCCTCCCTGTCTGTCTGTCTCTCACCCCACCCTTTCTCTCGTTCTTTCTCTCTTTCTACTCTTTTCCCCTCTCTCTTGCTCAATCTCTCCTCTCTCGCTCCTTCTTTCTATCTGCTGCGTTCCTTTCCATCCAGATCTCCCCCTGGAGGATAAAACTGTCAGGGCTGTTTGAAATATCACACATGCTACTTGATACAAATAAACTATATGGAGATAAAGGATCAAACAACCTTGAAGCCGCAGGACCTTCTACCACCAGAGAGCCTTTGTTAGATAGAGACAGGGAACTATAACCCTTGCATCATATCAACAAAAAAGTCAGCGGTGACATGTAGTGCCTCTTGGTTCCCCTAGAGGTTCCCCTGGCGCCTCTTGATGGGATGTTGTTGTTGGGCTTTTTGTCGTTAGTAAGTGGGCTATGTCGGTGATATGTCAGAGGAAATGTCTCGAAAGAACTATGCATGTGTACCTGCGTGGTAGAGATAGTCGTGTACTGTGTGGTAGCGCTCGCATGGGGCTCTGTAACAACAATCAAACCTCTATTATGTCACGCTAGTTAATTTGCAAATCAATTACTTACCTTTTTTGGATTGTAATTTGATTCCATTCTGTGACTTTCTCTCCCACAGCATGTGTGTGAACTGTGTATGGGAGGCCATGAGCAAATGCACTGCATGCCACAAGGTCAAATACGGTTGCACATTCTGTCAGAGAAAGGTAAGACTTAACCCTCTACAGACTGTGTCTCAGGCCACTTAACTAAGTTCTCAGGGGTCGTGTCAGCTCTGACTCATTTCTCTATGCTTTCGGTATTTAACTCCGTTGTTTTACAGAGCTGACTTAGCATAAAAGGTCTATTAGGACCCATGAACATGTCAGGTCTTTACATTTTAGCAGACACTCTTATCCAGAGCGGCTTACAGTAGTGAGTGCATACAAAAATACAAATACTTAATAAAAATACACAGAAAATACTTAAGTACTACTATACTTTACTATTTATATTTTTGACAACTTTTACTCCACTACATTCTTAAAGAAAACAATGTACATTTTACTCCTTACATTTTCCCTGACACCCAAAAGTACTCGTTACATTTTGAATATGTAGCAGGACAGGACATAAGACATTTTAAATGATTTATACTTTTGATACTTAAGTACTTAAACCAAATACTTTCAGACTTTTACTCAAGTAGTATTTTACTGGGTGACTTTTACTTGAGTCATTTTCTTTTAATTAAGGTACCTTTACTTTTACTCAAGTATGAAAATTGGGTACTTTTCCACCACTGACATTTTCACACTTTTTCCATACTGGTCCCCCTTGGGAATCAAACCCACAACCCTGGGTTGCAAGCATCATGCTCTACCAACTGAGCCACACGGGACCAGGTCATCAAATCTGCTGATTGGATCGCAGCCCACCACACACCCTACTACTGATCGCTTGTGTCTCTACTCTTGAAGGGGCGCAATTCATTCGGACAGCCTACTCTTAGGAACCAAAAACCAGACACAATCAGGGTAGTCTCCCCAGACAGAGGCTGCCTCACACAATTTAACAATACTTCATCATATACGATTGCCCAAGTGCCTGCGTCGGTTGGGCAGAGAAGAGTAGGCGGAAATGGAACGCACACGGGAAATCGTCCAGAGCCTTATCGGTTAATTTCCTGCCATAAAAATGGCAACTGGAAACAACATTGATGGAGCTCGCAGACGATATTTTCAAAGAGTGTATTTCGCAAGTGAGTAGTTTGCATGCACCTTGACAGCTAATGTTAGCGTTACAAGCTTATAACCACTGACAGCTAACATCTTTTTTTTCTTTCCCCTTTCAAAGTGGCCAAGAAAATCTGACATGATTCCCAGACCTAGTAGTGTTGCCCTAGGTCTGGGATTTATTAGACTACAATCAAGGCAAAACATAACTTCCCACTACTGACTGCTTATCTTACTTCTTTACCCTGGCTTATTCCTATTGCAGGACTGGAAGGATAACCAGCACAACTGCTGCCAGACCAGTGGGGCTGTGGCTGTCCAGGAGGATGTGTCCATGTCAACCACAGACACCCAAACAGACTCTGTAAAAAAAGCAAAGCTCTCCTTTCCATACCGCAGTGACTTGAGCATGGCTTCTGATTCTGACCTCAGCAAGTTGTAACGTAAGTGCTGGTGCTTCTCTTTGAATGCATGGACGATAGTCGTTAGACTTTGTCATGCCCCTAGAACATGTAGAGTATTTTATGACAGCTGGAATTTTTTTTACACCAAACTGAAATGTTGCTGAATGATATTACATTGTCTCCTGTCTGAAGAAAAAACATTTCAAACCCCTAAAAACACTACATTACACCAAGGGGACTCTGTTATTTTCTTTCCTCTTCAGATGATCAAAGGCAAGTATTTGAAGAGCAGCGTTAGCCTCCCTCAACAGACTTTGGTCTCTGGTTCGATTTATATATTTGTCATGGAAACCTACAGATATTGAATGACTGCGTATGTTTCATGTGTAGCCTACTACCCCTGTGAACCAGATTTAAAAACCCACAGAATGCCTGTTACTGAAAAATACTATTGCTCTATTTGTCCAGATTTACTTAGAAAATATATAATTAATGTTTTTTTATTTATGTATTATGTTGGCTCTGTTCTGCACTAAATGGAGCAGGAAAGGCAGGTATGCTACAATAGGTCTGAAAAGAACCTATGAGACTGAAATAAAACACCAAATGACCTTGTCAATTGTCCTCTTGCTTGTTCCCAGTGATTGCCTGCTGTGAGAGATTGAGTGATGTAATGACCTATATAATTCTGCAGAGTCACATTCATATGTAATGAGTAATGACCCTACTTGTCATTTGACATATTTTCAATGTAACTTGCAACAAACTTGCAAACTGCAAATTCATTTCAAACCAGCTTGGTCTGTGTGCGACTGGGTGAGAATATGTTTTGAGTACATTGCGACACATTATCAATATTGTAAATGCATTTTCAACACATTTGAGATGTGTACATTTCCAGTAGGAAATTGACTTGAGGTAGTGAACGAACTGTGTCAAGAGTCAGAAAGGCACGCATGCTGGGAGTTGTCTGATATGTAGGCAATTGCCATCCACCCACCCACCCACTGTCTCTGTGGACTTATCATTGTGTACTTATCGTTAAGTGTATTACTGCCATAGTTATTATTTAATCGACGGTGCACATTAGTGAGATTATCAGAGCTTTTCTCAGTGATAGCTGTCAAATGCCACACAGCTGCACTGATGTGGATTAAACCCTGGATTAAAGTGGTCAACTGCATCATAGAGGGGAAGTTGTTGTGTAATGATGTTGAGTACAACATGCTATCTTTCTCTGAAGACCAACTGGTATACACCACCACTATTCACCTGAGAACTGGTGTGAAAAACAAGGGTCAATTTGACCAACAGCTACCCGTCCAAAATAATGTCCATTATATTGATTTATTGGATTGCCTGTTGAGAGATTGGAAGAGTTTTGAGACCCACAATGACCTCCTTATGAAGTCATTCACAGCAAGCCCTACAAACAGGCTATGAAATTATATGACGTCATCCAGTATATTATTTTATTTAACCTTTATTTTAATAGGGAAAACCTATTGAGACCTAGGTCTTGGAGTGAAACCTTTTGTGTCCTCTGTGTCTCTACATGTAGCGTGTTTCCTGATTATTGTGTTCTGGGACTTTGCTCTCAGGGAGGGGACTGCTAGAAGAAGAACAGAAAGAAGGGAACACATTGCTACTTTGGCACAACGTCTAGAAACTACGTGTGCAAGGTCATTATCAGCTTATTGCACCCTGAGAGCAGAGACGCCTAGTTTGTGCATGAGTATAAAGAGTGCTGAAGAGGAAGCACCCATTCAGAGCTTCTGACAGAGATTGTTGTAACCTCTCCGGCCGATATCAATAAAGATCTGTTCATTTAACTTTGACTTGGAGTTCTTAGTGTTAATTTCCACGACAGTCTTTTTTCCAAATGCACCCTGTATGGTATGGTAAGCACAAATAAAACATCACAAATCAGTTACATTTTATAAGTCCCCAATCAATACTTTAAATTGTCCGAATGGCAACAGAACATCAAGATAAAATGTATTTTTAATTTTGTTGCAGCAATACGGGGAATTAAATCTAAAAGCTGATTTACCTAGCTCGGTGGAGACCCTAGGAACCTCAAGAGTTAACCAATCCTGTGAACGGGTTAGACAACTCAGGTGTCTATACTTCAACAGTAAAGCTAGATAAGAATGAAGTTTTAAATAGGGCCTTGTCAAGAAAAGGGGAGTAATGTAGAGATCTATGGGTTTTTAACAAAGTCCAGCCAACCTTTTGATACAGGATGCAGTGATGAGTATCAAAACTGTTGCCTTAAACAAAACGAAGTGCACTATGATCGATGACATCCAAAGGTTTAAGAGTAGTAGCAGATGCACTTTGATAAATAATATCACCATCTCAAGAGCAGAGAAAAAGGTTGACTGAATAATCTGCTTCCTGCTGCTTAGAGAAAGGCACAATCTGCTTCTGTAGAAAAAGCCAACTTGAAATCATCTTAACGAGCTCATATGTATTTTAAACATCAAATCCATATGGGTCCTAATGCCTAAGTATTTGTATGCAGGAACACATTTGATTGAAGAACCATCTAATGAGTGAACATGTAGTTAATCTGAAAGATTCTTATGAGAGTTTAAAAACAACATGTATTTCATTTAGCACGTGTTAAGCACAAGTTTTAAAATCAGCAAGGGATTCCGACATAGCTATGAAATCTGACTGTAGTTTTGACACAGCTAGATCAACAGTCAGAGCAATAGTACATAATAAACTCGGCAAAAAAAAGAAAAGTCCCTTTTTCAGGACATTGTCTTTCAAAAATAATTCGTAAAAATCCAAATAACTTCACAGATCTTCATTGTAAAGGGTTTAAACACTGCTTGTTCAATGAACCATAAACAATTAATGAACATGCACCTGTGGAATGGTCGTTAAGACACTAACAGTTTACAGACGGTAGGCAATTAAGGTCACAGTTATGAAAACTAAGGACACTAAAGAGGCCTTTCTACTGACTCTGAAAAACACCAAAAGAAAGATGCCCAGGGTCCCTGCTCATCTGCATGAATGTGCCTTAGGCATGCTGCAAGGAGGCATGAGGACTGCAGATGTAGCCAGGGCAATAAATTGCGATGTCCTTACTGTGAGACGTCTAAGACAGCGCTACAGGGAGACAGGACGGACAGCTGATCATCCTCGCAGTGGCAGACCACGTGTAACATCACACCTGCACAGGATCGGTACATCCGAACATCACACCTGCAGGACCGGTACAGGATGGCAACAACAACCACCTGAGTTACACCAGGAATGCACAATCCCTCCCTCAGTGCTCAGACTGTCCGCAATAGGCTGAGAGAGGCTGGACTGAGGGCCTGTAGGCCTGTTGTAAGGCAGGTCCTCACCAGACATCACCGGCAACAATGTCGCCTATGGGCACAAATCCACCGTCGCTGGACCAGACAGGACTGGCAAAAAGTGCTCTTCACTGACGAGTCGCGGTTTTGTCTCACCAGGGGTGATGGTTGGATTCGTGTTTATTGTCCAAGGAATGAGCGTTACATCGAGGCCTGTACTCTGGAGCAGGATCAATATGGAGGTGGAGGGTCTGTCATGGTCTGGGGCGGTGTGTCACAGCATCATCGGACTGAGCTTGTTGTCATTGCAGGCAATCTCAACGCTGTGCATTACAGGGAAGACATCCTCCTCCCTCATGTGGTACCCTTCCTGCAGGCTCATCCTGACATGACCCTCCAGCATGACAATGCCACCAGCCATACTGCTCATTTTGTGCGTGATTTCCTGCAAGAGGGGGATGTCAGTGTTCTGCCATGGCCAGCGAAGAGCCCGGATCTCAATCCCATTGAGCACGTCTGGGACCTGTTGGATCGAGGGGGGTGAGGGCTAAGGCCATTCCCCCCAGAAATGTCCGGGAACTTTCAGGTTCCTTGGTGGGAGAGTGAGGTAACATCTCACAGCAAGAACTGGCGAATCTGATGCAGTCCATGAGGAGGAGATGGACTGCAGTACTTAATGCAGCTGGTGGCCACACCAGATACTGACTGTTACTTTTGATTTTGACCCCCACCTTTGTATAGGGACACATTATTCCATTTCTGTTAGTCACATGTCTGTGGAACTTGTTCAGTTTGTCTCAGTTGTTGAATCTTGTTATGTTCATACAAATATTTACACATGTTAAGTTTGCTGAAAATAAACGCAGCTGACAGTGAGAGGACGTTCCTTTTTTTGCTGAGTTTAGCGTCATCCTCATATACAGTATTTGTAAAACGTTTGGACACACCTGCTCATTCAAGGGTTATTCTTTTTTTTCTTTTTTTACTATTTTCTATTGTAGAATAATAGTGAATACATCAAAACTATGAAATAATACATATGGAATCATGTAGTAACCAAAAAAGCTTTAAACAATTCAAAATATATTTTATGCTTTATATTCTTCAAAGTAGCCACCCTTTGCCTTGATGACAGCTTTGCACACTCTTGGCATTCACTCAACCAGCTTCACCTGGAATTATTTTCCAACAGTCTTGAAGGATTTCCCACATATGCTGAGCACTTGTTGGCTGCTTTTCCTTCATTCTGCGTTCCAACTAATCCCAAACCATCTCAATTGGGTCATTGTCCTGTTGAAAAACAAATGATAGTCCCACTAAGCGCAAACCAGATGGGATGGCGTATCGCTGCAGAATACTGTGGTAGCCATGCTGGTTGAGTGTGCCTTGAATTCTAAATAAATCACTGACAGTGTCACCAGCAGAGCACCCCCTCCTCCTCCATGCTTCATGTTTGGAACCGCACATGCAGAGATCATTTGTTCACCTACTCTGCGTCTCACAAAGACATGGCGGTTGGAACCAAAAATCTAAAATTTGGACTCATCAGACCAAAAGACAGATTTCCACCGGTCTAAATGTCCATTGCGTGTGTTTCTTGGCCCAAGCAAGTCTCTTCTTATTATTGGTGTCCTTTAGTAGTGGTTTCTTTGCAGCAATTCGACCATGACGGCTTGATTCACGCAGTCTCTGAACAGTTTATGTTGAGTTGTGCTTGTTACTTGAACTCTGTGAAGCATTTATTTGGGATCCAATTTCTGAGGCTGGTAACTAATTAACTTATCCTCTGCAGCAGAGGTAACTCTGGGTCTTCCTTACCTGTGGCGGTCCTCATGAGAGCCAGTTTCATCATAGCATGTGATGGTTTTTGCGACTGCTCAAAGTTCTTGAAATGTTCCAGATTGACTGACCATCATGTCTTAAAGTATGATGGACTGGGGTATCTCTTTGCTTTTTTGAGCTGTTCTTGTCAAATTATGGACTTGGTCTTTTACCAAATAGGGCTATCTATTGTATACCTCGTCACAACACAACTGATTGGCTCAAACACATTAAAGAAGGAAATAAATTATTTTTAACCTTTAACAACACACACCTGTTAACTGAAATGCATGCCAGTTGACTACCTCATGAAGCTGGTTGAGAGAATTTCAAGTGTGTGCTTAGCTGTCATCAAGGCAAAGGGTGGCTACTTTGAAGTATCTCAAATATATTTTGATTTGTTTAACACTTTGTTTGGTTACTACATGATTCAATTTGTGTTATTTCATAGTTTTGTTGTAGAAAATAATACAAATAAAGAAAACCCTTGAATGAGTAGGTGTGTCCAAACTTTTGACTGTGTTAGCAGTTGATGTTATTCTTCAATAACACAGACCCTAAAGCAAATAAGGGGGAGAAAAATAGGTTCATTCAAAAAGAACAAATCCTAGATGTTATGCTGAGAAGTAGATATTTATTCTTCCCTGTCCTCAGTTTTCTCCACGGAACAAAGTGACAGGATGTAATTTATAACCCCCAACTCTAGCCTGTGGTTGACCAATTAGCATTCCTTGCAGTAAAATTGGGCCAATGGCCAAATAGCAAGCATCCTGTTTCAGGCTGAATGTATAGACGATTCAGTCCAATGAGATCTTGCCACCTGTAGCTATGAGTCCAGGACTGAAACCCCTACACAGATTCTAACCAGACGTTGAACATAAAAACAACTATTTCCATTGATCGTTAATTCCCTATTGACCTCTAGTCCTCTGCGTTGTGTATCATCTTCAAATATTCTTACAACTGGTACTGTAGATTAAGTTTAAAATTCTAAAATCAACCTCTGTGGTACACTTATGTACTTCAAGAAATCCAGACTTAAACCGATCAATCACGATGGCCTGAGTTCTGTCACTAAGATGATCAGGAAACCATGAACAGGTGTCAGAGCTCAGGCCTATCGAGGATATTCAGTAAAATAGCATGATCAAAAGTATCAAAAGCTTTTTGCAGGTCCACAAAGAAAGCAGCACATTTCATTTTAGTGTCTAAAGCATTGACAAGATCATTAACAACTAAAGTGGTTGCTGTAATAGTACTATGCCCACGCCTAACACCTGATTGGTTTACCTTCTAATTTATTTTCTCAGATAAAAAAAGCAAAGTTGTACATTTACCAAGGATTCAATAATCTTAGCTAGACAAGGAAGCCTTGAAATGGGGTGATAATTATTAAGATCACTACCATCCCCGCCCTCACGGAGTGGAAGCGCAAGAGTTGATTTCCATACTTTTGGAATATTTCCCAATAACAATGTTGAATAAAACATGTGGGTTATTGAGCCAACATTGATGGGCAATGCACACTTAAGCAGACCAGGATCCAATTTGTCAGCCCCTGTGGATTTCTCATTGTCTATTGCTAGCAAAGCATCAAGGACTTCTTTTTCTGTAAATAGCCTCTAAGAAAAGCTTTGACTATCATCTCTCTGATCACTCAGCAAGTTTCCCCTATCAGCATCCAGCCCAATATCATTGTGAATAGGCTGAGAAGTTCTTTCAAAGAGATGGGTTGCTGAAATAAATGCATCAATGATGGAACTTTTTTCCGTAATGAGGCCAGTGTCTGAATTAATGTGTTATGGCAGAGAGGAGTAAATAGAACCCTTCAGGGATTTGACAGTTTTCCAGACAGGTTCCCATTACAATCCGAAAGAGTGGTTAGATAAAAATCAGATTCAGCCATTCTGATTTGTCTTAAAAAAATATTCCTCAGTTGCTTAAAAGCTTGCCAGTCTGGGCCTAAACATGTGATCCTATCATTGACCAAAGCGTCGTCTCTTTTATGAATGACTTCTGATAATTCTGGAGTGTACAAGGCATTCGATCTTCCTTTAACCCTTAATGTTTTTAATGGAGCATGATTATCCACAATAGTATTGAATACAAATGCAAAAAGGCTCAAAGCTAATCACATTCAGGGACAGCTGAAATACTATCACTGTTACTAAAATAAAGATAGTGTCAAAAAGCCTGTTCACTGAAGTTAAAGTTCCTCTTTGTGATGACAAGGCTTAGATATTTCTATTCTCACATCTCTAACACAACCAATTGGACAATGGTCACCAATGTCTTGGGCGAACACACCAGTAGAAACATACAGTGCATTCAGGAAAGTATTACTTCATAGCCTTATTCTAAAATAGAAAATATAATATATATGTATATATATATATATATATATTAATCTACACACTATACCCCATAATGACAAAGCAAAAACAGTTTTTTTGAAATTTTGGCAAATGTATTAAAAATAAAAACAGAAATAACTTGTTTATATAAGTATTCAGAATCTTTACTATGAGACTCGAAATTGAGCTCAGGTGCATCCTGTTTTCATTGATTATCCTTGAGATGTTTCTACAACTTGATTAGAGTCCACCTGTGGTAAATTCAATAGATTGGACATGATTTGGAAAGGCACACACCTGTCTATATAAGGTCCCATAGTTGACAGTGCATGTCAAAGCAAAAACCAAGCCATGAGGTCGAAGGAATTGTCCGTAGCTCAGAGACAGGATAGTGTCGAGGCACAGATCTGGGGAAGGTGCCCAAAAATGTCTGCAGCATTGAAGGTCCCAAGAACACAGTGGCCTCCATAATTTTTAAATGGAAGAAGTTTGGAACATCCAAGACTCTTCCTAGAGCTGACCGCCCTGCCAAACTGAGCAATTGTGGAAGAATGGCCTTGGACAGGGAGGTGACCAAGAACCCAATTGACACTCTGAAAGAGCTCCAGAGTTCCTCTGTGGAGATGAGAGAACCTTCCAGAAGGACAACCATCTCTGTAGCACTCCACCAATCAGGCCTTTATCGTAGAGTGACCAGACGGAAGCCACTCCTCAGTAAAAGGCATATGACAGCCCACTTGGAGTTTGCCAAAAAGCACCTAAAGGACTTTCAGACAATGAGAAACAAGATTTTCTGGTCTGATGAAACCAAGATTGGCCTGAATTCCAAGCGTCACGTCTGGAAGAAACCTGGCATCATCCCTACTGTGAAACATGGTGGTGGCAGCATCATGCTGTGGGGATGTTTTTCAGAGGCAGGGACAGGTAGACTAGTCAGGTTCGAGATGATCCTCAAAGATGAATGGAGCAAAAATATAGAGAGATCCTTGATGAAAACCTGCTCCAGAGCGCCTTCCAACAGGACAATTACCCTAAGCACACAGCCAAGACAATGCAGAAGTGGCTTCAGGACAAGTCTCTGAATGTCCGTGAGTGGTCCAGCCAGAGCCCGGACTTGAACCCGATCAAATATCTTTTGAGAGACCTGAAAATAACTGTGCAGCGATGCTCCCCATCCAGCCTGACAGAGTTTGAGAGGAACTGTAGAGAATAATGGGAGTAACTCTCCAAATACAGGTGTGCCAAGCTTGTGGTGTCATACCCAAGAAGACTCAATGCTGTAATTGCTGCCAAAGGTGCTTCAACAAAGTACTGAATACTTATATAAATGTGATATTTCATTTTTTGTTTGTACTTTGTCATTATGGGGTACTGTGTGTGGATTGATGAGGGAAAAAAAACTATTTAATCCATTTTAGAGTAAGGCTGTTACGTAACAAAATTTGAAAAAGTGAAGGGAAATGAATACTTCCAAATGCTTCTGTATGGATTCGGTCTTATGAAGCAACATTTGAAATGGTGATGTTCACATTGAATAAAAGTAGACTCAGAGCTAGAAAATGATATAGCATACACTGCAGTTGAGCAACAATGGGAAAGTAATTCTGCTTTGAAAGTTGATAAACTTGTGATACACCTACTGGTGAGCTCTTCTTTGTCTACACCATTTCAGCATTGTTCACACCCTGTTAAGCCTTAGCCCCACCAATCTCTTTAAGGATTCACGTGAGTCCATTTGCTAAACGGAGTGAATAGTGTAGTAAACAACCTAAGATTTCAAGACTGAAAGTGCTAAAAGTAGTAGCCTACAATAAGGAAAAACTACAGGTAAAAATACACTTTATCTAGTCCTTGGCCTATATCCTAATCTGACTTTGGTGCAAGTCATGTTCTTCACATTACCGTCTCTGGTAAACACACATTATATCAAATAAAAGTTTATTTGTCACATGCACAGGATACAGAAGGTGTGAACAGTACAGTGACATGTTTACTTGTATAGTAGCAATATCAAAAACAGAAAGTGTCCAGATAAAAATGTTTAATAAATATTATTTAATTATTAGATAACGCTTACCAGACACACTTGTCTAAATTGATGGGTCATGTGAAAGAAATGCTATAACCACCCACCAGCCACATATAGCTAAGTGGATGGGTCACTATTGTCTAGACATGTGCACATTTTCATGAAATACAATAAATAGATGGCTGTAGACACACCTGGCTAACTTGATGGGTCATGTAATCTGGCAAAGTGGAGTCTTTTATTTCGACATGTAGCTACTGTAGCTAGTTAGCTAAACAATGAACCAGCATAATCCCAACTCATACTTCTACAAATACAAGCATTGTCATAGCTGTAGTATGAATCTGCAGGTAGCTAAAGATAACCAACTATGTTCAATGTTAGCTAGATAACATTATGCTATAACTAGCGATGCAAATGGTTTCTGATAATATTACTACTATATAGATCCTACATGTAACGTTAGCTAGCAAGCCAGCAAGCTAATGTTCGCTAGCTACCTAACAATACGCTTAAACTTGCAATTAAAAATACTTTCTGACAAAATTAGAGACTTAGAATATCTGAAAATGCAGCTAGACTCTTACATGTGTACACGGATGAACGCTTCATGGCAGACTGGAACCATTTAACTTGTTTGGCCAGCATTGTGTCAAGTCACTCCGGTTCACACTGACCATGGCGTGTGCCAAAAGTAGCCCATCACAGCTTTTTCCAACTGATCTATTGGTAGCACCTGCAAAAGTTTTGTAGTTCTTGATGACTAATGTTATATCTTTCAAAAATGCTGCTGTAGAAAGGAATATCAACACCCACTGAACAGCTCACGTTATAGACAGAAGCATGCTACATGGCAGACCAATCCAAACCCATCTCCAGGCATGTCCAACCAACCCATTATCTCAGCCAATCATGGCTAGGGGCAAGGTTCCTGCCTTTGTCTGTGGCTAAACCAACTAGGCTCGTAATTTAACCATTTTATTTGTATTTACAGATGGAATACAAGTTTGTTTTTAAGGAACAGGAAAGTTCACATGTTCCAGAAGACATTTCTGCCAAAAAATAATTGAAATAAAAAGGAATTAAAATGCCTCATCTGTGAAGTAGTGACGTACGCCTAGTTCCTTGAAATGGGTCACATATTTCTCTGCTGAATTCGTTAAAATAACATCAATAAGAGCTGACTTTGAAAGATCTTTAGGGTTGGGCCGTGTAGGCTTAGTTACCAGCTGGGTTAGGTTTAGATCATTACACGTCTGAAGCCTGGATTTCCCAATCATAATTTAGGTCACCCAGGATAATAACTTCTGATTTAGTAAAAGATGACAACATACTAGTGAATTCCTTGAGTACACAAAAGTTAGCCAAGGGAGGACGGTAGGCCCCTATAAGAGTTATGGATACATTTTTCCCCAGACAAAGGCTTCCATTTTTTTTAGCTAACATTTTTGGGAAAGTGAAATGGAGTTCAGTAAAGACACTTTTTTTGTTTTATAAGAATGGCCACTCTACCACCTCTACTCTCAATATTAATATCAGAGTCTAGAATGTCCCCAGATTAGTCTCCATAGCCCAGATCTTGATGTAATCCAGTTTAAGATGTAATCTTTACGATTTCATATGGAGTCTCCAACTCAAACGAACTACGTTCAATATGCGGTTGCAGGCCCTGTCTGATGGTTGATATTGATATAGTTGGTTTGACTATAGGATTGAATAGAACTGCACCATTTGATCTATCCCTATTAGTAACAGAGGAAGGATAAATTGGAATTACTTTTCCAAGGTTAGCACCATAGCTAATGTCAATATGCAGAACTCTCAGAGTAAACAATGATGTTATAAACTGACTTACATGGTCTTTGGTTGCTATCGTGATGTGGAATGCGAGTGGAGGAAGCCAGCCGTGCCCAACCAGGTGCAGTCAATGGAGGACCGGTACCCGGCCGAAGACTACAACCCTCTTTCCCGGGAGCCCACAGAGGAGGATCTTCAGTGGTTAAGGAACCGACATGACATGTCTCCTTGAACCTGAGCCAGAACAACCGCTACCCTCCCTGTCAGTACCGGACAATGTTAAAAAACAAGGGCACCTGGGGCATGCAGGCCTCATGGCTGGCATGGCGCTGTCGGTGGAGCAGCAGGAGGCTATATGCCAGACAACAGTTGGGCAGCGCACCAACCGCAACTGGCAAACCATGAGGAGAGGGAAGTTGACGGCCAGCAATTATGGAGCAGTGGTTAGGGCCAAGTGCATTACTCTATCACTGCTAAAAAGGGTCCTCAGATCACAGTTGTTGGATGGTGTGTTGTTTGTAAAGTGGGGAACAGATAACGAATAGGAGGGCATTGAGGCAGTGAAGTCAAAGGATTTCTATGTCAAGGAGGGAGGGTCTTACAGCTTCCGTGAAGACCATCCTTACTGGCACCAGGTCCAAGGTCAGCTCCATATCACTGGAAGGGACACCTGCTTCTTTGTTGTGTGGACCATCAAAGCCTCCATCAGCATCCCCATCCAGCGTGACGACCTCTGACAGACTCATATTGCTCCTCCTATCAGTACATGTTTTCAGGGAAGCCAATAGTCCAAAAATATTCCACATAATTCATACACACACACTAGGCTCCCAGAATAGGTTATATTATAGTACATACAAGTTTTTCTCAAAGCAGCCAACTAAAGTAATGTAGTTAACTTTATCATGAGCAGAGTGGGAATGTATACCTGTGATGTTCAAATTATTTCTTACCCCCTGTGTCTTACTTGCTGAAGGACCCAGTCAACCCTGCCTGTACCTTATATTGTTGAAAATCAAGTGAACAAGGAATAAAGATAATACACAAACAATAGGCTCCTATAATAGGTTATATTACATTCAAGTTTTGCTCAAAGCAACCAACTAAAGTCATGTAGTTAATTTAAGTTAAATTACAAAGGCTGGTCTGAGTCCATCTCCTCATTTTCATTCAGTAATACAACACAATTCACATTGCATTTTATCATGGGCACAGTGGGAATTTATATCTGTGATGTTTAAATGATGTCTTACCCCCAGAATGAGAGAGTGAGAGAGTACATAACTTCCAACAGATGTATGGAAGGATGCACTCCTGTTGGACTGGAAAACAAAGAGACATTTGCTCAGTGGTGTATCACCTATTTTATCTGGACAGAAAACACATTGTTTATCATAACACAAACCCACCTTGGACATTGTGACATTTGGTCCCTCAACACCCAATCTTAAGTCATGAGAAACATACACGAACATACTGTGCAGATATACAGTATCTACAAATTAATTGTTTTATAACATTTGATGAGTTACTGACCTGTCCATCCACAGGCTCGATCTGCTGTAGTCTCTACAACTGGACGCTTGCACTTGGATCACACTGGCACAAGATGTCCATGCACAGGATGGTCTGAGGGATGCACTGCTGTTGGACTGGAAAACAACAGACACTTGGTCAGTCTTAGGTCCTTTTTAATGCTGTATCACCATCTTTATCTGGACAGAAAATGCATTGTATATCATAACACAAACCCACCTTGGACAATGTGACAAGTGGTCCCTCGACACCCAATCCTCATGCCTCATTGTTTGTTCTTGTTTCCCAATCAACAGTCTGAGTCTTCCTCTTCCGCCATGTTGGATGAGCTACCTTTTCTGGTAAATACAGGGCCATTTCTCTTTCCCAACGGAAAATGGCAGCTGCAGACCCGAGTGTTGTCACTGGGTTTCCGTTCTGCCCATGTGAAAGACAAAAAAGTAACTTTTACTAGCTAGCTAGATTACTAAAATGGTAACATCTTTATTTCAAGACCATAACCCACAGACTTGACTATAGTAACGGTAAAATAGACTGTGCTTTGGTCTATCTGCACATCTAAAATCCTTCTATGTGGATGGGAGATCTCTGCTGGGATGGAGGAATTATCTGGAATGCTCAACTAGATGATCAGGACAGTCTAGGGTACTATTTGCCCGAAGAGGGGAAGTATTGTGATGACATATAGGACTGTACTTGTGATTTTACTTCTCAAGTGAAAATTTAAAACCCTCAGCCGTGAGGTCATTGAGGAGGACCAACAGCGGTAGGGGGGTTGTCTGAAAAAGACTGACATGCAGGGATGGAACATAAGGATTCTGGGCACTGGCCAGCAGACCACGATTTCTACTAGCCCAGGTAACATTCAGGTCTTAAATCTGTGGCATGCGATGTTTGTAAAGGCAAAGTTTCACTGCTGTGTCAGACTAGTTTGGCACATTTTCTACTATCCATTTCACTGCTGTGCCAAGTCTACTAGCACAGTGTGAAAAGTACTAGCCTCGGGCTAGCTTAATTATTTTAAATTTAACCTTTATTTAACTAGGCAAGTCAGTTAAGAACGAATTCTTATTTACAATGATGGCCTACCCCGGCGACGCTGGGCCAATTATGCACCACCCTATGGGACTCCCAAACACGGCCGGATGTGATACAGCCTGGAATCAAACCAGGGACTGTAGTGATGCCTCTTGCACTGAGATGCAGTGCCTTAGACCGCTGCGCCACTCGGGCTGATTTCACAGGTCATTTGATTAGTCATGTACAACAGATGCACTTGTGGAACACAATTGTTTCTGTGTTTTTGTATGGGGAAAACATTGAGCCCAAAAGTCCTTTGCGAGCTAGCTAGCCAAGTTTAGCTAATGTAGCTAACTAGGCAACCAAGGTGCCTAACTAGCTAGCTCACCAGGCAATATTTAGCTATCTAGTTAACATTAGCTCACTGTTTGTTTAGTCAGACTTTTCTAAGTGGTGACATGCTAGCTAACCAACTAACCTTGCCATGGAGCCGGCCTAGTGTTAGCTAGCAAGTCTGCCTCCATGAACTGTGAGTTAACATTAACTAGCTAGCTAAATATCCCTTCCCTGGTGGACTAACATTAGCTAGCATGTCACCACGTGAAAAAGTATGGCTACACAAACCGCGAGGTAATGTTAACTAGCTGGCTAAATCACTAAAGACTTGTCAATACAAATGTCACAATAGTCATGCTAGCCTATGCTGGTTTTCATTTTACTTGTAAAGAAGGTAACGTGCGTTGTACACGTAACTACAGTCGGTTGTTATCCAGTTCATTTTCATAAGCACCTGGCTAACCACAGATCTTTGACCTAACCAAAATAGCTTGTTAGCAGCTAGCAAACAGGGCTTACCTTATCACACGGCTCCAGCTATGCCTCTCAATTACAGAGATCAGAAAACAATAAAATGCTTATTGGAGTAGTGGTTACAATCCGGTACATAGCACAGAACCGTCCTTGCTTCTGATCGACAGAGAGACCTAAGGTTATCTAGTTCGCTACAAAGGCCAGAGGGTAATTCAAAAAATTAGAGTAATTTCAAAATACTAAGGTAGCTAGCTAGGTAATTTGAAAAATGCTAAAACAAGAATACACACAAGAAATACACAATATAAATAATTTACACGAGAAACTAAAAAGGCTATAATATCTACTTGCTATGTTACTTGCTACTTGTCGATGAGAGTTTGCATGGAGAAATGTGCCTTGAGGGATGACGTCAAAGCTTGCAACAGGATGTGTAATCCTGCTAATTAGCACAGTTTTGGGGAGTAATTACAGGCAAATATATTGATAAAATTACCCTGTCCGAGAGAGATTTGCGCAGTTATCAAAACATCACGCCAGGGTAAACCTACACCAAACCCAGACCTTATATGATGTAGTTCTAAAATCCCCTACGAAAAATGTAATGGTGAAAAAACTATTAGAACCATTTCCGGTTTTTACTGCTTGGTTTTATGGGCTTTTGACTAATACTTTGGTACTCAATATAATGACATCATTCTGTATATAAGCGAGCACTGCATGATGACCTCAGCCTCAGCTTTCCAACACTGAGCAGACAGCCTTGTCCTCTCAAGCGTCATAATCCCCTGCATCTGTCAAAACTAATGCGTCACTTTCTGTGTCAGGCATGTAATGTCGCTGCCGTAGCGTACAATGCTACCACCACCACCGCTGGGCTGAGCCTGAATCGAGGGCCCAGGAATGAAGAGAGGGAGGAAATTAACAGCGGCTCTTATCTGATGCCCTGGAGTGGAGAACCCTTCCACCGTGTTTGTCCCATTTTACATATTTGACAAGGGCTTCAGCTGCACAGAAGATGAGTAGAGGGTGAAGGGAAAAGTGGACGAGGAGGAGAAATTCAGAGGAAATTGCAGGTGTGTCCATGTGGCAAAAAAATTCCGCCCCACTACCCTTTCCACCCCCTCAACCCTTCTAGCTGTGAGAACTCTCAGAACCCATTTAGCAGATGAAGAGTTTCCCATCTGCCGCTACAGTTCCCTGCCACTCTCTACACCAATCACTGCTCATTCTCCACTCTGTCTCTGAGCCCTCTCTCTTCCTAAACATCATTTCATTCTAATTGATTCTTTAGTGTAGACTGTCAAGTCCTAGAGAAGTGGCTGGCTGATTGGCACTTCTCTCAGAAATGCAGGTGTAGGTCTATCAGAGGAGCTTGCTCAATCCCTGCTACTTCATGCGATTTAGGGCTAAATCCAATCAGATCAAGCATTAATGGGCGATAGCCGACACTTGCATAGCTGATGTTTTGCCGGTGTCAGTATCACGGCTCAGGAAAAGACCCAGATGCAGGCATTTGGAAGAAACAAAAGTTTATTACAAAAACCAGTGGCAGGCAAACAACAGATCAAGGGCAGGCAGAGGTCAGTAATCCAGAGCAGAGTCCAAAAGGTACAGAACAGCAGTCAGGGTCAGGGCAGGCAGAGGTCAGTAATCCAGGGCAGTGTCACAAGGTATAGAACGTCAGCAGGCAGGCAGAATGGTCAAAACCGGGAAAACTAGAAAACAGGAACTAGAGAAGAAAGAAAAAATATATAGGCATATGGGAAAATCGCTGGTATGCTTGATGAGACAAAAAAAAGTGCAAACAGAGAACACAGGTATAAATGCACTGGGGATAATGGGGAAGATGGGCGACACCTGGAGGGGGTGGAGAGAAGCACAAAGACAGATGAAACAGATCAAGGTGTGACAGTCAGAGGTGTAACTGTGTTGGAGCTGTCAAATCGGTCAGCAGCTGCTCTTAATCATTGTCACGAAGCCCCACCCCTCCTTCCTGAGTTAGAAGTTCAGAAAGACAAAGTGTAGGCTATATAGAAATAATGACGCTCAAATTGAAAATCATTCAACAAAATAATGAGGATTTCTATCAGCCTAATCGAGGTATAGATTACATCTCACATTCCAGTGTTCGAACTTGTAAACAAGGCTGCATGGGATTTCTCTTAATGCAACTTTGTGCAGCCAATGGCAATGTCCGCTTTAGGTATAATGCCAGATGCCACTTGTGGATTTGACAGCTCTAATGCAGTTCTGCCAAAACAGACGCTATGTGGATGTCAGCTGAAGCGGACCTGATTGAATAGATCCCCTAGTTTATCTCTGATCTATCTAGTTAAGTAAAAAGTAAAAAATACCTGGTCTACGCTCAGAATGGTTGATACTGTTATTGAGGGTGTACCATCATTTAATTGTTAACATCCTAGAAATGGGGAAAGATGAACTAAGCAATACCCCTATATTTGTATGCGTTTCCTTTAGAAGATCTACACCCAAAGGCTCGGTCTGTCCGTCCATCCGTCCTTGTGTGTCTCCAGAGCTCTCCTAGTCTGTCTAGTCAGTCTCACCTCTGGATAATGTGCAAGCCCTCTGCAATGTTTTACTTTCTCCAGTCCTTCCCCTCTAACCCTCTAATCCTTTTCTCAAGGTTGATTTTCTGTCCGTGGAATGTTGCACATCTCAAAAAACGTCCAAGCCAGGAGTATAAATCGAAATGGCTAATAAGAAACCTGACCAGAGAAAATTGCCCTGAAATACAAATCACTATTACAGGGTTGTTTGGCCATTTTGCTCCTTCAATAGATGGATGTGAGATTGGGCAGCCATTCCAAATATAATGGTTAGGATCAGAGCCTTGTGTCAGTCTTTCAATATAAGGCTCTGGTTGGGGTTATCTGCCCATTGTCTGGCTCTGGGAGCACCTATGAATTCCCTGTGTCATGTCATGATGCTCTTTGTATGCCTCTGATAATTGGTGTAAAGTGCTTAAACCTCTTACATCTAGACATTCCGCTAGCGGAACACCTCACCAATATCCAATGGTATAGCGTGGCGCGAATTACAAATACCTCAAAAATGCTAAAACTTCAATTTCTCAAACATATGACTATTTTACACCATTTTAAAGACAAGACTCTCCTTTATCTAACCACATTGTCCGATTTCAAAAAGGATTTACAACGAAAGCAAAACATTAGATTATGTCAGGAGAGTACCCAGCCAGAAATAATCACACACCCATTTTTCAAGCTAGCATATAAGTCACAAAAACCAAAACCAC
Source organism: Salmo trutta (assembly GCF_901001165.1). Classification (NCBI taxonomy): domain Eukaryota; kingdom Metazoa; phylum Chordata; class Actinopteri; order Salmoniformes; family Salmonidae; genus Salmo; species Salmo trutta. Next base: position 15,568,842 of record NC_042963.1, on the reverse strand, counting down.
AGCGCTAACCTTTGATGATCTTCATCAGATGACACTCCTAGGACATTATGTTATACAATACATGCATGTTTTGTTCAATCAAGTTCATATTTATATCAAAAAACAGCTTTTTACATTAGCATGTGATGTTCAGAACCAGCATACCCACCGAAAACTTCCGGTGAATTTACTAAATTACTCACGATAAACGTTCACAAAAAACATAATTATTTTAAGAATTATAGATACAGAACTCCTTTATGCAATCGCGGTGTCAGATTTTAAAATAGCTTTTCGGTGAAGGCACATTTTGCAATATTCTGAGTAGATAGCCCGGCCATCACGGCTAGCTATTTTGATACCCACCAATTTTTGCACTTACCAAACTCAGATTTACTATAAGAAAAATTGGATTACCTTTGCTGTTCTTCGTCAGAATGCACTCCCAGGACATCTACTTCAACACCCAATGTTGTTTTGGTTCCAAATAATCCATAGTTATATCCAAATAGCTCAGTTTTGTTTGTGCGTTCAATCACTATCCTGAAGGGTGATGCGCCGGCGCGTTTCGTGACAAAAAAATTAAAAATATTCCATTACCGTACTTCGAAGCATGTCAAACGCTGTTTAAAATCAATTTTTATGCGATTTTTCTCGTAAAATAGCGATAATATTCCAACCGGGAGACGTTGTATCCGTTCAAACACTGAAATAAGAAAATGGAGTCTTCACATGCACGCGCGCACCAGTGTCATTGTTCTCAGAAGGACCACTCTCCAAAACCCCTACTGTTTTTCGCCCAGGGACTGCAGAGTTATCATTCCACGTTCTGTCGCCTTCTGAGAGCCAATGGGAGCCTTAGAAAATGTCATGTTACAGCAGACATCCTGTATTTTCGATAAAGAGGCTACAGAAGGCCAAGAAATGGTCAGACAGGGCACTTCCCATATAGAATCTTCTCAGGTTTTGGCCTGCCTTATGAGTTCTGTTATACTCACAGACACCATTCAAACAGTTTTAGAAACTTTAGGGTATTTTCTATCCAAATCTACTAATTATATGCATATTCTAGTTTCTGGGCAGGAGTAATAATCAGATTAAATCGGGTACATTTTTGGGAGGTGCTGCACTCAGGGCGACCGGAGGAGGGGCCATTCCCTGCACCATCTGTGGCCGCAGAGGGCACACTGCTGGTCGGTGCTGGGGGTGTTCCTCAGGGAGTCGAGGCAGCAGGCAAGGCACTATCGTGTCACCCCAGGTGAGTCGGCACCAGGCTCACCCAGAGCCCCCTGCTGCTCACATGTATGTGTTTATTTCATTTCCTGAGTTTTCCCCGCATTCCCAGCATAAGGCCCTTGTAGATTCAGACGCAGCTGGGAATTTTATTGGCTGTTCATTTGCCCATAGTTTAGGGATCCCCCTTGTTCATGTGGATATGCCCTTCCCTGTGCACACCCTAGATAGTCGACCATTAGGCTCAGGGCTGATTAGGGAGGCCACCGCTCCACTAGACATTGTTACGCAGGAGGGTCATAAGGAGAGAATCAGTCTCTTCCTTATTGATTCTGCGTTTCTCGTGGTGCTGGGCCTACCCTGGTTGGCCTGTCATGACATACGTATTTCGTGGCAACAGAGGGCTCTCAAGGGCTTGTCACAAGAGTGCTCAGGGAGGTGTGTGGTGGTTTCCATCGGTGCGACTACGGTGGAAAGGCCAGACCAGGTCTCCACCGTGCGCATCCCCTTAGTATATGCTGATTTGGCTCTCGCCTTCTGTAAGAAGAAGGCGACTAAATTACCACCTCATCGACGGGGGTATTGTGCGATAAATCTCCTGGTAGACGCAGCACTTCCCAGGAGTCACGTGTATCCTCTGTCACAGGAGGAGATGGTGGCTATGGAAACATATGTCTCCGAATCCCTGGGGCAGTGATACATTTGGCCCTCCACTTCACCTGCCTCCTCGAGTTTCTTTTTTGTGAAGAAGAAGGATGGGGGTCTGTGCCCGTGTATTGACTATTGAGGTATAAATCAGATCACTGTGAGGTGCAGCTACCCGCTGCCTCTCATCGCCAGTGCGATCGAGTCAATGCACGGGGCGCGCTTCTTCACATCTCAGGAGCGCTTACAACCTGGTGCGTATCCGGGAGGGGGACGAGTGAAAGACAGCATTTAGTACCACCTCTGGGCACTATGAGTACCTCGTCATGCCGTACGGGTTGATGAATGCTCCATCCGTCTTCCAGGCCTTTGTTGACAAGATTTTCCGTGACCTGCACGGGCAGGGTGTAGTGGTGTATATCGTCGACATTCTGATATACTCTGGTACACGCGCCGAGCATGTGTCCCTGGTGCGCAGGGTGCTTGGTCGACTGTTGGAGCATGACCTGTACGTCAAGGCTGAGAAATGTCTGTTCTTCCAACAGTCCGTCTCCTTCCTAGGATACCGCATTTCCACATCAGGGGTGGAGATTGAGAGTGACGACATTTCAGCTGTGAGTAATTGGCCGACTCCCACCACGGTAAAGGAAGTGCAGCAGTTTCTAGGGTTTGCCAACTACAACCGGAGGTTTATCCGTGGTTTTGGTCAGGTAGCAGCTCCCATTACCTCACTTCTGAAGGGGGGACCGGTGGGGCTGCAGTGATCGGCTGAGGCGGACATGGTTTATGGTCACCTGAAGGCTCTGTTTACCTCGGCTCCAGTGCTGGCTCATCCGGATCCCTCTTTGGCGTTCATAGTGGAGGTGGACGCGTCCGAGGCTGGGATAGGAACCGTGCTCTCTCAGCGCTCGGGTACGCCACCAAAGCTCCGCCCCTGTAATTTATTTTCAAAGAAGCTCAGCCCGGCGGCGCGAAACTATGATGTGGGGGACCGGGAGCTGTTGGCTGTTGTCAAGGCCATGAAGGCGTGGAGACATTGGCTTGAGGGGGATAAACATCCTTTTCTCATCTGGACTCACCACCGCAATCTGAAGTACATCCGGGCGGCGAGGAGACTGAATCCTCGCCAGGCAAGGTGGGCCATGTTCTTTACCCGTTTTGTTTTCACTCTGTCCTACAGACCAGGTTCCCAGAATACTAATGCAGATGCACTGTCCCGGATGTATGACACAGAGGAGCGGTCCATGGATCACACTCCCATACTTCCGGCCTTTTGCCTGGTGGCACCGGTGGTGTGGGAGTTGGACGTGGACATAGAGCGGGCGTTACGCACAGAGACCACTCCCCCCAGTGTCCTGCTGGGCGCCTGTGCGTTCCGTCTGCTGTCCGCGACTGTTTGATCTATTGGGCCCACACGTCACCCTCCTCTGGTCCCCTGGCATCGGTCGGACGGTGCGTTGCCTTAGTGGGAAGTACTGGTGGTCCACCTTGGCCAAGGATGTGAGGGTTTATGTTTCCTCCTGCTTGGTATGCTCCCAGTGCAAGGCTCCCAGGTACCTGCCCAGAGGGAAGTTACAACCCCTACCCGTTCCTCAACGGCCGTGGTCGCACCTGTCGGTGGACTTCCTGACAGATCTTCCTCCATCACAGGGCAACACCACAATCTTGGTCGTTGTGGATCGGTTTTCTAAGTCCTGCCGTCTCCTCCCTTTGCCCGGTCTCCCTACGGCCCTACAGACTGCGGAGGCCATGTTCGCTCACGTCTTCCGGCACTACGGTGTGTCTGAGGATATAGTCTCTGATCGGGGTCCCCAGTTCATGTCCAGGGTCTGGAGAGCATTCATGGAACGTCTGGGGGTCTCGGTCAGCCTCACCTCAGGTTTTCACCCCGAGAGTAACGGGCAGGTGGAGAGAGTAAATCAGGATGTGGGTAGGTTGCAGCGGTCATATTGCCAGGACCGGCCAGGGGAGTGGGCAGCATTCATCCCCTGGGCAGAGATGGCCCAAAACTCACTCCGTCACTTTCCTTTCTAGTGCGTACTGGGGTATCAGCCGGTTCTGGCACCGTGGCATCAGAGCCAGATCGAAGCTCCTGAGGTGGACGAATGGTTTAAGCGCTTGGAGGAGACCTGGGACGCCGCCCATGTGCACCTGCAACGGGCCGGGAGGCTGCAGAAGGCGAGCGCGGACCGCCACCGCAGTGAGGCCCCAGTGTTCGCACCGGGGGATCGGGTCTGGCTCTCGACCCGAAACCTGCCCCTCCGCCTGCCCTGCCGGAAGCTGGGACCGCAGTTTGTGGGGCCATTCAAAGTCCTGAGGAGACTGAACGAGGCATGCTACAGGTTACAGCCTCCCCCAGATTACCGTATTAATCCCTCGTTCCATGTGTCTCTCCTTAGGCCGGTGGTGGCTGGTCCACTCCAGGAGTGTGAGGTGCGGGAGGTCCCTCCGCCCCCTCTGGACATCGAGGGGCCCCCGTCATATGCTGTTCGAGCCATTGTGGACTCGAGGCGAGGGGCCTTCAGTACCTCATGGAGTGGGAGGGGTACGGTCCGGAGGAGAGATGCTGGGTGCTGGTGGAGGACGTCTTGGAACCTTCATTCCTGCGGGAGTTCCACCGCCTCCATCCGGATCGCCCTACGTCTCGTCCTCCGGGTCATCCCCGAGGTCGTTGTCGGCGCGCAGACCAAGGGGGGGGGGGGGGTTTGTATTGCATTTATTATATGTTGAGTAAAATAAGTTTTATTTACTCATATCTGCTGTCCTGCACCTGACTCTTATACACCAGCTACACACAGACTTCCTTACATGGTAGTGTATATTTATTCTATGTGACATCGACCATATGCTCACATCTATTGAAACAGGGTACACTGTATCTTATCCAACCAATTTAAACTGATTGGATATCAGTCTCATTCAATTTTCACTAATGTTAAACTTACCAGACTTACCTTTTCAGGTGGATCTTTTAAATAATATCCAAATTGAGTGGTTTTCTACAAATGAGACAATTTAAAGTTTTCCACATTAACCTAGATCAACAAGGCTGTCAGGTTAATTAAAGTTGAATTCCCAAATAGCCTATACAGGTTTCATTTATCATTGACATTGATTTATCAGTAAAATCTGCTTTTACAAAGCTCATTCTGTAGAAACCCCCAGTACTGACGGAAGTCCCGCCTTTGTGGAAATCCCATGTGGCTTCGGCCTTAGGGATGTCACCCTGGTGGTGAATGTACCCTTACATTTGACCTACTAGTTACACTTATGATAATTCAGCCAATGTTAATTGATTGGATATCATGTCTCATTCAATAGAATAAGTTAAATTGCCGAACATACCTTTTCAGGTTCTTCCAATTAAATGAGACATTCAACTTTTCCATATTAACCTAGATGAAGAAACACTCTCAGGTTAATTAAAGTTTAATTCCCAAATAGCCTATACAGGTATGATTAATAATTTTCATTGATTAATCAAGTAAATTTGCTTTTGCAAATGTATTCACGTCCAACTCCCACATTGTTGATACAGTATTGATGGTTCATTAACAACTATAAATATGTTAAAATAGTTTTTGCAGCTTCCAACGAATACAAACCCAAACTTAAACATTTTTCCTCTCAAATGTTCCAATAGTGTGCAAGCTATCAGAGGGAGTGGTCCCCACTCCCCCGCTAATTAGTGAACCCTCACCCATAAAAGGATTGATCTCTGACCTCAGCAGCGGTACCAACCGTAACTATGCCATTAGCGGAAAACAGTAGAAATCACGACAAACGCTCTCAAAAATCAACCTACGGGCGCAGGCCTTGTAAAGGTTCTCTCCAGTTTAGCCCTGATGTCTTGCCATCCAAGATTGGCATCGGTCCAATACTGCAGTGCAAAGCTGAAGCACGAGCAGGAAACAGTAGACATAAAGGGACAGGTGGAGAGAACCGGGAAACCAATGACAAAAGCAGAAAAGGGAAAAATTCTGCTAGCCTAGAACTGTGTTTGAAAACTGAACAATTTAATGTAATTGCAAAAACTTATGATGAAGAACGAGCACAAATTCTTCAACAAAATCGTCTTCTACAGGAACAACTCGATTTAGCCAAAACTAAATACAACTATGTCTACGCCAAACTAGATAAATCTAACGATTTATCTACAAACAGGAGCGTGCAACTTGATAACATGCATGCAGTTTGGTTGAACGTCACTCAAAGTAACAATGTTCTACTCCAAATGCTGCAGACCAAAGACGATCAGTTAATGAACACAATGACTAAGTTGAATGACAAATCAGCAGAACTCATTGAATTCACTAACCTAATGAATGATGAGAGTACTCAGGTGATGAAGATGGAAATATTAATGCCTAAGCAACTGGAGGAAATCTCATCACCGAATCTCTTGCTCTGTACAAAAGACCTCTATCTGCAAACCATGGCAGATAAGTATGAGACCGAAAGGAGCAAGTGCGACACTCACGTGTCCAAAATCAGTACTCTAAGCACTCAAGTGAACTCTGCAATGCATCAGAATACCACCCTTAGGTACAATCTGGTGGAATTCCAGAATGGTCACGCGCTACAGCATGACTACCTAACCAAGCAACCAGAGCAACCGGAGCCCAGTACTCAAAGGAGGGAAGACGATAGAAGGTTTCAGACTTTGCTTCCCTCATGTGTCCCTCAGTCTTCTCCTCTTGATCATTCGGCACTGAGTAATATAGCGCCTTGAGAAAAGGATAAAATATCATTCACAAGGACTAGACAAGGAATTGCCGGACTCCAGGTCCGCAGGAATTAACACCCTTAGCAAGGAAGTTAATCTAATTTCTCCCGCTCTCACTCGAGACCCTATTCACGGCCCGCTCAATCAAGAAACAAGCCCACAGGCTTTGTCTATAGACTCTGATACAAAGGATGCAATGATGATCCACAACCAGGACATGACGTGGTAGTTATTGTTGGTTTGCAACTTGCAGAATCATTCCAAGTTTAATCCACCAGAGGGGGACTGTCATAACTCTCCTGTGACGATCTGAAGGATCAGGTTACACTGGGTCCGCTCTACAGCGTGCTCTCTCTCGTAGAGGGGGAGAGTGGGAAGTCGGCTGTTTTATTCCGATCTTAAAATACGCTGCCTCTATGCTCTGTAGTGTTCGAGATTGGAATATAAACTGTGGAACACAGTGACACTTGAACAATCAAAAGTTTGAATAATTAAACAGTATTTTTATTTTTGAAAATGTGGTAATGGTCTGTGGGTATTTAAAGAACAATCATGACGAGTGTGTTTCATTTGGTGATCTCATGAAGGACAGGAAACACTCATTACTGTGTCTTTGTTTGTGTACACTTTTCAATTATCAGATTTACATTTAGATGTTGGATAAAATGAATGAGTAAATATGAAACTATTTGTGAAAAGATGTAATGTGATGTTGGCCTTCTAAACGAGATACGTGTTAAGATGTAAAGTTTTAACTAGTCAGTGGTCGCGCCCCTGTGAGGCCAGACATTACATCAGGCGTCATGGAATCGCCCCTTTTTCACTTCCTACAAAATTTACATTAAGTCAGAGAACGCCGGGATGGAGTCCCCACATTGGAATGGCTACAATTCCATAGACCAATAGACCAGAAACTATGGAGCTGGTGCTACATGTTGATTTGATAAAATAACAGTCTTCACATTTAATGATAGTCCTGACACGACACCGTATATAGACAGGTGTGTGCCTTTCCAAATCATGTCCAATCAATGGAATTTACCACAGGTGTACTCCATTCAAGTTGTAGAAACATCTGAAGGATGATCAATGAAAACAGGATGCACCTGAGCTCAATTTCGAGTCTCATAGCAAAAGGTCTGAATACTTACTTATACATAAGGTATTTCTGTTTTTTATTTTTAATACATTTGCAAACATATTAAAAAAAAACATGTTCGGTTCGTCATTATGGGGTATTGTGTGACGATTGATGATTATTTTTATTTATTTAATCCATTTTAGAATAAGGCTGTAACGTAACAAAATGTGGAAAAGGGAAGGAGTCTGAAAACTTTCCGAATGCATTGTATATACAGTATGTGTGTGAGTGTTTTCATTCCTTCAAATTCTTCCCAACGTCTGACGCTTCACACTTGTTATCAACCAGCATTCGGGTACCAAGCATGTCAAACGCTTCCCTCTCCATCTCGATTGAGCCCAGCCTCAGTTGGCTATGTCCTGGATAAGTCTACTTGCCCCAGACCCGTCTCAGTGGAGGTGGGAACCCCATCAATTCAGAGTTGAACATCGGCACGCGCATTCAAAAGTCCTCCACCTGCTTTCCAGTCTTTTTTCATATCAGACACAGCGATGTCATTATTAGAAAATAAGGTTTTACATAGGCCTACACTATGGAGCTGCTTGCTTGTCAAGACATGAACATTATTTACACAAATCACTTATTGGTTAAATACAAAATGAATATTTTAGTAATGCTATTCAGTAGTGTAGGCCTTTATAATTGTTTAGAAAACATATTTCCCGAAGCTACAGTGAGGGAAAAAAGTATTTGATCCCCTGCTGATTTTGTACGTTTGCCCACTGACAGTCTATACTTTTAATGGTATGTTTATTTGAACAGTGAGAGACAGAATAACAACAAAAAAATCCAGAAAAACGCATGTCAATTGATTTGCATTTTAATGAGGGAAATAAGAATTTGAACCCTCTGCAAAACATGACTTAGTACTTGGTGGCAAAACCCTTGTTGGCAATCACAGAGGTCAGACGTTTCTTGTAGTTGGCCACCAGGTTTTCACACATCTCAGGAGGGATTTTGTCCCACTCCTCTTTGCAGATCTTCTCCAAGTCATTAAGGTTTCGAGGCTGACGTTTGGCAAGTCGAACCTTCAGCTCCCTCCACAGATTTTCTATGGGATAAGGTCTGGAGACTGGCTAGGCCACTCCAGGACCTTAATGTGCCACTCCTTGTTGCCTTGGCCGTGTGTTTTGGGTCATTGTCATGCTGGAATACCCATCCACGACCCATTTTCAATGCCCTGGCTGAGGGAAGGAGGTTCTCACCCAAGATTTGACGGTACATGGCCCCGTCCATCATCTCTTTGATGCGATGAAGTTGTCCTGTCCCCTTAGCAGAAAAACACCCCCAAAGCATAATGTTTCCACCTCCATGTTTGACGGTGGAGATGGTGTTCTTGGGGTCATAGGCAGCATTCCTCCTCCTCCAAACACAGCGAGTTGAGTTGATGTCAACGAGCTCTGACCACAACACTTTCACCCAGTTGTCCTCTGAATCATTCAGATGTTCATTGACAAACTTCAGACGGGCATGTGTATGTGCTTTCTTGAGCAGGGGGACCTTGCGGGCACTGCCGGATTTCAGTCTTTCACGGCGTAGTGTGTTACCAATTGTTTTCTTGGTGACTATGGTCCCAGCTGCCTTTAGATCATTGACAAGATCCTCCCGTGTAGTTCTGGGCTGATTCCTCACCGTTCTCATGATCATTGCACCTCCACGAGGTGTGATTTTGCATGGAGCCCCAGGCCGAGGGAGATTGACAGTTCTTTTGTGTTTCTTCCATTTGCAAATAATCGCACCAACTGTTGTCACCTTCTCACCAAGCTGCTTGGCGATGGTCTTGTAGCCCATTCCAGCCTTGTGTAGGTCTACAATCTTATCCCTGACATCCTTGGAGAGCTCTTTGGTCTTGGCCATGGTGAAGAGTTTGGAATCTGATTGATTGATTGCTTCTGTGGACAGGTGTCTTTTATACAGGTAGCAAACTGAGATTAGGAGCACTCCCTTTAAGAGAGTGTTCCTAATCTCAGCTCACCACCTGAGTAAAAAAAGACACCTGGGAGAAAAGAAATCTTTCTGATTGAGAGGGGGTCCAATACCCCTCCTTTCCCTCATTAAAATGCAAATCAATTTATAACATTTTTGACATGCGTTTTTCTGGATTTTTTCGTTGTTATTCTGTCTCTCACTGTTCAAATAAACCTACCATTAAAATTATAGACTGATCATTTCTTTGTCAGTGGGCAAACGTACAAAATCAGCAGGGGATCAAATACTTTTTTCCCTCACTGTATGTTGTTTACTTGTGCTATCATCTGAATATTAACTGTAGGGTGCCAAGAGCACACAACTTCTCACACAGCTTATTGCAGAAAGAAATGTATTCTGATTAACCCAGTCACTGCACAATATTCCCAAATGCAATCTCGGGAAAATACAACAGCGGAATCCCAGTTTTTAAGTGCTGTATGATTTATTTCTCAACTTACATTTTTTGAGCAGTTGGCAGCGTTTTACAATCTTGATTGTCTGGCATGACAACATAAAGGTAACCGCGGGAAGCGCGCCAGTCATTTGAATGCATAAACGGTAGGCCTATATTCACTGTAAAATTCACACAATTACACTGTATGTATGAACACTGTAAAAATCACATGATTTCATTAGTGCCTGCGCAAGTTTTTTTTTAGGACATTTAACAAGCGACAAGATCATATTTAGAGTCTGTGATCTAGCTAATGATTAACCCATTGTGGTAAACAATACAGAGGAGCAACCCCATGCTTCAGCCATGTAGCCATGATGCTGCATCAGACAGGTGATAATGCTTATTGCTGAAATAACACACTTGTCTGATAATATTGCTTTTCATCAATATGTTATTGGACTAATTTCTGAAGGGGAATATTTCATTTTAAAGGTTTAATATAGGCTATATGTCATCATTGAGAGGGGGATGGTTTTATATTTGTTTTCCAAACAATCAGTGTAAATATCAGAGTTTATGGTTGGCTATAAGGTACTTGCCCAGACTGCAAATGAAACATGAAATCACCTACAATTGAAATTCTGCTAGCATAACTTGCTTTCCTGTGATCTTGGCCTGTGACAGAAATGTCTCATTTGGGCCAGTAATTTTCACTTGTTACTGGCTAAGTGTGCCACTGGCAAATGTACCTTAATGTCAAGCCCTTGCGCTTCATCATTCATGGGGGACTACATGTTTACTGTTGCCTTGTTTATTTTGAGAGTAGCTTCCCTCTACATTGCTGACATAAACAATCACCCCCACTCCAGTAGTTACTTTGGATCATGGGGAGGGAGTTAGAGGAGTTGTCAAGGGCCATCTATTGGCAGACAGTCCAATACTTTGTGCGTTTGTGACTGTAATGAGAGATGACACACTCAGATCTACATAAAGGCATTGGCTTGGGAGAGACATGCGTACCTCTTTCTTGTCTGTCCATCCACCTTCACAATTTCACCTCCATAATCACATTTTACAGCAGTGCTATCTATAGTGGACCCAAAGTACGTTTCCACTCGGCTGTCTCTCCTGTCCTTGAAACAACTCTAGAAGGGCCATCTCCATTATCCTAGTTGAGATAGACTTGAATATCTTTGAATATAATTTGCGCCTGCTGTCTTGGAGGAGACTGAAGGAGAATATCTTGGCTCATTTGGGTGATAGTGTAAGGGAGACTTGTCATAAGGGGGTTTGTGAAAAACAAAGTTTATGGAAGGACTGACATTAAATCTTCCAACTCACACACCCATTATGTAATCTGAGTCATAGATACACAGGGTGATTACCATTTCCAGTCACTCCTCTAAATGCCCTGAATTGCATTTGACATTTATGTTAGCTCATAAATGCTGCAGAGCTAGTTTCCCCTGCCCTGATTTGAAATAGGTCTAATGTTTTTAATTCTTTCTCCACCTGTTGTTGTTGCTAGGCTAACCTCTGTCCCCCACCTGTGGCTAATGGACCAATCATCCTGGGGGAGAGGTTTGCGGATGTAAATTACTCTGTCAATACTTGTCACATTGCAAGCAGATGGTGTCTGAAATTGCTCCATCATATTTCATCCTCCCTCTTAAAGCTTTCTCCTTGGATTTGAGCCATGAAACTCTTGTTATTGTTTTTTTTTCTTGTCTTGGATACATGATTTGTGCTGCTAGGCAACAGAGAGGAAACTATTTGTTTTTTACCACTTTGTCCGTTTGTCAAAAGCCTCAATTTCCGTGTGGGCGAGAGGGATATTTTTGAAAGAGGTTTAATTTTGTTGTGGCGATCTTTATCAGACTCAGTCAGGAGTTGGATTAGGATTTGCAGTATAATCATGGTTGTGTGGAAAAGTGTTTTATTTTTATTTTTGTCAATGACGCAGTGTTCTAACCCTGGTCCTTAATGTCCACACAGTTTAGGGACAGAAGTCCTAATTTAAGTGAGAAAAATAAGTAATCTTAAAGATACAATTTAATTAACTCTAATAATCTAAGAAATTGATGCATTGCTGGTATTTCTTAGCACCTTTTTAAGTTGGAGGGATTCAATGCAATTCCTTACCACAAAGCTTTCCACATAAAACATGGAAACAACATATGGCAAGCTGACAAACAACATTGCTGTCACAATAGGATAAATCACAAGCATTTATCAACAGAAAAAAATGAAATCCCAAGTGGGAGAAAAATATGCAATTGCAAGATTTACTGTACAGCAAAGCACAAATTTGATATCGTAACATCTTACAATGGTATTGTTCGTTGTGCTTTTTTGTCCGTTCATCAGCGGTGGTGCCTCAGCCTGGTCCCAGATCTGTTTTTGCTGTGTTGTCAATGACCATAGGAGTTACAATGACAATAGAAATGACAATGACCCTATAGGAGTTGCTTGTCATGATGACAAATCTGGGACCATGCTAGTTGTGCTCATCTTGCCTATCGGTATATACAGCAGCTGTGGAGGAATTTATTGAAGTAGTTCCTGAACTCTGTGTTGAAAACTGTGTAGATGATGGGGTTGAGGGCGCTGTTGACATAGCCCAGCCAGGTGACGATGCTCATCAGCCATGGGGGGATGTAACAGGTGGCACACAGGGCCCGCGTGGTGTGGACCACGAAGAACGGGGTCCAGCAGAACAGGAAGGCACCTGGGATGGAATAGACACACACATACAGGCAGTCAGGCACATACACAAGCAGACACACAAGGTACACACACACACACGTAGGAAAACAGGTACGCGGTGCTCACAAACATAGGAACATAGGTACATGGTACGCACACACAGGCAGGCACACACAAACACACCACAAAGAGGGAGGTTTATACTGAGGCTCTTTAGATTTCTGCTTAAATAATCGTAAGCTACAGGAATAGCAGTAAAATGACACCTCTGAGACTTCTCTCATTTATGAAATGATTATGGGTCAGGTTGACACATGCTTCAAACTCTTTATTACTACATATGTAGGATCTTAATTTGATCACCCTGTTGCAGGAGAACTTTCCTGCAATGCAGAACATTTTAAACGTGTAGTGTATTTGAGGTTTAAAAATGCTTCTGAAATGTGTAATTTCCATTTAGAAATTTCAGACTTGATTTTCCCCTACAAAAATGTCCATTAATATTATAATCCACATAACAATTAACATTTCCTGTTGCTGCCAGATTATTTTCCTGCTGTAGCAAATTGGCTCAAAATAAGATCACACTCTGTCCCAAATGGCACCCTATTCCCTTTATAGTGCACCACTTTTGACCAGGACCCATGGTAAAAAGAAGTGCAATTTATAGGAAATGGGGTGCCATTTGGGACGCAAAACAAATTTAATAACACAGGAATTGCTAAATATATCATGAGTCTTACTTGAAAACATCACTGAATGGCGAGTAGGAATAGATCTAGCTAGGAATAGCCAAGTCAAACGCAATCAAAATCAAAGATTGGGCCCTATAAATACAGTATACCCACTTAGGGCTCCATTCAGATGGCTGTATTTCAGATTGAAGTAGTCTGAAGAGACCCTGCTGATAGGATTATATATATATATTTTTTACCACTGAGCATAAATTACATCTGCATCACGAAGTGTGATCATATCCCAATGACATACTGTAGGTAAAGCAGTGCTATTTACAGAAATACTTACAACAGGTCATTTCCATATCAGAGTGATAGCAAGGGTTGTTAGAACTATGCTAATTAGGGATATACAGTAGGGGAAGCCAGCCCAAATCTGTATTGTAAATTGACAAACGCCATTTAAAATCATACACTTGCCCATACATAAACCAATTGCTCATACATGAGGAAAACGCACGAGGAATACTTCAGATACGGATCCATCAGTTAAGCTTGATAGAACTGCGCCAGATCTAATTATGTTTGTATGTAAAGAAGTACACCTGCCAGGCAGCTTTCCTGCCTAGCCCCCTGCTTGGCTGAATAATTCAGAAATGCTGATGGGATTTCTATTAATACCTAGAATGGCCATTAGGATGAGTGATAGATCAGACACTAACTGTTGCATGATTAGATTTTATACATAGATTTTATACATTTTTTGTTTAGCCATCTCAAAGGAACTCAAGCTATGCATAAAGTGTCCAAGTCATCTTATGTAGGGTGTCTTATTAAAACCTGGTCCCCTTGTGGGTCCCCCAGGACCAGTATTAAGAATGTTTTATCTAATGTAATAATGTGTTTCTGAGTTCCTTCCTACCAGACAGCTCTATCACTCCTGCTATATGGAGTTGTTGAAGATCCATCATCACCTCCTACTGCGCCATCGAGAGCATCCTGACTGGTTGCATCACTGCCTGGTATGGCAACTGCTCGGCCTCCGACCGCAAGGCACTACAGAGGGTAGTGCGTATGGTCCAGTACATCACTGGGGCCAAGTTTCCTGCCATCCAGGACATCTACACCAGGCGCTGTCAGAGGAAGGCCCTAAAAATTGCAGAAGACTCCAGCCACTCTAGTCATAGACTGTTCTCTCTACTACCACACGTCAAAGTGTACCGGAGCACCTAGTCTAGGTCCAAAAGGCTTCTTAACAAATTCTACCCCCAAGCCACAAGACTCTTGAACAGCTAATCAAATGGCTACCCAGACTATTTGCATTGCCCCCCCCTCTTTTACGCTGTTGCTACTCTCTGTTTATTATCTATGCATTGTCACTTTAACTCTACCTACATATACAGTCGTGGCCAAAAGTTTTGAGAATGACACAAATATTAATTTTCACAAAGTCTGCTGCCTCAGTTTGTATGATGGCAATTTGCATATACTCCAGAATGTTATGAAAAGTGATCAGATGAATTGCAATTAATTGCAAAGTCCCTCTTTGCCTTGCAAATGAGCTGAATCCCCCAAAAACATTTCCACTGCATTTCAGCCCTGCCACAAAAGGACCAGCTGACATCATGTCGGTGATTCTCTCATTAACACAGGTGTGAGTGTTGACGAGGACAAGGCTGGAGATCACTCTGTCATGCTGATTGAGTTCGAATAACAGCCTGGAAGCTTCAAAAGGAGGGTGGTGATTGGAATCATTGTTCTTCCTCTGTCAATCATGGTTACCTGCAAGGAAACACGTGCCGTCATCATTGCTTTGCACAAAAAGGGCTTCACAGGCAAGGATATTGCTGCCAGTAAGATTGCACCTAAATCAACCATTTATCGGATCATCAAGAACTTCAAGGAGAGCGGTTCAATTGTTGTGAAGAAGGCTTCAGGGCACCCAAGAAAGTCCAGAAAGCCCCAGGACCGTCTCCTAAAGTTGATTCAGCTGTGGGATCAGGACACAACCAGTACATATCTTGCTCAGGAATGGCAGCAGGCAGGTGTGAGTGCATCTGCACGCACAGTGAGGTGAAGACTTTTGGAGGATGGCCTGGTGTCAAGAAGGGCAGCAAAGAAGCCACTTCTCTCCAGGAAAACATCAGGGACAGACTGATATTCTGCAAAAGGTACAGGGATTGGACTGCTGAGGACTGGGGTAAAGTCATTTTCTCTGATGAATCCCCTTTACGATTGTTTGGGGCATCCGGAAAAAAACTTGTCTGGAGAAAACAAGGTGAGCGCTACCATCAGTGTCATGCCAACAGTAAAGCATCCTGAGACCATTCATGTGTGGGGTTGCTTCTCAGCCAAGGGAGTGGGTTTACTCACAATTTTGCCTAAGAACACAGCCATGAATAAAGAATGGTACCAACACATCCTCCAAGAGCAACTTCTCCCAACCATCCAGGAACAGTTTGGTGATGAACAATGCCTTTTACAGCATGATGGAGCACCTTGCCATTTGGCAAAAGTGATAACTAAGTGGCTCGGGGAACAAAACATTGATATTTTGGGTCCATGGCCAGGTCCTTGTGTTCAATCCTCAAGAGGCGGGTGGACAAACAAAAACCCACAAATTCTGACAAACTCCATGCATTGATTATGCAAGAATGGACTGCCATCAGTCAGGCTGTGGCCCAGAAGTTAATTGACAGCATGCCAGGGCGGATTGCAGAGGTCTTGAAAAAGAAAGGTCAACACTGCAAATATTGACTCTTTGCATCAACTTCATGTAATTGTCAATAAAAGCCTTTGACACTTATGAAATGCTTGTAATTATACTTCAGTATTGCATAGTAACATCTGACAAAAATATCTAAAGACACTGAAGCAGCAAACTTTGTGGAAATTAATATTTGTGTCATTCTCAAAACTTTTGGCCACGACTGTACATATTACCTCAAATACCTCGACTAACCTGTGCCCCCGCACATTGACTCTGTGCCGGTATCCCTTGTATATACAGTAGCCTCGCTACTGTTATCTTACTGCTGCTCTTTAATTATAAAAAGAAATACACATTTTACTTATCAACACTTCTTTTTCTTAAAACTGCATTGTTGGATAAGGGCTTGTAAATAAGCATTTCACTGTAAGATCTACATCTGTTGTATTCTGTGCATGTGACATACAATTTGATTTGACTATTATATAAAGCGAGGGATATGAGGATTGAGTGAGGCTGGTATATAAAGCGAGGGATATGAGGATGAGTGAGGCTGGTATATAAAGCGAGGGATATGAGGATTGAGTGAGGCTGGTATATAAAGCGAGGGATATGAGGATTGAGTGAGGCTGGTATATAAAGCGAGGGATATGAGGATTGAGTGAGGCTGGTATATAAAGCGAGGGATATGAGGATGAGTGAGGCTGGTATATAAAGCGAGGGATATGAGGATGAGTGAGGCTGGTATATAAAGCGAGGGATATGAGGATGAGTGAGGCTGGTATATAAAGCGAGGGATATGAGGATTGAGTGAGGCTGGTATATAAAGCGAGGGATATGAGGATTGAGTGAGGCTGGTATATAAAGCGAGGGATATGAGGATGAGTGAGGCTGGTATATAAAGCGAGGGATATGAGGATGAGTGAGGCTGGTATATAAAGCGAGGGATATGAGGATTGAGTGAGGCTGGTTGGAATGGTGTCTTCTCTCAAAGGAGAGTCCCTTATTGTCAGACACCCCCTGACTTTGAGGCATGTATAAGTATTTTACCCACATAACTCTTTGCAGTCTACACCAGGGGTTCTCAAACTTTTTGGGTCCGGGGACACCTGTTGTGATTGCAAATTCATAAGGGACCCCCTCATAATCAGAAAACAACTTGAGTGTGATACAAATAGTCTACAAGGAGTTTTACTATGACATCTACAGTGCAAGACTGGACGAACCAAATCTCAGGCCCTGGGAGAGAACATGTAAAAGGCCTGCCTCTTGGCATTGGAGAGAAAATATTGCCGTTTTCAAGCTAATATCTTGCAATTCTACACATTTTTGTCACTGAGCAAAGAGATGCTTTGTTGTTGCAGCTTTAAAGCTAATATCCTGCAATTATACACATTTTGCTGTTAGGCAGAGAGAAAACTTTGCAATTTTAAAGCTTAAATTACAATGCGTTTATGTATATATACAGTAGCAGGCCAAAGTTTGGACACACCTACTCGATCTTTCTTTCTTTTAATATTTTCTATATTGTAGAATGATAGTGAAGACATCAAAACTATGAAATAACACATATGGAATCATGTAGTAACCAAAAAAGTGCTACACACACAATTCAAAATATATTTTAAATTTGAGATTCTTGAAAGTTTGCCTTGTTGACAATTTTTCACACTCTTGGCATTCTCTCAACCAGCTTCACCTGTGGCGCAGTGGTTAATGGCACTCTCAGTGCTGGAGGCATCACTACAGACACCCTGGTTTGAATCCAGGCTGTATCACAACTGGCCGTGATTGGGAGTCCCATAGGGTGGTGCACAATTGGCCCAGCGTTGTCACGTCCTGGCCAGTATAAGGGTTAATTGGTATTGTAGTTTGGTCAGGACGTGGCAGAGGGTATTTGTTTTATGTGGTTCAGGGTGGTGTTTTGGTAAAAGGGTGTTTGATTTAGTATTTCCGGGTTTTTGGTTTATGGTCTATGTTTATGTATTTCTATGTGTAGTCTAGTAAGTGTGTTTCTATGGTTGGTTAATTGGGATTGGGATTTTCAATTGAAGGCAGGTGTTTTCCCTTTTGCCTTTGATTGAGAGTCCCATATATGAGGGTGTGTTTGTGTTTGTCACTTGTGGGAGATTGTTCTGAGTTTAGCCTTGTGCCTTGCCAGACTGTCTGTAGTTCGTTTCGTTTTGGAGTGTTCGTTTTGATTTAATAAATGTTCAAAATGAACAACCGCATGCCTGCTGCGTTTTGGTCCTCCTTCACCGACGACAACCGTGACAGAATCTCCCACCAACAATGGACCAAGCAGCAGAGAAAGGAGCGCGAGAGATGGGCTCGCGAGGGGAAGGAGTTCTGGACCTGGGAGGAGATCAAGTCGGGGAAAGGACCCTGGCGGAAGGATTCCCAGGTCGAGGAGGTAAAGCCAGCCGGTGTACGGAGTCGCAGGCGGCGGTCAAGGAGGCCCGGAAGACAACCCCAATAATTTTTTTTGGGGGGGGCTAATGGGGTGGTCCGGAAGGGCAGAGGAAGAGCCCAGACCACTGCTCTCTTGGGGGATGACGGCGGAGGAGGAGACGAAGATGAGACAGTTGATTGAGGACCTGCAGAGGGAAGATCTGGAGGAGGAACCATGGTATGCGGAGTTGCGCGCTGTGTCGCCAGTGCGCCCGCACAGCCCGGTGCGTCCGGTGGACATGCCCAGCACATGCCGTGCTAGGATGGGCATCCAGCCAGGACAAGTGGCTAAACCGGCTCCACGCTTCAGGTCACCAGTACGTGTTCACAGTCCTGTCTGGCCCGTTCCTGTTCCCCGCACCAGGTTAGTGGTGCGTGTCCCCAGTCCGGCCTGGCCCGTTCCTGCTCCCCGCACCAGGTTAGTGGTGCGTGTCCCCAGTCCTGTCCGGCCCGTCCCTGCTCCCCGCACCAGGTTAGTGGTGCGTGTCCCCAGTCCGGCCCGGCCCGTTCCTGCTCCCCGCACAAAGCCAGTGGTGCGTGAGCTCAGTCCGACTCGTCCTGTTCCCGCTCCCCGCACTAGCCTGGAGGTGCGTGTTCCCAATCTGCCCGCCAGTCAACAGTCACCAGAGCTGCCCGCCAGTCAACAGTCGCCAGAGCCACCCGCCAGTCAACAGTCGCCAGAGCCGCCCGCCAGTCAACAGTCGCCAGAGCCGCCCGCCAGTCAACAGTCGCCAGAGCCGCCCGCCAGTCAACAGTCGCCAGAGCCGCCCGCCAGTCAACAGTCGTCAGAGCCGCCCGCCAGTGAGGAATCGCCAGAGCCGCCCGTCAGTGAAGAGTCGCCAGAGCCACCCACTAGTCAGGAGCTGCCAGAGTGGCCAGACTGCCCCGAGCTGCCAGAGTGGCCAGACTGCCCCGAGCGGCCAGAGTGGCCAGACTGCCCCGAGCGGCCAGAGTGGCCAGACTGCCCCGAGCGGCCAGAGCGGCCAGACTGCCCCGAGCGGCCAGAGCGGCCAGACTGCCCCGAGCGGCCAGACTGCCCCGAGCGGCCAGAGCGGCCAGACTGCCCCGGACTGGCCAGAGCGGCCAGACTGCCCCGAGCGGCCAGAGCGGCCAGACTGCCCCGAGCGGCCAGAGCGGCCAGACTGCCCCGAGCGGCCAGAGCGGCCAGACTGCCCCGAGCGGCCAGACTGCCCCGAGCGGCCAGACTGCCCAGACTGCCCCGAACTGCCAGAGCTGCCAGACTGCCCCGAGCTGCCAGACTGCCCCGACTGCCTGGAACGGCCAGAGCAGGAGCCACCTCCAGATATAGGTGGGCTGGGGAGGGGGGGTGTAGCACAGTGCCGTCGTTGACGGCAGCCACCCTCCCTTCCC
The DNA here is from genome assembly GCF_901001165.1 of Salmo trutta. NCBI lineage: Eukaryota > Metazoa > Chordata > Actinopteri > Salmoniformes > Salmonidae > Salmo > Salmo trutta. Next base: position 15,548,835 of record NC_042963.1, on the reverse strand, counting down.
TCCCTTTAGTAGGGGGGAATTTTTCTTTTGTTGTTTGGGGGTTATTTTTGTTAAGGTTCTTCCGGGGTTAGCACCTTTAAGGGGGGGGTACTGTCACGTCCTGGCCAGTATAAGGGTTAATTGGTATTGTAGTTTGGTCAGGACGTGGCAGAGGGTATTTGTTTTATGTGGTTCAGGGTGGTGTTTTGGTAAAAGGGTGTTTGATTTAGTATTTCCGGGTTTTTGGTTTATGGTCTATGTTTATGTATTTCTATGTGTAGTCTAGTAAGTGTGTTTCTATGGTTGGTTAATTGGGATTGGGATTCTCAATTGAAGGCAGGTGTTTTCCCTTTTGCCTTTGATTGAGAGTCCCATATATGAGGGTGTGTTTGTGTTTGTCACTTGTGGGAGATTGTTCTGAGTTTAGCCTTGTGCCTTGCCAGACTGTCTGTAGTTCGTTTTGTTGTTTTGGAGTGTTCGTTTTGATTTAATAAATGTTCAAAATGAACAACCGCATGCCTGCTGCGTTTTGGTCCTCCTTCACCGACGACAACCGTGACAAGCGTCGTCCGTGTTATTGTAAATAATTGTCCGGGTCAATGTCAATGCCTAGTTAAATAAAGGTTAAATAAAAAATAAATAAAATAAAAAACCTGGAATGCTTTTCCAATAGTCTTGAAGGAGTTCCCACTTATACTGAGCACTTGTTGGCTGCTTTTCCTTCCCTCTGCGGTCCAACGCATCCAAAACCATCTCAATTGGGTTGAGGTCGGGTGATTGCGGATGCCAGGTAATCTGATGCAGAACTCCATCACTCTCCTTATTGGTCAAATAGCCCTTACACAGCCTAGAGGTGTGTTTTGGGTCATTGTCCTGTTAAAACCTGTTGGGGCTAGGGGGCAGTATTTGCACGGCCGGATAAAAAACGAACCCGATTTAAACTGCCCAGAAACGAGAATATGCATATAATTAGTAGATTTGGAAAGAAAAGACTCGAAAGTTTCTAAAACTGTTTGAATGGTGTCTGTGAGTATAACAGAACTCATATGGCAGGCCAAAACCTGAGAAGATTCCATACAGGAAGTGCCCTGTCTGACAATTTGTTGTCCTTCTGTTGCATCTCTATCAAAAATACAGCATCTGTGCTGTAACGTGACATTTTCTAAGGCTTCCATTGCCTCTCTAAAGCCGCCAGAAAGTGGAATGGGGTGTCTGCTGTCTCTGCGCAAAGAACAGCAGCAGAATTTGTAAGTGGTCAGCCTGG